>NC_053041.3:404483159-404786189 GCF_002575655.3 Aegilops tauschii subsp. strangulata
CACGTATGACTATTTATGGAATACATGCCTACATTATATTGACGAACTGGAGCTAGTGTCGTATCGCCCTAGCTTATAACTGTCTCATGATGAATATCATCCAACAAGTCACCGATCCAATGCCTACGAATTTATCTTATATTGTTCTTGCTAAGTTACTACTGCTATCATCACTGTTACACTTGCTACAAAATTATTGCTATCACTGTTACTGTTACCGTTGCTACTGCTACTATTATCAAAATTATCAAACTACTTTGCTACTGATCACTTGCTGCAGATAATTAATCTCCAGGTGTGGTTGAATTGACAACTCAGCTGCTAATACCTTCAAATATTCTTTGGCTCCCCCTGTGTCAAATCTATAAATTTGGGTTGAACACTCTACCCTCGAAAACTATTGCGATCCCCTATACTTGTGGGTTACCAAGACCTTTTTCTGGCATCGTTGCCAGGGAGCATAGCTATATTTTTTGAGTCAGTTGGGATTATTATCAATTTATCACTATGAAGAATCTAAAGCATCCTAAGACTAAGATATTTCCCTCAAGGACGAGGGGAAGTAAGGAACTGCCATCCAATTTTGCTTTAGATTCACCTTCTGTTATGAGTAAACTTGGAACACCACCACATGCTATTAATTCTGATATGTCGCAAGTTATTGATGATGCTACTTCTGCTATGGATAATGCTTATGATGATGCTAGTACCTTGCTTGATAATGATGATGTGCCACTTGGTGATTTTCTTGATGCACAAATTGCTAGAGTAATACAACATGATGTTGTTGAATCTGATGATGAGCTTGAAACTGAATCTCCTGAAACACCTTCTAGAACTAGCCTTCCTAGATATGAATTGCCTAAGATACCAAAAGGTTATGTTATGAATGAGGAGACAACTAGATATATTCTTGCTTGTAAGGATAGAGATGATTTAGAGAAATTATTATGCAAGTATAAAGAAAAATCTCTGAATGCTAGAATGAAATGTGATCCTAAGTTTGCTACTTCACCTATCTTTATTGATGATAAGGATTATGAATTCTCTGTCGACCCAGAGTTAATTACTTTGGTTGAATCTGATCCTTTCCATGGTTATGAAACTGAAACTGTTGTGGCACATCTTACTAAGTTGAATGACATAGCCACCCTTTTTACTCATGATGAGAATACTCGCTATTACTTTATTCTCAAATTATTTCCGTTCTCATAAAAGGGTGATGCTAAAGCTTGGTACAATACTCTTGCTCCTGGTTGTGTGCGTAGTCCCCAGGATATGATTTATTACTTCTCTGAAAAATATTTCCCTGCTCATAAGAAACAAGCTGCTTTATAGGAAATATTTAACTTTGTGCGAACTGAAGAAGAGAGTCTCCCACAAGCTTGGGGGAGGCTTTGCCAGTTACTTAATGCTTTGCCTGATCATCCTCTTAAGAAAAATGAAATACTTGATATCTTCTATAATGGACTAACCGATGCTTCTAGGGACTTCCTAGATAGTTGTGCAAGCTGAAGAATTATTGAATAACATATTGAAAAATTATGATGATTGGACTCTTCCTGAACCACCGCCTAAACCCACTCCAAAGAAGAGGGGTATATTATACCTCAGTCCTGAAGATATGCAAGAAGCAAAGAAATCTATGAAGGAAAAAAGTATTAAAGCTGAAGATGTTAAAAATTTACCTCCTATTGAAGAAATACATGGGCTTAATACACAACCAGTGCCTAAGGTGGTAGAGGTAAATTCTCTAATGAAGTTCAATGATAATGACAATCCTCACAATATGCATCCTAGCCGATGCCTTTATGAGTTTGAAAACTATATTAGAAAGCAAGATCACTTCATTGCAAATGTTATGAAACAATCGAAATATAATTCTGATACGATTGCTCGCTTGAGTGACTTGTTATTTAGAATCTCAAATGATGTTAGAGGTGTTGGAAAGCATGCTTCAATGGTTCAAAATCAGTTAGAACAAGTTGCTAAATCACAAAGAGAATTACTTGATGAAATGAATAATAATATACATGACTTTGCTGCTAGAGTTGCAACTAGAGGAGGTTAAATGACTCAGGAACCACTTTATCCTAAGGGACACCCAAAAAGAATTGAACAAGATTCACAAAGAGTAAACATTTATGCACCTAGCCCTTCTAAAAAGAAAAATGATAGGACTTCGCATGCTTCTAGTGAACCTGAAATAGTAAAACCTCCTGATAATGATAATGAAACTTCTATCTCTGATGCTGAAACTCAATCTGGTAATGAACACTCACCTAGTGATAATGAAAAAGATAATGATGAGGTTCATGAAGACACTCAAACAAATAATAAAGAACCAGATAATGATGTTGAGATAGAACCACATGTTGATCTTGATAACCCACAACCCAAGAATAAAATATATGATAAAAGAGACTTCATTCCTAGAAAACACGGTAAAGAAAGAGAACCGTGGGTTCAAAAACCTATGCCTTTTCCACCCAAGTCAACTAAAAAGAAAGATGATGAAAAATTTGAACGCTTTGCTGAAATGTTGAGGCCAGTCTTTTTGCGTACTCGCTTGACTGATATCTTGAAAATGCCTCCTTATGCAAAGTATATGAAAGACATCATCACAAATAAGTGAAAAATACCGGAAGCTGAAATCACCACTATGCTTTCTAATTACACTTTTAAAGATGGAGTACCTAAAAAACTTGGAGATCAGGGAATACCAACTATACCTTGCTCTATCAAAAAGAATTATGTGAAAACTGCTTTGTGTGATTTAGGAGCTGGTGTTAGTGTTATGCCTTTCTCTTTATATAAACGACCTGATTTGAATAAACTCACACCTACAGAAATATCTTTGCAAATGGCTGACAAATCAACTGCCATACCTATCGGTATTTGTGAGGATGTGCCCGTTGTTGTTGCTAATGTTACTATTTTGACTGACTTTGTTATACTTGAGATGCCCGAGGACGACAACATGTCGATTATCCTTGGTAGACCCTTCTTGAATACTGCAGGAGCCGTTATTGATTGCAATAAAAGCAAGGTCACTTTTCATATCAATGGTAATGAGCATACGTTGCACTTTCCGAAGAAACAATTCCAAGTGAATGGTATTAATGTTATTGAAAAATCTCCGACAATCACTATTGGAAGTTTTCAAATACCTCTACCTACTGCCAAAAAGAAATATGAAATGCTTATTGTTGGGGGCATTCATATCCCCATGGAGGTAATTTAGTGATTCACGAAAGTTCTTCGGTTTCATGCTAATCGAAAGTGGTTGTTAATAAGACCTGATCAAGTTTATTAATGAATCATTTTTGAATGGTATGAAGTCAATGAATTTAGTAAGCACTACCTTCTATCCTTACTTTTTATTCTCTGTTTTTATTAGTTAAATAAAATAAAATGCCATGTTTTGTATGTTTTCTGAATTTTCCGTGCAATAAAAAATGACCCAAAAATGAAAGTTCTCAGAATGCCCTGAAAATTTAATACGATTTTTTCTGAATATTTCTGAATTTCTGGTGCAAATACTATCAGAGGGAGGTGCACCAGGTGGGCACAACCCACCTGGGCGCGCCAGGGCCCCTAGGCGCGCCCTGGTGGGTTGTGGTCCCCACGTGGGCCCCCTCACTTACCTCTTCATCCCACATCATCACTTGCCTCCAGAAAAAATCTCCATTGCTCTCTCTCTCTCTCATGTTCTTGCTCTCAAACCCGCGGATTTCGATCTTTTTGCTCGAAGCTCCGTTTCCGAAACTGTTTCGGGGGATTGTTGCTTCGTATGTGACTCCATCGTTTATCCAATTAGTTTTTGTTTTAGTGGTTTATATTTTGAATAATTAGCTACTCTTGGTGCTGCTGTAGATGAACTTGCATGTTGAGTTCTTAGAGTTCTAAGTAGTTTGAATGCTTGCTATGGCCTCTATGTATCCCTATGAGTAGTTGGTATCATTTTTGTGAAGTTTTGTTGAGAAAATTTTGTGAGCTAATAAATTTCAGAATTTTGTTCATAGGAAAACCATGAATATCTTTAGGAAGTTTGGCTCTAAAAAGAACTCCAAGGGTGTTATTGGGGAGTCATCTGATAGTGATCTCCATCCTCGGAGGTTGGCGGAAGTACGGCCGTGTGAATGGCCGCACACCCCGTTCCTGGAGGAGGCTGGAATCCTTCAAGAGTTCACACAATATGCTGCTAATGCCGGCCTCACTGAGTTCATCGCAGATGAGTGTGACCAGCATCAAATCCTCACAAACATCTTTGTTCAAAGTTTTACTTTCCTGCCTAGGAATAATCCTCCTGAAGTGAGCTTTGATTTATATGTTGAAAACCATCAGATACCACTTACTAAATTTTGTGACATATGCATGATCCCTTCTGATGGGAGCTTAGCCGAGCCTAGGCCGGCTGGGTTTGAGGCCATTTATCGCACTTTGACAGTGGGAGATGAGAGAGGGGTGTCATCTACCACCGCCGCTAGCATACACTTTCCTGCCGTACATTATTTTGCTTTATTTGTTGCTAAGTGTTTGCTTGCTAGAGAGAAAGTAGGTGCGCTCAGTGCACCAGACTTTACTGTTTTACGTCGCGCACTGGAGGGCGACAACACTTATAGCTTGGGGGCTATTGTGGCTCGCCGCCTTCACCTTAATAAATCTCAGGGTAAAATACATGGTGGGATTTATGCTACTTGTTTGGCGGCCCACTTTAATGTTGGGATACGCCCTCATGATTATCCTCTGACCAAGGTTTACCTAGACCGCGCCGCCATGGATCACCACCATTTTACTGATATCGAATCTCCTGACATCCCTATTACATATAACCTGGTTTTTAGTGTGAGGACTCATGATGTTATTCCATTGCCTGCTCCTACTTTGTTTGATTCTGTTGCGAGGGGCGGATATAGGATTATGCCTGCGGACATCATCGCCTATCGAAACGCTCAGGCTGCCGCGGAGGCAGCACAGGAACCTCAGCAGTGGGATGAGTGGATGCCCGCTCCTCAACACCCCTACTACCCTCCAGGCTACTGATTGATTACCAAGTTAGGCCAAAAAGCCTAAGCTTGGGGGAGTAAGTGTTTCTCACCGACATTATATTCATGTTCACGCATATCATTCCATTTGTCGGTGTTCACACTTTTTCGTTGTATCAGCCATGCTTAGATTTATTTTCTTGCTTTCTTCTTGTGTGTTTGAAAAACTTTAGAAAAACCAAAAAAAATAGTTGTAGTAGTTTACTTTCTATGCATGCTTAGTAGTAATATTAAAAAGAAAACCCAAAAAGATTTCCTTGTTCTTCTTTTGCTTGTTGGGAGCTTTTCCATGTAAATAGTTTTTCTCATTTTTGTTTTTCCCTTTTATTTCCTTATTCAAGAAAACCAAAAACTCCAAAAATATTTCAGTGTGTTTCTCTAAATTTATTTTCTTTTTATTTGAGTTGTACCGAGGAGAAGACCACGATGAAAATGTTGAGTGCCTCTCATATGAATAATTGTTGAAATAATAAAAAGCACATTTTACCTTGTCTTCTCCTTTTTAATAAAATGTTTGCAGATTCCAGCTTAGTCCACGGCACTCTTGCACTATTATTATTTTCATATCGTTCAGTCATGCAAGTGAAAGGCAATAATGATGATATTCGATGAACTGGCCATGGCAGAGAGAAACTGGTATGAACTCGACTTGTTCTGTTTGTGTAAATATGTTTAGCCTACTATCCATGATTCAGCACATTATGATTAAACATGTTTGCAATGACAATTAGAAATTATAGTTTCTCATGCCATGCATAAGTAGCTAGGAGTGGATAATGATTTATCTTGGATATCAACATTGCGTTAAAATTATTGTGATGTAGTATGATGATATGGTATCCTCCTCTGAATGTTCGAGTGGCTTGACTTGGCACATGTTCATGCATGTAGTTGAATCAAAACCAACATAGCCTCTATGATATTTATGTTCATGGTGTTCATATCCTACTCATGCTAGTGTCCAATGTTACTTACGCATAATGCATGTTTATGACCGTTGTTGCTCTCTAGCTGGCCGCTTCTCAATCTAATTGCTAGCCTTCGCCTGTACTAAGTGGGAATTCTGCTTGTACATCAAAAACCCTGAACCCAAAGTTATTCCAGATGAGTCAAACATACCTACTTATATGCGGTATTGCCCTGCCGTCCTAAGTAAATTTCCA
Organism: Aegilops tauschii subsp. strangulata; assembly: GCF_002575655.3. Lineage (NCBI taxonomy): Eukaryota > Viridiplantae > Streptophyta > Magnoliopsida > Poales > Poaceae > Aegilops > Aegilops tauschii. The sequence continues at coordinate 404,489,371 of NC_053041.3, forward strand.
TGTGCCACCTCTAAAAACTTCTAAATAAATATCCTTTTTGTGTACCTAGATCGTTCATGGAATGACAGGAGTTGGTCGGTATCTTCCATGCTAAGCGGGTTATTCTCAGGTCGAGTGTTTATTCACATGCCATTGCACGAGAAAAGGGCGGTAATAGGGATACCCAGTCCCAAACTGCAAACTGAAAAAGGGTTAATCTCTTAAATAATCAAACAAAAACTCCCAATGGAGTCAAAACCTTTACTTTTATCGCTTGGGAACCGCCACTAGCGTGCTTAGAAGATATTGATAACTGATGGTCGTGAAGTAAATGAGAAGGGTGCATGTCTCAAAATATCATTTATCTCTGTTTTAAAACTTGAGCTCTGGCACCTCTGCAAATCATTGCTTCCATCTGCGAAGGGACTATCTATTTAATTTTATGTTGTGTCATCACCTTCTAAAACAAGCGCTAGAACCTGAGAGCACAGTTGTCATGACTTATGCATTGTGTGTAGCTAATGTTGGGTGCATCATGACTGGATCTTTTCTACCATGAATTACAATGTTTAGTCCCTGCTTGAACTTTGGAGGTGCTCTGCATTTATGTTTTGTGGTCTCAGAAAGGGCTAGCGAGATACCACTATTGTCATATTATATCATGGTTGTTTTGACAACGTGTTGCCATTTGAGATATCTTATTATTGCTCGCTAGTTAATTATGTCATTGATATGAGTTAATATAATCTTTAAAAGTTATTGTCAGCATGGTTAGTTATAATGTTGCCTGAAAACCTGGGTGTTGTTTAAGCTTATTTATGCAAACAAGAGCAAAAGAGTTCCTAAAAGTTTTTTCTTTTTCACTATCAGTTTATCAACTGAATTGCTTGAGGACAAGCAAAGGTTTAAGCTTGGGGGAGTTGATATGTATCCAACGTATCTACTTTTCCTAACGCGTTTACTCTTGTTTTGGACTCTAATTTGCATGATTTGAATGAAACTAACCCCGGACTGACGCTATTTTCAGCAGAACTCTACTTTTCCTAAAAGTTCTCAGAATGGAACGAAACTTTACGAGGAATTTTTATATGATAAATAAGAATTTCTAGAGCCAAGACCTACCGGATAGGGGCCCCTAGGTGGGCACAACCCACCAGGGCGCGCCCCCCTCTCCTGGCGCGCCCAGGTGGGTTGTCCCCACCTGGTGGCCCCGCTGACCCTGAAACCCACGCTATAAAATCCTATTTTTCCAGAAAAAGATGAGGGAGAAATAATTATCGCGATCCACGAGACGGATCCACCGTCACCTCATGTTCTTCATCGGGAGGCCAGATTTGGAGTACGTTTGGGGCTCTGGAGAGGGGGACCTTCGTTCTTCGTCATCACCAACCCTTCTCCATCGCCAATTCCATGATGCTCCCCACCGGGAGTGAGTAATTCCTTCGTAGGCTCACTGGTCGGTGAGGAGTTGGATGAGATTCATCATGTAATCGAGTTAGTTTTGTTTGGGCTTGATCCCTAGTATCCATTATGTTCTAAGATTGATGTTGCTATGACTTTGCCATGCTTAATGCTTGTCGCTTTGGGCCCGTGTGCCATGAACTCAGATCTGAACCATTTATGTTATCACCATTATATCCATGTTCTAGATCCGATCTTGCAAGTTATAGTCACCTACTACGTGTTATGATCCGGTAACCCCGGAGTGACAGAAACCCGGACTTCTTCCGGTGATGACCATAGTTTGAGGAGTTCATGTATTATGTGTTAATGCTTTGTTCCGGTTCTCTATTAAAAGGAGGCCTTAATATCCCTTAGTTTCCAATATGGACCCTGCTACCACGGGAGGGTAGGACAAAAGATGTCATGCAAGTTCTTTCCATAAGCACGTATGACTATTTACGGAATACATTCCTACATTATATTGACGAACTGGAGCTAGTGCCGTATCGCCCTAGGTTATAACTGTCTCATGATGAATATCATCCAACAAGTCACTGATCCAATGCCTACGAATTTATCTTATATTGTTCTTGCTAAGTTACTACTGCTATCATCACTGTTACACTTGCTACAAAATTATTGTTATCATTGTTACTGTTACCGTTGCTACTGCTACTATTATCAAAACTATCAAACTACTTTGCTACTGATCACTTGCTGTAGATAATTAATGTCCAGGTGTGGTTGAATTGACAACTCAGCTGCTAATACCTTTAAATATTCTTTGGCTCCCCTTGTGTCAAATCTATAAATTTGGGTAGAATACTCTACCCTCGAAAACTGTTGTGATCCCCTATACTTGTGGGTTATCAAGCTTCTCTCAAGAAGGCTCATGGTTCTGAGAGGAAATGTGTCACCTTTGTGTGCGAAGCGATATACGCTGCCCCCCCCCCTTGATTTTCTTTACGGAGGCAACATAGAACTATATGAGTGTCGTGTTAAATTTTGGGAGTAGTCCGGGTTTGTTTGGCCTTTTTTATACATTAATTGAGTTTCTGGTCATTTAATGTGCATAATTCAATTTTGAACTACAAGCACATGCTCTAGTGCACCAAAGTTGGTTGAAAAATAACATGTGTGTCCTCGGGTGAATTTCTAGGTCCCATGCAAGAAATGGGAATGAAATTCAAACATCTGGGCGTCGTGGCTCGGCCGAGAACATTGAGAAACTTGGTTTTAAAATTCTTGCAAATCCAAAACACGCCTGAAAATCATGAACCTTGGCAAGGTGTCATGTCATGGTACTAACATGCCGTGGTAAAAAATTTGGCCGAATTGGAACAAATTTTGGTATAAGCTTCTTGCAAACCGGAGCTTCTCTCAACAAGGCTCGTGGTTCCGAGAGGGAACGTGTCACCTTTGTGTGCGAAACGATATACACTGCCCCCCCCCTTGATTTTCTTTACAGAGGCAACATAGAACTATATGTGTGTCGTGTTAAATTTTGGAATTATTCTGGATATACACATACAACGATCTGGCTCGCTGATCTCTACTTTCTTGATGCGCTGCAGGTCGCGGAGACTAGTTCTCGCGGCGAGCGACGATGATCTCTTTCATCAGTTTCATGTCCTTAATACGCTGCTTGGCAGAATCCACGGATTCCTTCACCAGCCTTTCACGCTCGATGCAGAGCATGGCATTCTCGTCCATAAGTTTCTTGACGATGACGCCTGTCCTCATCAACAAGGCAGGTTAGGAGAAGTTGAACTGGTGTAATGTGAAAGGACGGGACGACTGGGAGCGAACTGTTGTAAGGTAGAAGACGGGGACGAGTAGGGCGTGCGAACGGCGTGGGGTGGTTGGCTTGCCCGGTGGATAAACGACTGCATGCCCCCAAAGAGTTCTCGGGTACTATGCGGGACCCACTAGATGTCATGTCTACTAGACCCATATCGTAGGCCTAACGGTATAGCTTCTGCGTGTTCGCATGCCATGCCGGTGCGTGCATGTAACTTCACTTAATTCCGTCAACCATCGCTCCTCCCACGACCTTCGCCTCCCTCGCGCGGTCGCGCCCTTTGAGACTTCAGACGGCTATAAATGAGAAATTTTTTTGCCTACTCCGCATGCATGATACTCCCTCTAGTCCTTTTTACTCCGCGTAAGATTTGTGTCAAGTCAAAGTTTGCAAAGTTTTTTACCAAATTTATACTAAAAATATCAATATCTACAGTACCAAATATATATTTTATGAAACTACATTTCATAATGAGTATTAAAAAATTTATTTGACATTGTGAATGTTGATACATTTTTCTATAAGTTTGGTCAAAGTAGAGGTACATTGACTTCAAACAAAACTTATATGCACAATGCAGACTAGTTCCTCCATCCAGGTGTGCCATGTCCTATCTAGTCATCACAACAAGGTTAGCTATTATAGTACTACTACCTCCCTTCTAGTTTAAGGTCTCGATTCAAAATTTTCACCTACTCTTACCAAGATAGAGGCAGCGGAATAGTTTTTGTAGTCTGCAAAAGTACTCAATTAATGCTCTCGTTCTTCACAAAAAATGTGTTTACCAATGCATTATCGCATTGCATGCATGCATGAACACTAGTAAATGACAAAGATTTTTACATGCACTAGCAAGATGCCTGTGCGTTGCACGGAACGTCAAGATGCATTTGTATGAGTAGTTTATCTTGTGGGAGAAAAGGATGAACGAGGGAAGGCCTTATCTGCAAATGTGGAGAGGAGTGCGGGTAAATTATCATAGTTTCCTTCCAATCCGTTAGATATAGATCGGACGGCCTATATTGCAGGATGGCAGGCACACCATCATCACCAACTCTGCTTTTTATAAGAGTAGAGAGTAGAGATTAGTTAATATTCTCTTTAGGCTACTCATAGTGGAAAGTATCATATACTAGTATCATGTGCATGATACTAGTGTATGATACGGGACTACTTTATAGTGCCATGCATGACACAAAGTAGCATATTATTTAACATGATACAGTATCTACCTGTGTTACTCTAAACCCCTCTCTTATTTAATTCTTTGCCACATCAGCATGTTTGCTATTCCCGTGTGCATGATATCAGCTAAGATACTGCCACTATGGCTAGTCTTAATCATCGCATGCAATAATTTAGTGCACCTTGAAATCTGAACATGTGTGGGGCGTGTATGTTTTTAATGACTTGAGACTATACCTAGCCCGGCATGCAAGATGACTTATTATGCACCGTTCCCCATACCTGCAGGAAGCCCGTTCGTCTCCAAATCTTTTCCTCTCTATGTGTGAAAACAATCCGCCTGCTTGACTCTCCTTCTCCCTCCGGCAGTCCCACCACTCCACCCCGTGTGGAAAAAATCTGCATGCATGACTCTCCTCCTCCCACGCTCGTCCAATCTATTGTGACCAGCAATATTTCCACCCCTCCCTCCCACGTAATTTACTCCAACAAATATGCCCACGTAGTTGTTACGTTAATCACGCAACATATCTTACGTAGGTGTGCCATTGCTCGCTATAAATACTACGCCTCCCACGGCATTCGGAAGAACACTCGCGTTCATCGCTATCTCCTCCCGCTCCCTCTCACGTCGACCACCATGGCATCGCCCCTCCCAAGCCCTAGGCGCCCCTTGCTGCACCGCGCAGACGGTCACGCGTCGCCTTTCCGTACCTCGCCGCCACTACTCCAAATGAATGAGTGAGGTGCCTTATGTTACTCTCCACTTTGACTAGTCTTATGGGAAAAGTTGGGGAAGAGGCGGCTTAGTTTTTAAGCCGCCAAAAGAACTGGCCCTAGGAGTAGTCGCTAGGGATACTAGGAGTAGTAGCTAGGGATCGAGTGTGCGAGATGAAACGGACAAAGTAAATGCAGAGAGATGAAATGCAAAAAAGACGGAGGGATGTGATGGTTGCTTGTCCGTTTATTTTACCGGGCCACTTACTACTGGGAGTAGTGGGGTTTTGTGATATGACGGCTTTACTGCCGCGCCATGAGCGGGGTGAGACTCTCGTGCAGCGCCGCCGCCCTCTACACTAGTACTACCTCGGTCGTGGTTTATTAGTCCCCCATTGAATTTGACTGAGGATTTAATTGACAAAATGTTAGTGCATGTCAACAAAAACTATATCGTTGGATTCGTATTTGAAAATGAAGGAAATATGCCCTAGAGGCAATAATAAAGTTATTATTTATTTTCTTATATCATGATAAATATTTATTATTCATGCTAGAATTGTATTAACCGGAAACTTGATACATGTGTGAATACATAGACAAACAGAGTGTCACTAGTATGCCTCTACTTGACTAGCTCGTTGATCAAAGATGGTTATGTTTCCTAGCCATTGACATGAGTTGTCATTTGATTAATGGGATCACATCATTAGGAGAATGATGTGATTGACTTGACCCATTCCGTTAGCTTAGCACTCGATCGTTTAGTATGTTGTTATTGCTTTCTTCATGACTTATACATGTTCCTATGACTATGAGATTATGCAACTCCCGTTTACCGGAGGAACACTTTGTGTGCTACCAAACGTCACAACGTAACTGGGTGTTTATAAAGGTGCTCTACAGGTGTCTCCGAAGGTACTTGTTGGGTTGGCGTATTTCGAGATTAGGATTTGTCACTCCGATTGTCGGAGAGGTATCTCTGGGCCCACTCGGTAATGCACATCACTATAAGCCCTTGCAAGCATTGCAACTAATGAGCTCGTTGCGAGATGATGTATTACGGAACGAGTAAAGAGACTTGCCGGTAACGAGATTGAACTAGGTATTGAGATACCGACGATCGAATCTCGGGCAAGTAACATACCGATGACAAAGGGAACAACGTATGTTGTTATGCGGTTTGACCGATAAAGATCTTCGTAGAATATGTGGGAGCCAATATGAGCATCCAGGTTCCGCTATTTGTTATTGACCGGAGACGTGTCTCGGTCATGTCTACATAGTTCTCGAACCCGTAGGGTCCGCACGCTTAAAGTTAGATGACGGTTATATTATGAGTTTATGTGTTTTGATGTACCGAAGGAGTTCGGAGTCCCGGATGAGATCGGGGACATGACGAGGAGTCTCGAAATGGCCGAGACGTAAAGATCGATATATTGGACGACTATATTCGGACTTCGGAAAGGTTCCGAGTGATTCGGGTATTTATCGGAGTACCGGAGAGTTACGGGAATTCGTCGGGGAGAAGTATTGGGCCTTATTGGGCCATACGGGAATAGAGGAGAGAGGCCAAAAGGAAGGAGGCGCGCACCCCCCTCTGGTCCGAATTGGACAAGGGGTGCAGCCCCCTTTTCCTTCTCCCTCTCCCCCTCTTTCCTTCTCTCCTACTCCAACAAGGAAAGGAGGAGTCCTACTCCCACCACTCCCCCCTTGGCGCGCCTCCTCCTTCGCCGGCCGCCTCCCCCATGCTCCTTTATATACGGGGGCAAGGGGGCACCCCAGAGACACAACAATTGATCTCTTGATCTCTTAGCCGTGTGCGGTGCCCCCCTCCACCATAATCCACCTCGATAATATCGTAGCGGTGCTTAGGCGAAGCCCTGCGTCGGTACAACATCATCATCGTCACCATGCCGTCGTGCTGACGAAACTCTCCCTCAACACTCGGCTGGATCGGAGTTCGATGGACGTCATCGAGCTGAACGTGTGCTGAACTCGGAGGTGCCGTGCGTTCGGTACTTGATCGGTCGGATCGTGAAGACGTACGACTACATCAACCGCGTTGTGTTAACGCTTCCGCTTTCGGTCTACGAGGGTACGTGGACAACACTCTCCCCTCTCGTTGCTATGCATCACCATGATCTTGCGTGTGCGTAGGAAATTTTGAAATTACTACGTTCCCCAACAGTGGCATCCGAGCCTGGTTTTATGCGTAGATGTCATATGCACGAGTAGAACACAAGTGAGTTGTGGGCGATATAAGTCATACTGCTTACCAGCATGTCATACTTTGGTTCGGCGGTATTGTTGGATGAAGCGGCCCGGACCGACATTACGCGTACGCTTACGCGAGACTGGTTCTACCAACGTGCTTTGCACACAGGTGGCTGGCGGGTGTCAGTTTCTCCAACTTTAGTTGAACCGAGTGTGGCTACACCCGGTCCTTGCGAAGGTTAAAACAGCACCAACTTGACAAACTATCGTTGTGTTTTTGATGTGTAGGTAAGAACGGTTCTTGCTCAGCCCGTAGCAGCCACGTAAAACTTGCAACAACAAAGTAGAGGACGTCTAACTTGTTTTTGCAGGGCATCTTTGTTGGGTAACGTAGCAGAAATTCAAAATTTTCTACGCATCACCAAGATCAATCTATGGAGTAATCTAGCAACGAGGGGAAGGGGAGTGCATCTACATACCCTTGTAGATCACGATGCGGAAGCATTGCAAGAACGCGGATGAGAGAGTCGTACTCGTAGCGATTCAGATCGCGGTTGATTCCGATCTGAGCACCGAAGAACGGTGCCTCCGCGTTCAACACACGTGCAGCCCGGTGACGTCTCCCACGCCTTGATCCAGCAAGGAGAGAGGGAGAGGTTGGGGAAGACTCCATCCAGCAGCAGCACGACGGCGTGGTGGTGGTGGAGGAGCATGGCAATCCCGCAGGGCTTCGCCAAGCACCGCGGGAGAGGAGGAGGAGGAGGTAGGGCTGCGCCAGGGAGAGGAAAACTCATGTGTTTGCAGCCCCCAATACCTCAACTATATAAAGGGGAGAGGGAGGGGGCTGCGCCCCCTCTAGGGTTTCCACCCCAAGGGGTGCGGCAGCCCCAAAAACCCATCTAGGGTGGCGGCCAAGTGGGGGGAGAGGGAGGCGTACCAGGCATGGGCCTTTAGGGCCCATCTGCCCTAGGGTTTGCCCCCTCTTCTCTCCAGGCGCATGGGCCTTGGTGGGGAGGCGCCCCAGCCCACCTAGGGGCTGGTCCCTTCTCACACTTGGCCCATGTATGCCTCTGGGGCCCCGTGGCCCCTCCCGGTGGACCCCCGGACCCCTCCGGTGGTCCCGGTACACTACCGGTTATGCCCGAAACACTTCCGGTGGCCAAAACCATACTTCCTATATATAAATCTTTACCTCCGGACCATTCCGGAACTCCTCGTGATGTCCGGGATCTCATCCGGGACTCCGAACAACATTCGGTAACCACGTACATACTTTCCCTATAACCCTAGCGTCATCGAACCTTAAGTGTGTAGACCCTACGGGTTCGGGAACCATGCAGACATGACCGAGACGTTCTCCGGTCAATAACCAACAGCGGGATCTGGATACCCATGTTGGCTCCCACATGTTCCACGATGATCTCATCGGATGAACCACGATGTCGGGGATTCAATCAATCCCGTATTCAATTCCCTTTGTCTATCGATATGTTACTTGCCCGAGATTCGATCGTCGGTATCCCTATACCTTGTTCAATCTCGTTACCGGCAAGTCTCTTTACTCGTTCCGTAACTCACATCATCCCGTGATCAACTCCTTGGTCACACTGTGCACATTATGATGATGTCCTACCGAGTGGGCCCAGAGATACCTCTCCGTTTACACGGAGTGACAAATCCCAGTCTCGATTCGTGCCAACCCAACAGATACTTTCGGAGATACCTATAGTGCACCTTTATAGCCACCCAGTTACGTTGTGACGTTTGGTACACCCAAAGCATTCCTACGGTATCCGGGAGTTGCACAATCTCATGGTCTAAGGAAATGATACTTGACATTAGAAAAGCTCTGAGCAAACGAACTACACGATCTTGTGCTAGGCTTAGGATTGGGTCTTGTCCATCACATCATTCTCCTAATGATGTGATCCCGTTATCAACGACATCCAATGTCCATGGTCAGGAAACCGTAACCATCTATTGATCAACGAGCTAGTCAACTAGAGGCTTACTAGGGACATGGTGTTGTCTATGTATCCACACATGTATCTGAGTTTCCTATCAATACAATTCTAGCATGGATAATAAACGATTATCATGAACAAGGAAATATAATAATAACCAATTTATTATTGCCTCTAGGGCATATTTCCAACAGTCTCCCACTTGCACTAGAGTCAATAATCTAGTCCACATCACCATGTGATTAACACTCATAGGTCACATCACCATGTGACCAACATCTAAAGAGTTTACTAGAGTCAACAATCTAGTTCACATCACTATGTGATTAACACTCAATGAGTTCTGGTTTGATCATGTTATGCTTGTGAGAGAGGTTATTAGTCAACGGGTCTGAACCTTTCAGATCCGTGTGTGCTTTACGAATATCTATGTCATCTTGTGGATGCTACCATGCGCTACTTGGAGCCATTTCAAATAACTGCTCTACTATACGAATCCGGTCTACTGCTCAGAGTCATCCGGATTAGTGTCAAAGTTCGCATCGACGTAACCCTTTACGACGAACTCCTTTTCACCTCCATAATCGAGAAAATTCCTTAGTCCACTAGATACTAAGGATAAGTTCGACCGCTGTCATGTGATCCATTCCCGGATCACTATTGTACCCCTTGACCAACTCATGGCAAGGCACACTTCATGTGCGGTACACAGCATAGCATACTGTAGAGCCTACGTCTAAAGCATAGGGGACGACCTTCGTCCTTTGTCTCTCTTCTGCTGTGGTCAGGTCTTGAGTCTTACTCAATACTCACACCTTGTAACACAGCCAAGAACTCCTTCTTTGCTGATCTATTTTGAACTCTTTCAAAATCATGTCAAGGTGTGCGTTCTTCGAAAGTATCATCAGGCGTCTTGATCTATCTCTATAGATCTTGATGCCCAATATGTAAGCAGCTTTATCCAGGTCTTCCTTTGAAAAACTCCTTTCAACAACCCTTTATGCTTTCCAGAAATTCTACATCATTTCGGATCAACAATATGTCATTCACATATACTTATCAGAAATGTTGTAGCGCTCCCACTCACTTTATTGTAAATACAAGTTTCTAACAAACTTTGTATAAACCCAAAAACTTTGATCACTCCATCAAAGCGTATATTCTGACTCCGAGATGCTTGCTCTAATCCATGGAAGGATCGCTGGAGCTAGCATACCTTTTAGCATCCTTAGGATCGACAAAACCTTTCTGATTGTATCACATACAACCTTTCCTTACGAAAACTGGTAAGGAAACTTGTTTTGACATCCATCTGCCAGATTTCATAAATACAGCTAATGCTAACATGATTCCGACGGAATTAAGCATCGCTATGGATGAGAAAATCTCATCGTAGTCAACTCCTTGAACTTGTGAAAATACTCTTTTCCACAAGTCGAGCTTCATAGACGGTAACATTACCGTCCACGTCCGTCTTCTTCTTAAAGATCCATTTATCTCGGATTTCATGGCTTTTAACCATTTGTCGGAATATGGGCCCACCATCGCTTCTCCATAGCTCGTAGGTTCAGTATTGTCCAACAACATGATATCTCAGACAGGATCACGTACCACTCTGAAGTAGCACGCATCCTCGTCGTCCTACGAGGTTTTGTAGTGACTTGATCCGAAGTTTCATGATCACTATCATAAGCTTCCACTTCAATTGGTGTAGGTGCCACAGGAACAACTTCCTGAGCCCTGCTACACACTAGTTGAAGTGACGGTTCAATGACCTTATCAAGTCTCCACCATCCTCCCACTCAATTCTTTCGAGAGAAACTTTTCCTCGAGAAAGGACCCGTTTCTAGAAGCAATTACTTTTGCTTCCAGAGCTGAAATAGGAGGTATACCCAACTGTTTTGGGTATTCTATGAAGATGCATTTATCCGCTTTGGGTTCGAGCTTATCAGCCTGAAACTTTTTCACATAAGCATTGCAGCCCCAAACTTTTAAGAAACGACAACTTAGGTTTCTCTAAACGGTGTCGTCTCAACGGAATTGCGTGGTGCCCCTTTTAAAGTGAATGCGGTTGTCTCTAATGCCTAACCCATAAACGATAGTGGTAATTCGATAAGAAACATCATGGTATGCACCATATCCAATAGGGTGCAGCTATGATGTCCGGACACACCATCACACTATGGTGTTCCAGGCGGTATTAATTGTGAAACACTTTCCACAATGTCTCAATTGTGTGCCAAACTCGTAACTTCGATACTCATCTCTATGATCATATCACAGACATTTTATCCTCTTGTCACAATGATCTTCAACTTCACTCTGAAATTACTTGAACCTTTCAATAATTCAGACTTGTGTTTCATCAAGTAAATACACTCAGCATCTGCTCAAATCATCTGTGAAGTAAGAACATAATGATATCCACTGCATGCCTCAGCACTCATTGGACTACACACATCAAAATGTATTACATCCAACAAGTTGCTCTCTTGTTCCATCTTACTGAAAACGAGGCTTTTCAGTCATCTTGCCCATGTGGTATGATTTGCATGTCTCAAGTGATTCAAAATCAAGTGAGTCCAAACGATCCATCTGCATGGAGTTTCTTCATGCATATATACCAATAGACATGGTTCGCATGTCTCAATCTTTTCAAAACGAGTGAGTCCAAAGATCCATCTACATGGAGCTTCTTCATGCGTTCTATACCAATATGACTCAAGTGGCAGTGCCACAAGTATGTGGTACTATCATTACTATCTTATATCTTTTGGCATGAACATGTGTATCACTACGATCGAGATTCATTTTAGGTGCAAGACCATTGAAGGTATTATTCAAATAAACAGAGTAACCATTATTCTCCTTAAATGAATAACCGTATTGTGATAAACATAATCCAATCATGTTCAACGCAAACACCAAATCTCGATAGTAGAGGGAGCATGCGATGCTTGATCACATCAACCTTGGAAACACTTCCAACACATATCGTCATCTCACCTTTAGCTAGTCTCCTTTTATTCCGCAGCTTTTATTTCGAGTTACTAACACTTAGCAACCGAACCGGTATCTAATACCCCAGTGCTGCTAGGAGTACTAGTAAAGTACACATTCATATAACGTATATCCAATATACTTCTGTCGACCTTGCCTGCCTTCTCATCTACCAAGTATCTAGGGTAGTCCTGCTTCAGTGACCGTTCCCCTCATTACAGAAGCACTTAGTCTCGGGTTTGGGTTCAACCTTGGGATTCTTCACTAGAGCAGCAAATGACTTGCTGTTTCATGAAGTATCCCTTTTGCCCTTGCCCTTCTAGAAACTAGTGGTTTTACTAACCATCAACAATTGATGCTCCTTCTTGATTTCTACTTTCGCGGTGTCAAACATCGCGAATAGCTCAAGGATCATCATGTCTATCCCTGATATGTTATAGTTCATCACGAAGCTCTAATAGCTTGGTGGCAGTGACTATGGAGAACCATCACTATCTCAGCTGGAAGATTAACTCCCACTCGATTCAAGCGATTGTGGCACTCAGACAATCTGAGCACATGCTCAACGATTGAGCTTTTCTCCCTTAGTCTTCAGGCTTAAGAAACTTGTCAGAGGTCTCATACCTCTTGACGTGGGCACTAGTCTGAAATCCCAATTTCAGTCTTCGGAACATCTCATATGTTCTGCGACGTTTCAAAAACGTCTTTGGTGCCACAATTCTAAACCGTTAGCATTACGCACTGAACTATCACGTAGTCATCAAAACGTGTATGCCAGATGTTTCGCAATATCTACAGACGACGTTGAGGTTCAGCACACCGAGCGGTGCATTAAGGACATAAGCCTTCTGTGCAGCAATGAGGACAATCCTCAGTTTACGGACCCAGTCCGCATAATTGCTACTACCAACTTTCAACTAAATTTTCTCTAGGAACATATCTTAAACAGTAGAACTAAAGCATATGACATAATTTGTAAAGACCTTTTTGACTATGTTCATGATAATGAAGTTCATCTGATTAATGAACTCCCACTCAGATAGACATCCCTCTAGTCATCTAAGTGATACATGATCCGAGTCAAACTAGGCCGTGTCCGATCATCACGTGAGACGGACTAGTCATCATCGGTGAACATCTCCATGTTGATCGTATCTGCTATACGACTCATGTTCGACCTTTTGGTCTCTTGTGTTCCGAGGCCATGTCTGTACATGCTAGGCTCGTCAAGTCAACCTAAGTGTTTTGCATGTGTTCCGAGGCCATGTCTGTACATGCTAGGCTCGTCAACACCCGTTGTATTCGAACCTTAGAATCTATCACACCCGATCATCACGTGGTGCTTCGAAACAACGAACCTTCGCAACGGTGCACAGTTAGGGGAACACGTCTCTTGAAATTTTAGTGAGGGATCATCTTACTTACTACCGTCGTTCTAAGCAAATAAGATGCATAACATGATAAACATCACATGCAATCAAATAGTGACATGATATGGCCAATATCATTTTGCTCCTTTGATCTCCATCTTCGGGGCACCATGATCATCTTTGTCACTGGCATGACACCATGATCTCCATCATCATGATCTCCATCATTGTGCCTTCGTGAAGTTGTCACGCCAACGATTACTTCTACTTCTATGGCTAACGCGCTTAGCAATAAAGTAAAGTAATTTACATGGCGTTATTTAATGACACGCAGGTCATACAAAAATAAAGACAACTCCTATGGCTCCTGCCGGTTGTCATACTCATCGACATGCAAGTCGTGATTCCTATTACAAGAATATGATCAATCTCATACATCACATATATCATTCATCACATCTTCTGGCCATATCACATCACATAGCACATGCTGCAAAAACAAGTTAGATGTCCTCTAATTGTTGTTGCAAGTTTTTACGTGGCTTGTATAGGTTTCTAGCAAGAACGTTTCTTACCTACGTAAAACCACAACGTGATATGCCAATTTCTATTTACCCTTCATAAGGACCCTTTTCATCGAATCCGTTCCGACTAAAGTGGGAGAGACAGACACCCGCTAGCCACCTTATGCAACTAGTGCATGTCAGTCGGTGGAACCTGTCTCACGTAAGCGTACGTGTAAGGTCGGTCCGGGCCGCTTCATCTCACAATGCCGCCGAAACAAGATAAGACTAGTAGCGGCAAGAAGAATTGGCAACATCTACGCCCACAACTACTTTGTGTTCTACTCGTGCATATAAACTACGCATAGACCTGGCTCATGATGCCGCTGTTGGGTAACGTAGCAGAAATTCAAAATTTTCTACGCATCACCAAGATCAATCTATGGAGTAATCTAGCAACGAGGGGAAGGGGAGTGCATCTACATACCCTTGTAGATCGCGATGTGGAAGCGTTGCAAGAATGCGGATGAGGGAGTCGTACTCGTAGCGATTCAGATCGCGGTTGATTCCGATCTGAGCACCGAAGAACGGTGCCTCCGCGTTCAACACACGTGCAGCCCGGTGACGTCTCCCACGCCTTGATCCAGCAAGGAGAGAGGGAGAGGTTGGGGAAGACTCCATCCAGCAGCAGCACGACGGCGTGGTGGTGGTAGAGGAGCGTGGCAATCCCGTAGGGCTTCGCCAAGCACCGCGGGAGAGGAGGAGGAGGAGGTAGGGCTGCGCCAGGGAGAGGAAAACTCATGTGTTTGCAGCCCCCAATACCTCAACTATATATAGGGGAGAGGGAGGGGGTTGCGCCCCCTCTAGGGTTTCCACCCCAAGGGGTGCGGCAGCCCCAAAAAGCCATCTAGGGTGGCGGCCAAGTGGGGGGAGAGGGAGGCGCACCAGGCATGGGCCTTTAGGGCCCATCTGCCCTAGGGTTTGCCCCCTCTTCTCTCCAAGCGCATGGGCCTTGGTGGGGAGGCGCCCCAGCCCACCTAGGGGCTGGTCCCTTCTCACACTTGGCCCATGTATGCCTCCGGGGCCCCGTGGCCCCTCCCGGTGGACCCCCGGACCCCTCCGGTGGTCCCGGTACACTACCGGTGATGCCCGGAACACTTCCGGTGGCCAAAACCATACTTCCTATATATAAATCTTTACCTCCGGACCAGTCCGGAACTCCTCGTGACGTCCGGGATCTCATCCGGGACTCCGAACAACATTCGGTAACCACGTACATACTTTCCCTATAACCCTAGCATCATCGAACCTTAAGTGTGTAGACCCTACGGGTTCGGGAACCATGCAGACATGACCGAGACGTTCTCCGGTCAATAACCAACAGCGGGATCTGGATACCCATGTTGGCTCCCACATGTTCCACGATGATCTCATCGGATGAACCACGATGTCGGGGATTCAATCAATCCCGTATTCAATTCCCTTTGTCTATCGATATGTTACTTGCCCGAGATTCGATCGTCGGTATCCCTATACCTTGTTCAATCTCGTTACCGGCAAGTCTCTTTACTCGTTCCGTAACTCACATCATCCCGTGATCAACTCCTTGGTCACACTGTGCACATTATGATGATGTCCTACCGAGTGGGCCCAGAGATACCTCTCCGTTTACACGGAGTGACAAATCCCAGTCTCGATTCGTGCCAACCCAACAGATACTTTCGGAGATACCTGTAGTGCACCTTTATAGCCACCCAGTTACGTTGTGACGTTTGGTACACCCAAAGCATTCCTACGGTATCTGGGAGTTGCACAATCTCATGGTCTAAGGAAATGATACTTGACATTAGAAAGCTCTGAGCAAACGAACTACACGATCTTGTGCTAGGCTTAGGATTGGATCTTGTCCATCACATCATTCTCCTAATGATGTGATCCCGTTATCAACGACATCCAATGTCCATGGTCAGGAAACCGTAACCATCTATTGATCAACGAGCTAGTCAACTAGAGGCTTACTAGGGACATGGTGTTGTCTATGTATCCACACATGTATCTGAGTTTCCTATCAATACAATTCTAGCATGGATAATAAACGATTATCATGAACAAGGAAATATAATAATAACCAATTTATTATTGCCTCTAGGGCATATTTCCAACAATGTTGTGATGTGATATGGTCAAGACGTGATGAGATATAATTTGTTGTATGAGATGATCATGTTTTGTTAAAGCTATCGGCAACTGGCAGAAGCCTTATGGTTGTCTCTTTATTGCATAAGATGCAAGCGCCAAATAATTGCTTTACTTTATCGCTATGCGATAGCAATAGTTGCAAGAGCAATAGTTGGCGAGACGACCATGTGACGACACATTGATATAGATCAAGATGATGGAGATCATGGTGTCATGCCGGTGACGATGGAGATCATGACGATGCTTTGGAGATGGAGAACAAAGGCACAAGATGATGATGGCCATATCATGTCACATATTATGATTGCATGTGATGTTTATCTTTTATACATCTTATCTTGCTTTGATTGACGGTAGCATTATAAGATGATCTCTCACTAAATTTCAAGATAAAAGTGTTCTCCCTGAGTATGCACCATTGCCAAAGTTTGTCGTGCCCAGACACCACGTGATGATCGGGTGCGATAAGCTCTACGTCCATCTACAATGGGTGCAAGCCAGTTTTGCACACGCAGAATACTCAGGTTAAACTTGACGAGCCTAGCATATGCAGATATGGCCTCGGAACACTGAGGCCGAAAGGTCGAGCGTGAATCATATAGTAGATATGATCAACATAGTGATGTTCACCATTGAAAACTACTCCATTTCACGTGATGATCGATTATGGTTTAGTTGATTTGGATCACGTGATCACTTAGATGATTAGAGGGATGTCTATCTAAGTGGGAGTTCTTAAGTAATATGATTAATTGAACTTAAATTTATCATGAACTTAGTCCTGGTAGTATTAGCATATCTATGTTGTAGATCAATAGCTCGCGTTTAGCTCCCCTGTTTTATTTTTGATATGTTAATAGAGAAAAATTATCTTGAAAGATGTTAGTAGCAAAGATGCGGATTGGATCCGTTATCTGAGGATTATCCTCATTGCTGCACAGAAGAATTATGTCCTTGATGCACCGCTAGGTGATAGACCTATTGCAGGAGCAGATGCAGACGTTATGAACGTTTGGCTAGCTCAATATGATGACTACTTGATAGTTTAGTGCACCACGCTTAACGGCTTAGAATCGGGACTACAAAGACGTTTTGAACGTCATGGACCATATGAGATGTTCCAGGAGTTGAATTTAATATTTCAAGCAAATACCCGAGTTGAGAGATATGAAGTCTCCAACAAGTTCTATAGCTAAAAGATAGAGGAGAATAGCTCAAGCAGTGAGCATGTGCTTAGATTGTCTGGGTACTACAATCGCTTGAATCAAGTGGGAGTTAATCTTCCAGATAAAATAGTGATTGACTAAATTCTCTAGTCAGCATCGCCAAGTTAGTAGAACTTCGTGATGAACTATAGTATGCAAGGGATGACGAAAGTAATTCCCGAGCTCTTCGCGATGCTGAAATCGACGAAGGTAGAAATCAAAGAAAGAGCATCAAGTGTTGATGGTTAACAAGACCACTAGTTTCAAGAAAAGGGCAAAGGGATAGAAGGGGAACTTCAAGAAGAACGGCAAGCAAGTTGTTGCTCAAGTGAAGAAGCCCAAGTCTGGACCTAAGCCTGAGACTAAGTGCTTCTACTGCAAAGGGACTGGTCACTGGAAGCAGAACTGCCCCAAGTATTTGGTGGATAAGAAGGATGGCAAAGTGAACAAAGGTATATTTGATATACAGATTATTTATGTGTATTTTACTAGTGTTCATAGCAACCCCTCGGTATTTGATACTGGTTCAGTTGCTAAAGAGTAGTAACTCGAAACGGGAGTTGCATAATGAACAGAAACTAGTTAAGGATGAAGTGACGATGTGTATTGGAAGTGGTTCCAAGATTGATATGATCATCATCGCACACTCCGTATACTTTCGGGATTAGTGTTCAACCTAAATAAGTGTTATTTGGTCTTTGCGTTGATCATGAATATGATTTGATCATGTTTATTGCAATACGGTTATTCATTTAAGTTAGAGAATAATTGTTGTTCTGTTTACATGAATAAAACCTTATACGGTTACACAGCCAATGAAAATGGTTCGTTGGATCTCGATCGTAGTGATACACATATTCATAATATTGAAGCCAAAAGATGCAAAGTTAATAATGATAGTGCAACTTATTTGTGGCACTGCCGTTTAGGTCATATTGGTATAAAGCGCATGAAGAAACTCCATGCTGATGGGCTTTTGGAATCACTTGATTATGAATCACTTGATGCTTGCGAACCATGCCTTATGGGCAAGATGACTAAGACTCCGTTCTCCGGAACAATGGAGTGAGCAACTGACTTATTGGAAATAATACATACTGATGTATGCGATCCGATGAGTGTTGAGGCTCGCGGCGGGTATCGTTATTTTTCTGACCTTCACAGATGATTTGAGCAGATATGGGTATATCTACTTGATGAAACATAAGTCTGAAACATTTGAAAAGTTCAAAGAATTTCAGAGTGAAGTGGAAAATCATCGTGACAAGAAAATAAAGTTTCTACGATCTGATCGCGGAGACAAATATTTGAGTTACGAGTTTGGTCTTCAATTAAAACAATGTGGAATAGTTTCACAAACTCATGCCGCCTGGAACACCAGAGCATAATGGTGTGTCCGGACATCATAACCGTACTTTATTGGATATAGTGCAATCTATGATGTTTCTTACCGATTTACCACTATAGTTTTGGGGTTATGCATTAGAGATAGCTGCATTCACGTTAAAACGACACCATCTAAATCCGTTGAGACGACACCATATGAACTGTGGTTTGGCAAGAAACCAAATTTGTCGTTTCTTAAAGTTTGGGGTTGTGATGCTTATATGAAAAGTTTCATCCTGATAAGCTCAAACCCAAATCGGAGAAATATGTCTTCATAGGATACCCAAAGGAGACTGTTGGGTACACCTTCTATCACAGATCCGAAGGCAAGACATTCGTTGCTAAGAATGGATCGTTTCTAGAGAAGTAGTTCCTCTCGAAAGAAGTGAGTGGGAGGAAAGTAGAGCTTGATGAGGTAATTGTACCTGCTCCCTTATTGGAAAGTAGTTCATCACTGAAATCAGTTCCAGTGATGCTTACTCCAATTAGTGAGGAAGTTAATGATGATGATCATGAAGCTTCGGATCAATTTACTACCGAACCTCGTAGGTCAACCAGAGTGAGATCCGCACCAGAGTGGTACAGTAATTCAGTTCTGGAGGTCATGTTACTTGACCATGACGAACCTACGAACTATGAGGAAGCGATGATGAGCCCAGATTCCGCAAAATGGCTTGAGGCCATGAAATCTGAGATGGGATCCATGTATGAGAACAAAGTGTGGACTTTGGTTGACTTGCCCGATGATCGGCAAGCCATAGAAAATAAATGGATCTTCAAGAGGAAGACGGACGCTGATAGTAGTGTTACTATCTACAAAGCTAGACTTGTCGGAAAAAGGTTTTTGACAAAGTTCAAGGTGTTGACTACGATGAGATTTTCTCACTCGCAGCGATGCTTAAGTCTGTCCGAATCATGTTAGCAATTGCCGCATTTTATGAAATCTGGCAAATGGATAAACAAAACTGCATTCCTTAATGGATTTATTAAAGAAGAGTTGTATATGATGCAACCAGAAGGTTTTGTCAATCCTAAAGGTGCTAACAAAATATGCAAGCTCCAGCGATCCATCTATGGACTGGTGCAAGCATCTCGGAGTAGGAATATACGCTTTGATAAGTTGATCAAAGGATATAGTTTTATACAGACTTGCGGTGAAGCCTATATTTACAAGAAAGTGAGTGGGAGCACTACAACATTTCTGATAAGTATATGTGAATGACATATTGTTGATCGGAAATAATGTAGAATTATTCTGCAAAGCATAAAGGAGTGTTTGAAAGGAGTTTTTCAAAGAAAGACCTCGGTGAAGCTGCTTACATATTGAGCATCAAGATCTATAGAGATAGATCAAGACGCTTGATAAGTTTTTTCAATGAGTACATACCTTAACAAGATTTTGAAGTGGTTCAAAATGGAACAGTCAAAGAAAGAGTTTCTTGCCTGTGTTACAAGGTGTGAAATTGAGTAAGACTCAAAACCCGACCACGGCAGAAGATAGAAAAAGAATGAAAGTCATTCCCTATGCCTCGGCCATAGGTTCTATAAAGTATGCCATGTTGTGTACCAGATCTATTGTATACCCTACACTGATTTTGGCAAGGGAGTACAATAGTGATCTAGGAGTATATCACTGGACAGCGGTCAAAATTATCCTTACTAGAATAAGGATATGTTTCTCGATTATGGAAGTGACAAAAGGCTCGTCGTAAAGGGTTACGTCGATGCAAGTTTTGACACTAATCTAGATGACTCTAAGTCTCGGTCTAGATACATATTGAAAGTGGGAGCAATTAGCTAGAGTAGCTCCATGCAGAGCATTGTAGACATAGAAATTTGCAAAATACTTACGGATCTGAATGTGACAGACCCGTTGACTAAAATTATCTCACAAGCAAAACATGATCACACCTTAGTACTCTTTGGGTGTTAATCACATAGCGATGTGAACTAGATTACTGACTCTAGTAAACCCTTTGGGTGATGGTCACATGACGATGTGAACTATGGGTGTTAATCACATGGTGATGTGAACTATTGATGTTAAATCACATGGCGATGTGAACTAGATTATTGATTCTAGTACAAGTGGGAGACTGAAGGAAATATGCCCTAGAGGCAATAATAAAGTTATTATTTATTTCCTTATATCATGATAAATGTTTATTATTCATGCTAGAATTGTATTAACCGGAAACTTGATACATGTGTGAATACATAGACAAACAGAGTGTCACTAGTATGCCTCTACTTGACTAGCTCGTTGATCAAAGATGGTTATGTTTCCTAGCCATTGACATGAGTTGTCATTTGATTAATGGGATCACATCATTAGGAGAATGATGTGATTGACTTGACCCATTCCATTAGCTTAGCACTCGATCGTTTAGTATGTTTCTATTGCTTTCTTCATGACTTATACATGTTCCTATGACTATGAGATTATGCAACTCCCGTTTACCGGAGGAACACTTTGTGTGCTACCAAACGTCACCACGTACTGGGTGATTATAAAGGTGCTCTACAGGTGTCTCCGAAGGTACTTGTTGGGTTGGCGTATTTCGAGATTAGGATTTGTCACTCCGATTATCGGAGAGGTATCTCTAGGCCCACTCGGTAATGCACATCACTATAAGCCTTGCAAGCATTGCAACTAATGAGCTAGTTGCGGGATGATGTATTACGGAACGAGTAAAGAGACTTGCCGGTAACGATATTGAACTAGGTATTGAGATACCGACGATCGAATCCCGGGCAAGTAACATACCGATGACAAAGGGAACAACGTATGTTGTTATGCGGTTTGACCGATAAAGATCTTCGTAGAATATGTGGGAGCCAATATGAGCATCCAGGTTCCGCTATTGGTTATTGACCGGAGACGTGTCTCGGTCATGTCTACATAGTTCTCGAACCCGTAGGGTCCGCACGCTTAAAGTTAGATGACGGTTATATTATGAGTTTATGTGTTTTGATGTACCGAAGGAGTTCGGAGTCCCGGATGAGATCGGGGACATGACGAGGAGTCTCGAAATGGCCGAGACGTAAAGATCGATATATTGGACGACTATATTCGGACTTCGGAAAGGTTCCGAGTGATTCGGGTATTTATCGGAGTACCGGAGAGTTACGGGAATTCGTATTGGGCCTTAATGGGCCATACGGGAAAGGAGAGAAAGGCCTCAAAAGGTGGCCACGCCCCTCCCCATGATCTGGTCCGAATTGGACTAGGGAGGGGGGCGCCCCCTTCCTTCTCCCTCTCCCCCTCTTTCCTTCTCTCCTACTCCAACAAGGAAAGGAGGAGTCCTACTCCCGGTGGGAGTAGGACTCCCCCCTTTGGCGCGCCTCTCCCCTTGGCCGGCTGCCTCCCCCTTGCTCCTTTATATACGGGGGCAGGGGGGCACCCAAGAGACACAACAATTGATCCTTGAGATCTCTTAGCCGTGTGCGGTGCCCCCCTCCACCATATTACACCTCGATAATATCGTACGGTGCTTAGGCGAAGCCCTGCGTCGGTAGAACATCATCATTGTCACCACGCCGTCGTGCTGACGAAACTCTCCCTCAACACTCGGCTGGATCGGAGTTCGAGGGACGTCATCGAGCTGAACGTGTGTAGAACTCAGAGGTGCCGTGCGTTCGGTACTTGATCGGTCGGATCGTGAAGACGTACGACTACATCAACCGCGTTGTGATAACGCTTCCGCTATCGGTCTACGAGGGTACGTGGACAACACTCTCCCCTCTCGTTGCTATGCATCACCATGATCTTGCGTGTGCGTAGGAATTTTTTTGAAATTACTACGTTCCCCAACAGTGGCATCCGAGCCTGGTTTTATGCGTTGATGCTATGCACGAGTAGAACACAAGTGAGTTGTGGGCGATATAAGTCATACTGCTTACCAGCATGTCATACTTTGGTTCAGCGGTATTGTGAGATGAAGCGGCCCGGACCGACATTACGCGTACGCTTACGCGAGACTGGTTTCACCATTGCGAGCACTCGTTGCTTAAAGGTGACCGGCGGGTGTCTGTCTCTCTCACTTTAGTTGAACTGAGTGTGGCTACGCCCGGTCCTTGCGAAGGTTAAAACAGCACCAACTTGACAAACTATCGTTGTGGTTTTGATGCGTAGGTAAGAACGGTTCTTGCTAAGCCCGTAGCAGCCACGTAAAACTTGCAACAACAAAATAGAGGACGTCTAACTTGTTTTTGCAGGGCATGTTGTGATGTGATATGGTCAAGACATGATGCTATATTTTATTATATGAGATGATCATGTTTTGTAACCGAGTTATCGGCAACTGGCAGGAGCCATATGGTTGTCGCTTTATTGCATGCAATGCAATCGCCATGTAATTGTTTTACTTTATCACTAAGCGGTAGCGATAGTCGTAAAAGCAATAAGGTTGCGAGACGACAACGATACTACGATGGAGATCAAGGTGTCGCGCCGGTGACGATGGTGATCATGATGGTGCTTCGGAGATGGAGATCACAAGCACAAGATGATGATGGCCATATCATATCACTTATATTGATTGCATGTGATGTTAATCTTTTATGCATCTTATCTTGCTTTGGTTGACGGTAGCATTATAAGATGATCTCTCACTAAAATTTCAAGATAAAAGTGTTCTCCCTGAGTATGCATCATTGCGAAAGTTCTTCGTGCTGAGACACCACGTGATGATCGGGTGTGATAGGCTCTACGTTCAAATACAACGGGTGCAAAACAGTTGCACACGCGGAATACTCAGGTTAAACTTGACGAGCCTAGCATATGCAGATATGGCCTCGGAACACGGAGACCGAAAGGTCGAGCGTGAATCATATAGTAGATATGATCAACATAGTGATGTTCACCATTTAAACTACTCCATCTCACGTGATGATCGGACATGGTTTAGTTGATATGGATCATGTGATCACTTAGAGGATTAGAGGGATGTCTATCTAAGTGGGAGTTCTTAAGTAATATGATTAATTGAACTTAAATTTATCATGAACTTAGTCCTGATAGTGTTTTGCAAATTATGTTGTAGATCAATAGCTCGCGTTATTGCTTCCCTATATTTATTTTGATATGTTCCTAGAGAAAAATTATGTTGAAAGATGTTAGTAGCAAAGACGCGGATTGGATCCGTGATCTGAGGATTATCCTCATTGCTGCACAGAAAAATTATGTCCTTGATGCACCGCTAGGTGACAGACCTATTACAGGAGCAGATGCAGACGTTATGAACGTTTGGCTAGCTCAATATGATGACTACTTGATAGTTTAGTGCACCATGCTTAACGGCTTAGAATCGGGACTTCAAAGACGTTTTGAACGTCATGGACCATATGAGATGTTCCAGGAGTTGAAGTTAATATTTCAAGCAAATACCCGAGTTGAGAGATAAAGTCTCCAACATGTTCTATAGCTAAAAGATGGAGGAGAATCGCTCAACTAGTGAGCATGTGCTCAGATTGTCTGGGTACTACAATCGCTTGAATCAAGTGGGAGTTAATCTTCCAGATAAAATAGTGATTGACAGAATTCTCTAGTCACCATCACCAAGTTAGTAGAACTTCGTGATGAACTACAGTATGCAAGGGATGACGAAAGTAATTCCCGAGCTCTTCGTGATGCTGAAATCGACGAAGGTAGAAATCAAGAAAAACATCAAGTGTTGATGGTTGACGAGACCACTAGTTTCAAGAAAAGGGCAAAGGGAAGAAGGGGAACTTCAAGAAGAACGGCAAGCAAGTTGCTGCTCAAGTGAAGAAGCCTAAGTCTGGTCCTAAGCCTGAGACTAAGTGCTTATACTGCAAAGGGACTGGACACTGGAAGCGGAACTACCCCAAGTATTTGGTGGATAAGAAGGATGGCAAAGTGAACAAAGGTATATTGGATATACATGTTATTGATGTGTACTTTACTAGTGTTTATAGCAACCCCTCGGCATTTGATACTGGTTCAGTTGCTAAGAGTAGTAACTCGAAACGGGAGTTGCAGAATAAACAGAGACTAGTAAAAGGCGAGGTGACGATGTGTGTAATTCCAAGATTGATATGATCATCATCGCACACTCCCTATACTTTCGGGATTAGTGTTGAAACTAAATAAGTGTTATTTGGTGTTTGCGTTGAGCATGAATATGATTTGATCAGGTTTATTGCAATACGGTTATTCATTTAAGTTAGAGAACAATTGTTGTTCTGTTTACATGAATAAAAACCTTCTATGGTCATACACACCAACGAAAATGGTTTGTTGCATCTCGATCGTAGTGATACACATAATCATAATATTGAAGCCAAAAGATGCAAAGTTAATAATGATAGTGCAACTTATTGGTGGCACTGCCGTTTAGGTCATATTGGTGTAAAGCGCATGAAGAAACTCCATACTGATGGGATTTTGGAATCACTTGATTATGAATCACTTGATACTTGCGAACCGTGCCTCATGGGCAAGATGACTAAAACGCCGTTCTCCGGAACTATGGAGAGAGCAACAGATTTGTTGGAAGTCATACATACAGATGTATGTGGTCCAATGAATATTGAGGCTCGTGGCGGATATCGTTATTTTCTCACCTTCACAGATGATTTGAGCAGATATGGGTATATCTACTTAATAAAACATAAGTCTGAAACATTTGAAAAGTTCATATAATTTCAGAGTAAAGTGGAAAATCATCGTAACAAGAAAAATAAAGTTTCTACGATCTGATCGTAGAGAAGAGTATTTGAGTTACGAGTTTGGCCTTCAGTTAAAACAATGTGAAATAGTTTCACTACTCACGCCACCTGGAACACCACAGCATAATGGTGTGTCCGAACGTCATAACCGTACTTTATTGGATACAGTGCGATATATGATGTATCTTACCGATCTACCACTATCGTTTTTTGGGTTATGCATTAGAGACAGCTACGTTCACGTTAAATAGGGCACCATCAAAATCCATTGAGACGACGCCTTATGAACTGTGGTTTGGCAAGAAACCAAAGTTGTCGTTTCTTAAATTTTGGGGTTGCGATGCTTATGTGAAAAAGTTTCATCCTGATAAGCTCAAACTCAAATCGGAGAAATGTGTCTTCATAGGATACCCAAAGGAGACAGTTGGGTACACCTTCTATCATAGATCCGAAGGCAAGACATTCGTTGCTTAGTATGGATCCTTTCTAGAGAAGGAGTTTCTCTCGAAAGAAGTGAGTGGGAGGAAAGTAGAACTTGATGAGGTAACTGTACCTGCTCCCTTATTGGAAAGTAGTTCATCATAGAAATCTGTTCCTGTGACTCCTAAACCAATTAGTGAGGAAGTTAATGATGATGATCATGGAACTTCATATCAAGTTATTACTGAACCTCATAGGTCAACCAGAGTAAGATCCGCACCAGAGTGGTACGGTAATCCTGTTCTGGAGGTTATCTTACTAGACCATGACGAACCTACGAACTATGAAGAAGCGATGGTGAGCCCAGATTCCGCGAAATGGCTTGAGGCCATGAAATCTGAGATAAGATCCATATATGAGAACAAAGTATGGACTTTGATTGACTTTCCCAATGATCGGCGAGCCATTGAGATTAAATGGATCTTCAAGAGGAAGACGGACGCTGATAGTAGTGTCACTATCTACAAAGCTAGAATTGTCGCAAAAGGTTTTCGACAAGTTCAAGGTGTTGAATACGATGAGAGAGTTTCTCACTCGTATCTATGCTTAAAGTCTGTCTGAATCATATTAGCAATTGCCGCATTTTATGAAATCTGGCAAATGGATAAACAAAACTACATTCCTTAATGGATTTATTAAAGAAGAGTTGTATATGATGCAACCAGGGGGTTTTGTCAATCCTAAAAGTGCTAACAAAATATGCAAGCTCCAGCGATCCATCTATGGACTGGTGCAAGCATCTCGGAGTTGGAATATACGCTTTGATAAGTTGATCAAAGGATATAGTTTTATACAGACTTGCGATGAAGCCTATATTTACAAGAAAGTGAGTGGGAGCACTACAGCATTTCTGATAAGTATATGTGAATGACATACTGTTGATCAGAAATAATGTAAGATTATTCTGCAAAGCATAAAGCAGTGTTTGAAAGGAGTTTTTCAAAGAAAGACCTCGGTGAAGCTGCTTACATATTGAGCATCAAGATCTATAGAGATAGATGAAGATGCTTGATAAGTTTTTCAATTAGTACATACCTTAACAAGATTTTGAAGTAGTTCAAAATAAAACAGTCAAAGAAAGAGTTCTTGCCTGTGTTACAAGGTGTGAAATTGAGTAAAGACTCAAAGCCCGACCACGGCAAAAGATAGAAAAAGAATGGAAGTCATTCCCTATGCCTTGGCCATAGGTTCTATAAAGTATGCCATGTTGTGTACCAGATCTATTGTATACCCTACACTGATTTTGGTAAGGGAGTACAATAGTGATCTAGGAGTAGATCACTGGACAGCGGTCAAAATTATCCTTAGTGGAATAAGGATATGTTTCTCGATTATGGAAGTGACAAAAGGTTCGTCGTAAAGGGTTACGTCGATGCAAGTTTTGACACTAAATCTAGATGACTCTAAGTCTCGGTCTAGATACATATTGAAAGTGGGAGCAATTAGCTAGAGTAGCTCCATGCAGAGCATTGTAGACATAGAAATTTGCAAAATAGTTACGGATCTGAATGTGACAGACCCGTTGACTAAAATTGTCTCACAATCAAAACATGATCACACCATAGTACTCTTTGGGTGTTAATCACATAGCGATGTGAACTAGATTATTGACTCTAGTAAACCCTTTGAGTGTTGGTCACATAGAGATGTGAACTATGGGTGTTAATCACATGGTGATGTGAATTATTGATGTTAAATCACATGGTGATGTGAACTAGATTATTGACTCTAGTGCAAGTGGGAGACTGAAGGAAATATGCCCTAGAGGCAATAATAAAGTATTATTTATTTCCTTATATCATGATAAATGTTTATTATTCATGCTAGAATTGTATTAACCGGAAACATAATACATGTGTGAATACATAGACAAACAGAGTGTCACTAGTATGCCTCTACTTGACTAGCTCGTTAATCAAAGATGGTTATGTTTCCTAGCCATAGACATGAGTTGTCATTTGATTAACGGGATCACCTCATTAGGAGAATGACGTGATTGACCTAACCCATTCCGTTACCATTAGCACCCGATCGTTTAGTATGTTGTTATTGCTTTCTTCATGACTTATACATGTTCCTATGACTATGAGATTATGCAACTCCCGTTTACCGGAGGAACACTTTGTGTGCTACCAAACGTCACAACGTAAATGGGTGATTATAAAGGTGCTCTACAGGTGTCTCCAAAGGTACTTGTTGGGTTGGCGTATTTCGAGATTAGGATTTGTCACTCTGATTGTCGGAGAGGTATCTCCGGGCCCACTCGGTAATGCACATCACTATAAGCCTTGCAAGCATTGTGACTAATGAGTTAGTTGCGGGATGATGTATTACGGAACGAGTAAAGAGACTTGCCGGTAACGAGATTGAACTAGGTATCGAGATACCGACGATCGAATCTCGGGCAAGTAACATAGCGATGACAAAGGGAACAACGTATGTTGTTATGCGGTCTGACCGATAAAGATCTTCGTAGAATATGTGGGAGCCAATATGGGCATCCAGGTCCCGCTATTGGTTATTGACAGGAGAGGTGTCTCGGTCATGTCTACATAGTTCTCGAATCCGTAGGGTCCGCACGCTTAACGTTACGATGACAGTTTTATTTAGTTTTGATGTACCAAAGGAGTTCGGAGTCCCGGATAAGATCGGGGACATGACGAGGAGTCTCGAAATGGCCGAGACGTAAAAATCGATATATTAGACGACTATATTCGGACTTCGGAAAGGTTCCGAGTGATTCGGGTATTTTTCGAAGTACCGGAGAGTTACGGGAATTCGTATTGGGCCTTAATGGGCCATACGGGAAAGGAGAGAAAGGCCTCAAAAGGTGGCCACGCCCCTCCCCATGATCTGGTCCGAATTGGACTAGGGAGGGGGGCGCCCCCTTCCTTCTTTCTCCTTCCCCCTTCCCTTCTCCTATTCCCACAAGGAAAGGAGGAGTCCTACTCCCGGTGGGAGTAGGACTCCCCCCTTTGGCGCGCCTCTCCCCTTGGCCGGCTGCCTCCCCCTTGCTCCTTTATATACGGGGGCAGGGGGGCACTCCAGAGACACAAAAATTGATCCTTGAGATCTCTTAGCCGTGTGCGGTGCCCCCCTCCACCATATTACACCTCGATAATATCGTAGCGGTGCTTAGGCGAAGCCCTGCGTCGGTAGAACATCATCATTGTCACCACGCCGTCGTGCTGACGAAACTCTCCCTCAACACTCGGCTAGATCGGAGTTCGAGGGACGTCATCGAGCTGAACGTGTGTAGAACTCGGAGGTGCCGTGCGTTCGGTACTTGATCGGTCGGATCGTGAAGACGTACGACTACATCAACCGCGTTGTGATAACGCTTCCGCTATCGGTCTACGAGGGTACGTGGACAACACTCTCCCCTCTCGTTGCTATGCATCACCATGATCTTGCGTGTGCGTAGGAATTTTTTTGAAATTACTATGTTCCCCAACAGTAACATGCATATGTCACTAGTCTATGGTACTACCTTTATAGTGGAGAGTAACATATGTGTGGTATCATGCAAGCCATCATTTATTAAGGTGTAGATTCATTTTATCATGTGATGCGTTATGTTACAGTAACTACATGCCACATAAGCAAACTTTTCTTAGGGCGTGTTATGTTACTTGCTAAGTTACTCCCATTATGACAAGCCATAAGTTGTTCACCGTGACCAAGAATGAGGGGAAAACGAGAGAACTTAATGTTTATTTGCTAATTAATAGCATTGCATGCAATGAACTAACCACTGCATGTCGTGTTTGGTAGTCTTGAGTCATTGAAAACATGCACTCCCCACATCTCTTATTAGTTGATATGTCAAGAAACAAGAAACAAGGTGGGACTTAATGCACCGCGTCTAAGTGTTTTGGGATTATTTGGTTTTTGTAAGGTGACTTAGAGCGAGTACAATAAGGTACAGTCAGCAGGCTGTAAGAAGTAAAGTAATATTTCTAATGCTTAGTTGGAGGAGAGAGGATAGGAGAGAGAATGTAAGCGGGCTCTCATGCAAGAGCTAGCTACAGCACGTGCTCCTAGGCACTATGTGAGAGTGGAAAGTGAGCCATGTATTAATAAAGTAGCACATACTTATAGCTGATTGTTATACATGTTGGCTATAAGTTGGCTATAGATGACATGGCACTTTCTTATAGTCAACAGTTGTCAATACTGTTAAGTATTAACCATGCTCTTATACACCTAGACGGAGGGATTAAATCAGGACGACTTGGAAGGGGGCAGAGGAGATGTAAGAAATGGTTCATCATAAGTCTTTCACCATTACTGTAGTAAAAATTCTCAATTAATCTCATAAATGGCAAGCAAGAACTCTAATGGAGCAAAAGCATACATGGAAGATTCTAGACTAAACCATAAATGGATACACTTTTATTCAAGCGCGATACTCTAATAGAGCAAGATCATGCATGGAAGGTCCTATACTATAAATAAGAAGTCTCCACATACTTAGACAACAGATTACATTAAGCGAAGACTAATGATGAACATTTGACTTGGTAATGCATATGACCAGGTGAACCTCCTTGGAGTCCCCGTGCACCATCTTGGGGTGAAAATCATACCAGGCGTCTTCCATGTCCACATTGCCGGGAACGGAGCACCTCGACACAGTCCCAGTTAGCGTGATGGAGCCGGTGTGGGCTCCCTCGTACCTCTTGGGGGCAGTAATAGTGAGCACGCACCCGTACACCGGCCTCGTGTCAGCGTCGGCGGTGTTGCCCCTAACGCACACTACATTGACGGGGCGGTGGCCTGCGCGGGCCTTTCCGGTGCCCACGGCCAAGAGGAAGACGCTGTCGTCCTCCTCCGTGACTCCAGCACGGTGAACGGGTAGCACGTCTCGTACTTGATGTTCACCGCCACGGGCCAATAGTGAGTGACGGACGGTGCCGTGATGTGATGCACGAGGCTCGCCGGCGAGCCCTCAAATGGCGGCGTGCACTCATAGTAGTAGCAAGGCGCGTCCGCGCATCTGGAACTATGCTCCGCCAGCGAGTGCTGGTCGACGTACCTCTCGCAGCCGAAACACTTGTAGACGCAGGGCACCTTGTAGGCATCGACCAGGCCGTCCATGAAACGGGAGTGGCTGTAGGGGACGTTGCGCCTGCCGAATGGAGCGCATGAGGGAGTGGCTTTAGGGGACGTTGCGCCCAATGAATGGAGCGCAGGAGTAGCACACGAAGCAGTAGATGGTGTCCTTACTAGTACTCCCTAGTCTCTACTCTTATAAAAAAAACCGAGTTGATGATGATGGTGTGCCATCCATCTTGTAATATAGACCGTCCGATCTATATATGATGGATAGAAAGCAAACTATGACAAATTTACAAAAGATACCTCCACCTCTCTCCATATTTACAGATAAGGCCTTGCCTCGTTCATCCTTATCTCCCACAACCTCATTGCTGAGCAATTAAAAAGGAAGTCTCTGGAACAATCTGGCATGGTGGCCGCTGCCGACACCGTCCATCCCCCTGCCTCCGCCCAGTCCGACCACCAGTCACCACCACGCCCCACTCCTCCTCACCTTACCTCTCATCTTTCTCGAGATATCATTTTTTTGATGAAATTCTTGAGATACCATTTTTTCGATAAAATTCTTGAGATATCATTAGTTTTTACACATGGGATTACTCCTGCATGGGTCAATCACAACAGGTGTTTTGTAAAAAAATGCATCTTGATGTTTTGTGCAATGCACGAGCATCTTGATAGTTTGCATATAATTCCAAACACCACGTAGACACGGTCTTTGACCATTTTACAACTATGTTAGTATCATTGTTAGTGGTCAGCCGGTGCAAGTTATAGCCCCGGGTGTTTTAACCTTTTTTTAGTAATGATATCCGGCGATTGTTCGCCACGAGCTCAATCCTGGCGAATCCCATGTAACTGTTAGATTTCCATCCGACGGTGGCCTGTTTTAAGCCATAATATTTGACAAAACCGCCACCCTTACACACGTACTGTAACTGCATCACTGGCGTTTGCAACTGCCATGTCTCCCAGCGAACGTTTGCTGGGGATTGGAGTTAGCATCGATGGCGGTTCATAGTCGTTCCACGCTCGGACATTGAAGTTTGTAACTATTTTAGGTTACAATATACTACTCCTCAGGTGCTAGTAGTAGAGCAGAGTCCTACTCCACTACTCTATATGTAAACTAGGGCATAGTAGTAGGTACTGTAGGGAGTACTAGTACTGTGATCACTCAAGCAAGTTGTCTGGCATCGATATGACCCTACGCTGGTGGGATGTGTCTCGTAAGTCAAGCGGCGTCCTGTTTTCATCATCACCTGCCCACTTCCCGCAGCACATATTCGCTTCTCCATCTTCGTCCACACATAATCGTCAAATCTACCGTCCCCGCTAAGGCGCCTCCCCCCTATTCCGAAACCCAAGCTATAACAATGGTAGAACCGAGCAGCGTTCGCTGAAAGAGTGGCTGGAATTCGATCCCCACAGAGGTAATCAAGCTCATTGTTTCGCGTGTGGGCAATCTCAGTACCATGCCGCTCGCCGCGTGCTCGTCGGGGCTGTACCGTTTACTCAAAGCCTTCAGGCCGAAGCTTTTTAAGCCAGCTCCTTGCTTGCTGATGCCGCCTGATCTTCAGAAATGGCGTGTCACGCAGCATAGCGATCGTAGGGTGGCGAGCATCAACCCCCTTGACTGTGATTCAATCCCCGTCACCCTCAACTACATTAACGGTATGTACTGGGTCGGCATGAACATGTCTTGGATCATGCTCGTCGACGGTCGCGGCAGCTGGATGCTCGTGGAGGTCTACACCCGGTGATTGATCCCCCTTCCTTCGATTAACACTGCACTGCTTTGGCACCGCGGCCCAGATTACTCGGAATCTTACAGTAGCCAACATGATACCAAGTTTGATTTGCTCAAGGTTGTAATCTGCCAAGTGCCCACAAGATCTGCGAATTATAAAGACTTCAGGCTAATTGTGTTCTTCAACCGCGGTCTCGCCTATCTGACAGGTCACTGCGATAAGTGGATAAATCTGCACGTCCATCGTAGGATCATACACCCTCCATGGTTCTCTGATGTCATTGAACACAAGGGCTTCATTTATGCTGTGGACACCTTCTATGGCTAGACGTATTGCTAGCCTACTCCAGTCATCGCTGCAAACGGCTGTTACAGCAGTATGTTACTTTCCTATAATATCATGATGGCTTGCTTATATTACTGTCAACATTTACTGAAAAAAATATTCATGCTCATAACATGTTGTTCTTAAGATTGACTAGAGTACAAGCCCTATTTTATTTGACTCCAACTTGATATGATGTTGTAGGCCGCCTGGTGTCCCTACCCTTCCTAATCCCAGAACCTTTCAAAGAAAAGCGACATGGCAGTTGCAGGTAGTTCCTGGCTCGATCAGACAATGGTGAATGATTGATGATCGTTCGCGCGTACCGGACGTGTTGTTTCGCGGAATACAATCACAGTCACTACAAGGTCTTTGAGCAGGATCCCAGCTTCTCTAGGCCTTCAGGAATTTTTGACTGGAGGCTAGTAAGTAGCCTTGGTACACGTCTCTGTTTCTCGGACTGAATTATCCAATTAACCAAGAGATAACCGATGGCAAGGATCATGATGGCAGCGCGGTTTCATTCATCGGGCAAAACTGTGTGTACACAGCGTACCATGCATCTCTTCATGCACCATACCATGATATGTGCCGCCATGCTCTGCAGCCCAAAGTAGGAGAGAGGGTCGCAAGTATCAGACTTCCACCTGCTGGCTGGAGTTTCCCCCATCAGGCACCCATCTGGTTCAAGCCGTCAGCCAATCTCCACAGCTTAATAAATAGCAACGTCTAACTAAGCCAATTAGTTAGATGCGTACACTTGGTGTAGTAGGATCTTTATTTAGTTTGATGCATACACTTGTTATTTTTTGGTAGCCCTTTTGTAATGATGGCTGATGTTTGGTTTGGAAGAGAGAGCTGCGTCTTTACTCTTCTGGCCTGCTTACTGCTTCTGTTGCACCCCGAGCCCTGGTTGTTGCTGCTGCTGTTTTCAGTGTACAATCAGTAGTATATTTTGTCTTTTGGTAATAAATGTGTTGTTAGAATGACAAACACAATGTTTTGGAAGTCGTTGCACGGTCCGATCCTTTAGCAAGTACTCCCTCCGTTTCAGTTTACCAGTCCTGCACGTATACCTAGGTTGCCAATTTTATCACCATAATATAAACTATATAACACAAAAATTATGCTATTTGAAAATAGAACATCTGCAGTTTATAATGGTACTTTTTTGTAATATATGACTTCTAATAGGTTGGTCAAATTGACGACCTAGGGGTACGTGCACGCCTTGTAAACTGAGAGAGAGGGAGTACTATTTTTGATACGGAACATATTTTCCACTTGTCGATAACATGCAGCCCATTGATGAAGGCCCAATAGAGGAGCCCATAATTAACTGGAAGGGAGGCTCTCACATGAATCCGGCCCAGGTACATGCTCATGGTCCCCTAAACATAAATAAGTAAATAAAATAATAAATGAATAAAGCTAAATACTCATGCACCAGTTCTTTAAATTCATGATTTGAAAAGTCAAATTTTAATAGGAGGATTTTATTTCCTATGAGAGTGTCGTTACATTCAGTCGATATTATTCTTAGGCAAAGATAGCGACCAGTCTTCTTTCTCCCACCATTTTCTTCCTGCAACCAGCGGACCCATGCAAATCCTAGTGAACGTCGTAAATAGTTCCAGCCCATTTTTATTTTTCAATAAGAATGCCCAGCCCAACACATTGGCGACACCACTTTATCCTCCTCCTTGGTGCGCTCGCCGCGGTGCCGCCGTCCGGCCCTGTCAACATAGTGAATCGGGAGAGGACTATAGTTGTGAGTATGACAGTACGGACCCACCAGGTCCACTCGCGAGCACAAGCAAGCGCCTCTTTAACTACTCAGATGCACCCCTCATTTTTTACTCTAATCCACCCTGCTGATATATGGGACCCACGTCATTGTCAATGTATAGTCAATTAACGACAGAATTGCACAACTTTTTTTGAGGATTTGTTCGGAGGGGCAGGCTATAAACTGGGTTGTGCGGTCTCTGTGGCCCGTCTAACAACATGACCAACCCAGCAGTTTTTTCTTTGGCAAAATAGGTAGCCCACTATTTCTTTTTGAAGAATACCCAAGCTAGGCCTATTTGTTTTCTCCGACTTACTGGGCTGCAAATCTTTCAACACGAGGAGGGATGCATTCTGGCCTGGCCAAAGAGTATGGGCAGTATATCTTAAAAGTAATATCAAAGGGGGTGCAAATTCCAAAAAAATATAGCAAATGGCAATTAGTTTCATTTTTTGTTTTTGTTCTTCACTGATATTTTATATTTCATTGGATTTTAACATTACAAAGTACTAATTTATTTTTAATTTTTTATACTATGGCTACTAATTTTTGGATTAAGAATATTTTGTTCCCCAGCAAAAATATGCGAATTTTTAAAAATTTGCACATCTTTTAGTTCATTTTTTAACCCTAGCACTGACCAGAAAATGGGCAGCAATTCTAAAGATGGAAAACGGGCTGCAATAAATTCCATATGAATTAGCAAATGGGTAGTAAATTATAAAAATAATAGGAAACGGGTTGTACATGCCACAGATTTCGAGGCTGACTTGTTTACGCAAGGCTTTGTCAGTGAACACATGATTCTAGCAACAGTGACTGTTGGATGTCCATCCAACGGCCAACATGCTTCTTCAATCTCTGATCTTCCGGCTCTAGCCGCCTGATACGTCTCCGTCGTATCTATAATTTTTGATTGTTCCATGCCAATATTCTACAACTTTTATATACTTTGGCAACTTTTATACTATTTTTGGGACTAACATATTGATCCAGTGCCCAGTGTCAGTTCCTGTTTGTTGCATGTTTTTTGTTTCACAGAAAATCCATATCAAACGGAGTCCAAACGGGTTAAAAACTCACGGAGATTTTTTGGAATATATGTGATTTTTGGGAAGAAGAATCAACGCGAGACGATGCCCGAGGGGGGCACGAGGCAGGGGCGCGCCCCAGGGGGTCAGGCGCACCTTGGGCCCTCGTGGCCACCCCGTAAGGCGGTTGGTGCCCTTATTTCACCGCAAGAAAGTCAATATCCGGATAGAAATTGTGTTCAAATTTCAATCCAATCAGAGTTACGGATCTCCGGGAGTATAAGAAACGGTGAAAGGCCAGAATCTGAGAACGCAGAAACAGAGAGAGACAAAGAGACAGATCCAATCTCGGAGGGGCTCTCGCCCCTCCCATGCCATGGAAGCCAAGGACCAGAGGGGAAACCCTTCTCCCATCTAGGGAGAAGGTCAAGGAAGAAGAAGAAGAAGGGGGCCCCTCTCCCCCTCTCTTTCGGTGGCGCCGGAACGCCGCCGGGGCCATCACCGTCATCGCAATCTACACCAACACCTCCGTCATCTTCACCAACATCTTCATCACCTTCCCCCATCTATCTACAGCGGTCCACTCTCCCGCAACCCGTTGTACCCTCTACTTGAACATGGTGCTTTATGCTTCATATTATTATCCAATGATGTGTTGCCATCCTATGATGTCTGAATAGATTTTCGTTGTCCTATCGGTAATTGGTGAATTGCTATGATTGGTTTAATTTGCTTGTGGTTATGTTGTTGTCCTTTGGTGCCCATCATATGAGCGCGCGCGTGGATCACACCATAGGGTTAGTTGTATGTTGATAGGACTATGTATTAGAGGGCAAGAGTGACAGAAGCTTCAACCTAGCATAGAAATTGATGCATACGGGATTGAAGGGGGGCCAATATATCTTAATGCCATGGTTGGGTTTTACCTTAATGAACGTTAGTAGTTGCGGATGCTTGCTAATAGTTCCAATCATAAGTGCATAGAATTCCAAGTCAGGGATGACATGCTAGCAGTGGCCTCTCCCACATAAAACTTGTTATCGGTCTAGTAAAGTAGTCAATTGCTTAGGGACAATTTCGCAACTCCTACCACCACTTTTCCACACTCGATATACTAACTTTATTACTTCTTTATCTAAACAGCCCCTAGTTTTTATTTACGCGCTCTTTATATTCTTACAAACCTATCCCGTTACACCTACAAAGTACTTCTAGTTTCATACTTGTTCTAGGTAAAGCGAACATCAAGCGTGCGTAGAGTTGTATCGGTGGTCGATAGAACTTGAGGGAATATTTGTTCTACCTTTAGCTCCTCGTTGGGTTCGACACTCTTACTTATCGAAAGAGGCTACAATTGATCCCCTATAATTGTGGGTTATGAAGACCTTTTTCTGGCGCCGTTGCCGGGGAGCAATAGCGTGGGGTGAATATTCTCGTGTGTGCTTGTTTGCTTTATCACTAAGTAGTTTTTATTTTCTGTTCTAAGTTGTTGTCTATCTTTAGTTATGTATATGGAACATGAAATACCAAAAAAATTAGGTGTACTTGCTACTCATGGAGATGGGGAACCTCCTAAAACCCTCGATGCTCATTATGTGAAAGATATTATGCACTACTTTAATAATCCTGAGAAAACCCCATTCAATTATATAATGGGAGACACGTTGGATCAACGTGAATACTTTAGGGATTATCGCTTGACTCAAAAAGGGAAACTATTATGGAATCAAATTCATATGTTGCATTGGTATGCTCGGGAACTATGCTTGAGATATGATTATACTTCTTGCTCTAGGATGAAGGCTCCACACCTTCCCTTTTCATGTAAATTTAATGATAATGAAACCTTAGCTTCTTATGCTAATGGTATATATGATTACTATGATGTGGAACGAAGAGAAGAATTTTTTGCCTTTAAAGGTGCTTGTGAAATTGAATCTTTGTTTAAAGAGTTCGAAGATTTTGATGATTCAGTTTATAGACCTAGAAATTTAGCTATCCTTAAATATTGCTATGAGAATTATAAATAAAATTATGATATTGATGAATTTATTGAGAAAGTCTCCACTGTCTGAGAAGAGATTAATATTTCGCAGGAGTCTATGGAAGAAGGAATTGATGAAACTGTGAGCTCATTGGATGAAAAAGATGATGAGGAGAGCGAAGAACAAAAGGAGGAAGAGCGGATTAGCTACCCATGCCCACCTTCTAATGAGAGTAACTCTTCAACTCATACATTGTTTAATTTCCCTTCATGCTTACCGAAGGATGAATGCCATGATAATTGTTATGATCCCGTTGATTCTTTTGAAATATCCCTTTTTGATGATGCTTGCTATGCTTGTGGCCAAGATGCCAATATGAATTATGCTTATGGAGATGAACTTGCTATAGTTCCTTATGTTAAACATGAAATTGTTGCTATTGCACCCACGCATGATAGTCCTATTATCTTTTT
This sequence comes from Aegilops tauschii subsp. strangulata, assembly GCF_002575655.3. Classification (NCBI taxonomy): domain Eukaryota; kingdom Viridiplantae; phylum Streptophyta; class Magnoliopsida; order Poales; family Poaceae; genus Aegilops; species Aegilops tauschii. The sequence goes on from NC_053041.3 coordinate 404,527,924, forward strand.
GAATTCTCCCGACTACACTATATCGGAGAAGTTTGCCCTTATTAAGGATTATATTGATGGGTTGCGTTTTACTACTACACATGATGATTTTGATAGATATAATATGCATGTGCTTGCTGCTCATACTTGCAATTATTATGAGAGAGGAACTACATCTCCGCCTCTCCATGTTTCTAATAAGATAAAATTGCAAGAAACTGTTTATACTATGCATTGGCCTTTACTATGTGTGCATGTATTGTACTTTTGTGACATGCCGATGCATAGGAAGAGAGTTAGACTTCGTTGTTACATGATATATGTTACTTTGTGCTCACTACTAAATCATAAATTCTAACATATAAGAAGGCTAGCCGACCCGCTCACCTGAGGCTTCCTGGATTTCGCGTCGGGTGTGTTCGTTCGATTGGCTCTGGTCAGATCAATGTGCATGTGGTGACCGTTCGATTTTCACTGGTTGTTTTGACTCAGCAATCCTGCGTGGAACCCGATGACTGGTGGGCTCAGTGAGTTCTCTGGTTGGCAGGGTTCGAATTTCTCGGGTGGCCACTCCTGCCTCGTCGCGTGGCTGTTTCGGCGCTGACCGCGCCCAGCGCGGACAACGGGGTTGGCCGACGCATGCGCACTCAGCTGGCGCGCCCTCGTCTCACTGGTGGGTGGGCCGGTGCTTCTGCTGGCCGCGCTCGTCGGTTGTGCTGGCTCGGTTCGGCTCCTCACAGGATGGGTTGGCGCGGGCGATCGTGTGTTCTTGCGCGGGGACCCACACAGGATGGGCTGCGCGCGGACGGTCGTGCCTCGTCGCGCGTCGTGGGGTGGATGGGCCATGGCGTGGAGGCAGCGGTTTGCTGCTGAGGATATACCCGCCAGTTCTTTATGCGGGATGACGTGTGGGGCACCATGCTCTCTGGTCCTACGCGTCGGCGGGTGGTGTTCATTCGTCCTGTGTCCAGCATTTCTGTCCGGGTTTGGAGGGAGTGGTTGGCTTGCCCTGTAGATTTCGTCATTCGAGGCTGACTCCCGCGCTTGGTCCTGTCTCTTCATATGGTGTGCCGCCGCTGTTTTTGTGGTCTTTCATCACCCTTATTTGTTTGCTGCTGGCAACTGCTCATGGGCCCGTGTGGATAGACGGTCCCAGTTGTCTGTGGAACTGTTGTGTTCTGCGTGTGTTTGCCTCGGCTCGGTCTGGCTGATGAGCGCCGCGTCGTGGACCCCGCCTCTGCGCCTCGTGCGGTGTGGCTGATGACGGCTCCGTGATCCCCGCGTCGTGGACCCCGCCTCTGCGTCGCGTGCGCTGATCCTGCGCGCCCCTCTCTTGTGCGGGTGGCTTTCACCCGCGTGCCTAATGTTTGTATGACGGTGGCCCCGAGTGGCCCGCTTAGGACGCGTGTCTTCGACGTGGTGGTGGGTCTGTTTCGTTCGCCGGGTGCTGCCTGGTGTGGGAGAGGCCGCGCCCGTCCCTTTCTAGGCTGACCGATGCATCGTGCGCATGGGGGCCCTGGCTGACTAGATTTTGTCATTGTTTGTTTTCTTTCGTAGGTGATTGCCAATGGAACCGGTTCAATTGTTGTCCCACCGCGCAGCGAAAGCGCCTCCGCGCACAGTTCTTTACAAATTGGAGAACATATAAAAACGGAAAAAACTAACGCCCACACGTGTGGGCGTTTGCACATCGCCCACACACCTCCATCACCACTCATTTGCCACGTATAAATAGATGACATCAGCAGAAATCTTTTTGGTTTTGGCTTAAAAATGTTTTATCTCCTAATTAAAAAATGAATTGAAAATCCGTTTTCACCATTAAATCCGTCTCGACGAGATCTTCAAAACTAGACCCCATGTTGATATGTTTCGACGATTTTTTTCCCCAAAAGTTGCCATGATGTTTATACTGTAGTTGCCATAGTGCTTAAACTAAAGTTGCCATGTGGCAATTTTAGTTTGTAGAGCATGGCAATTTTAGTTTTTTGATGATGACAATTGCAGTACTTTGACCATAAAAATATTTTTTTATGAACCATGGCAATTTTAAGTGCATGTATCATGGCACTTTTAGTTTATGGTGCATGGCAAGTCTAGTTTCTTAATTCTCCGTTTTATAATATGTCAAAATTTACATTTAAATGTAGAAGAAAATAGTTGAAACATGTCATGGCAACTTCAGTGTAAACATCATGGCAATTCATGTGCAATAGACATGACAACTTTTAATAATAAAAATTCGTCGAAATATATTGATATGAGATCTAGTTACGAAGATCTCGTCGCGAGGGATTTAATGGTGAAAACGGATCTTTAATCGGATTTTTTATTTAAAAGATAAAATATTTTATAAACTGAAAATCCAAAAAGATTCCCATATGCATGCATGCGGTGACATGACGTAGTCTGTATGTGCGTGTGAACGGGTTTGGCTCCTACCATATGTGTGGGCGTTAACTCGTTGTCCATAAAAAAACCTAGAGCCAAGCGGTAAAACAAGACCTTCCTGCTCCTCCTCCCCTCACCCGGCGGTGGCTCCCTACCCCTGCCTGCGTACCGCCTCTTCCTCCTTCTGACAGCGGCAGCGGTGAGCATGAGAGCAGCGGAAGCGGCTGGACACCATAAGCTGGCCGAGGTGGTCTACGTCGAGGAACGGTCGCGCCCGACGCCGTCCTCCAACCCGTACTTCCCAACCCGATGCATGCCCAAGGATTCCGGCGCACCTCGAAGGAAGGACCAAGGCCTGGGACGACTTGTCTTGTCCTCTTCTTCCTCTAGCATCTCCCTGCCGGCTGCTGCTTATTAGGGAGGGAGGGGAAAAGATAGATGGCGGCGGCGGCTGGACCTGGCTGAGTTGTTTGGGGAGCTGCGCACACGTCGAGCGACGGCGAGCGCATCCGACGCCGACACACCGAGGTGAGATTCACCCGTTCTTTCTCTCTCCATGCGGCCTCCTCCGCTCGGCCCCGATTCATCGGCGCGTTCAGACACCCTTCCCTCTTTTCTTCTACCCAGCTAACAAGGCTTCTCCCCTCTTTTTCCTAAAAGCAAAAAGAACTAGGAAAGGATGACTAGAAATTATTGCAATCGTTGTTGCAAATATGCAAATTACGAGTTCTGGTTGATCTTTGTTGGTTAAAGTATGTGTTGTTGTGACCTTGAGAATATTTTTTATTTTATTATTGCATAACAAGGATATTAAATATTTATTTATGAACCAGAGTCCTCATCTCCCGATCTGTGTCCCTCAATTTTCTATTGGCCAAACAAAAGATGCAATCTATCGTTGAAAGACCAACTTGTCCGCAAAATACTTTGCAAACTGCGGCACGTTGAGGTACATCCTTGTATTTTCTTGTTGATTTTCTGATGCAAGAAGCGCGGGAGCACTGTCATTTGCTCACTGATGTATATAATAACCATCGGTTGTCGTTTTTATTCAGCAAGGAGGTCTGTGCGAGTTAGAGGTTATATGAGACAAGGGCTTGCTCCTATTAAATGGAAGGGCCATAATTATTAGTCCAAGTGATATTGAAGTTACATTTGAGAATTTTCCCTACTACCTTAAGTGATGCTTTGACTTAATGTTCCTTTGATTTGCTTGACGTCTTATGCTGTTTTTTAGCTTCTTCGTATGCTTGACTAATGTTCTGTCACGTATTTATACCTTTATATATTTATTGATGTCCATTTATGCAGAGAGAATTCGAAGGATGTGCTCCTATCATGTTCATTCTTACATTTGGAAAAGAAGGGATTCATTGAGCAGTTCTCCGAAATTTCTTCAATAAACCAGCGAATTTATCATCTGGTCCATCAGGTAAATTATTTTTTGTCATTGCATATTGTCTCTGTTGAATGAAATTTGTGTCCTTGAGCCATGTCAGCTTATATGCATTTTGTGAACACCATTACTTATAAGTATCCATCTCATTATGTATCAGGTTCTGAGATTTATTTAGAAACATTGATGAAGGCACTTGCCAAACATTTTTGTGCTATACTACTTGTTGATTTGTTGTTGTTGCCGGACATACTGAGAACTTCATGAATACCTTAAATAGTGATATTTCTGTGTGGATTTTGTTTGAAACAAAATTGTATATGGCTGTCCATGCACACACGATATTCAATTTTTTATATAGTGTAGAAGTGGTGTGGAAGTTAAAGCATCCGTGACTGCATGTGGATATATTTTGTCAACCCATGTAACATTGCCTTTAAACATGATTTAGGATTTTCATTATGTGCAACTCTGCCCAGATTGAATACTAGGTTGTTTGTTTCATGCCTAGGTGAGGTCATTATGGCGGTACTGAAAAGTGATGCTCTAATGTTCATTTGTGTTATGGAGTTGGTTCTTTTGAAGTTAAAGTAGTTGTGTGTTCGTATGATGCTCTTCTCAAGTTTTAAGCCTAGGTGAAGGCATAACATGTGGTAATCTATGTTCTTTTCGATCCGCCTGTGTCTGATTTTTTACCTCTTCTAGGTTGTTTTGCGTACTGTGATTGCCCTCTATTCCACATGGTCTATGAGTTGCGAGGATTTAGGGTCTAGGAACTGACAGGCTCTTGTTTCTGTTGCTGATTAGAGCTTTGGTTAAGGTGCGTTCTTTTTTAGTGTAGCCAGCGTTCTGTTGTTGCTCCTGTGATAAATTGTTAGTTAGACTTGTGCTTAACTTGCGATTCTTACAGAGATGTACTTTCAGTGAGAAGAAAAGGCCATATTTTTTGCTAGCAAGGATGTCGATCTTGCAGCTTTCTGCGCATAGTTTCATTCTTATCTTATATACTTTATTTATAGCATATAAATACAGGAATATAGCCGTCCTATGTTAGAGTATGAATTAGAATCCAAATCAGCAATTGTAAAAATGAACAATAACTTCTATTTCGTTATATATGCAATGTCCCCAATTTTATTGTTTTTCCTTTTTGCTTCTATAGGATTGCGATCTATACTTTCTCTGCCTTACGCTGAATCTGATGTTATTCATGCATCTGATGCCACTCAGATTTTAGGAATTTTAGGATGGATGGCAAGTTTCCCATGTTGGATGTTTCCTTACTTTCTCAAATCTTTGTGATAACATAGGTGATTCTGTTTCAACCTAAGCACTTGCCTTTCTATGTTTTAGTTTCAAAAATACACTATTTGAGTCTAGATGACCATTAATCACTTCATTTCATGTGGACAGAGGACTAATATTATTGTTCCAAGAAGAGAAGCAACTACATCAGTGTGTAGTAGTAGGTATCAATGTTTTCTCATTCCGATGATTCTGAAGCGAGATGATTACTTTATTCCCCTATTTCTTTGTCCATAGTCATACCTCAGTGAGTTTCTCTATTTCCTATAGCTCTACTACTATTTCCATTGGAACATGTCTCTCGGTTATCCTTTATATAATATCATGAACAGAGGCAAGAATGAAACATATGCTTGAATTATGGTGTTGGTCTTAAGAAAAATATGTGAATGGAATAAGAATTGTATATAGTTGTTGATACAGTTTCTTGCGATTTAAATGACAGCTGCCTCATGTTTGTATGGAACAAGAGTTGCCTACTTCTCATGAATTAACATAACATCATTTTAGTAGTTCTCTTGAATTAATGGAACAAATAGATTGGAAAGGCATGTATCAATAATGAATGACATTGCTTGGAAATTTTTTACTAGGTAGTACAAAGTATATATGTAGAAATATAGCAAATGTATATATAATGTAATCCTAATTTACATAACTTCTCTTCAGGTCCTATCTGGATTTGAACTTATGAAGAACCCCATGTTTGTTCAGATATGCACACATTTTTGTCACCCAGAGTCTTTGCATTTAGGTTATATTATTGATTCAGGTTTAGTTGTTTAGATCAAAACTATAATATTGCGTGTAGATTGACAAATTATTTATCACTTTGGGGACTCCGTTTTGTTCATCAGAAAGTTTTTTTCCAGTGCCCCAAGAACTTGGCTTTGATTTTCTTCCGAAAATGAATTGAAATTACTACGATTCATGCAAATTACTTGACAAAGTAAAATGTTCTCTGCATAATGGATAGATGTACTATCTGGATAGTGGATAAATGTACCGATCATAGATTCCTATACGGATCTGAGGAAAGTATTCTCATTTATTTAGCATGCACCCGCAATCATTCAGATATAGGTTGTTATCCAAAGAACACATTATATTGCCTTTGTTTTTACATAAAGATGTAGATGTTGAGAAGTATATTATTTTGAGTCGGTCTATTGTGTAACTTCGGGTTCTTTCGTTTGTGTGGATACATTTGTAAAGAAGTGACATGGCTTAGTAACCCATATTAGATTTTGCCATTGTATAGGGAATAAAGGTGAGAGAGCAAATGAGTTTCCGAAGTCAGATGAGATTATATAGCAGGTTGACTCTTTGTAGTGCTGGTTTAGATGTAGGCCAGGTTACATGTTAGCCAAAAAAACACATTATATTGCCTTTGTTTTTTACATCTAGGTGTAAATGTTGAGAAGTATATTATTTTGATTGATAATAGTTTGAGGAGCATTACAAAGGATCGCTACGAAGAATTTGAAGGATTCAAGGAAATGTTTTCTTAGTCTTATCCATCACATAACTTTGGGTTCTATCATTTGTGTGGCACATACATTTGTAAAGAAGTGAACCGTATTTGCAACTCTAAATTTTAATCAATACAAGTCGACAACTAAGTTGCCTGTTCTCTCATGTAACTCTGTAAGGCATGTATATTGTGTTATTGCTAAATTGATCTTATATCTGCCTTATCCACGTGTTCACTGTTTAATATGTATTTGATTGTAATGGCCGATAAAGAACTTGGTGGATTTTAAAATTATGTGAGGACAATATACCTTTGTCTTTAAATATGATTTTTTTATGTGGCATGTCATGCACTTATATAGGATAATCAAGTGACTTTTCTATTAACTTATTCGGAATATGACTTTTCCCGATTTTGTGCTTTCTTTGAACCTTTAAATTTCCTGGTTACCACCAATACCAAACTTTGTAATCTTTTAAAAGAGTGTAGCTTCCATAATAAAATATGAAACATGATATTTTGTGAAGGCCTCTGCATTTTAGCTATGGCGGTGACCTTTGTAGTCATATGCATAAGTAGTTGAAAATCGTTGGTTTTCTTTCTTCTCTTCTCTGCTACTTAGGAAGTATTCTTCTTTGGTTTTCCCAGAGTTTACCTTGGTATTGTTTCTAATTTTACCAACAATAGGAAACATTTTCAAATCACATTAGGTTTAATTATTCAAAAGGCTCTCAGTATTGCCAAGTTGTCACGCATTTATTTAGCTAATTAATAAAGGAGTAATGATAATGCATGCATACACACATATCGATTTTCAAAACGATCATAGTTTAAAATGGGACTCAACGTCTAAGTGGTTGCTAAAACCTATTTTTACCGAGAAAGACATATATACTAGTAAGATAAGCCGTGTATATTCATATCATTATATACAATATTTCTGCGTGTTTTCAATTAGAGAGGATCAAACAATGGATTTTTTTCATCGCGGACATGGCTTTAGCGTGCCTCTGCGTCATTTGGCGCAACGGGTCCATTAGTCATTGTTAATTAAAATTGGCTTTGATATACCTTGGGATCCGGATAGGTCCATTATTTGAGCACTATATGCCTAGCTTAATGGCTTTAAAGAAAGTGACGCCAGAGAGACAACCCGGAAGTTTTAGAGAGTCATTTATTTCTGTTGTGTGCTTTTATAAAGTTTAAAAATAAAAATAATGTGCCAAGGTTTGCCTTTAGGATGTTTAGATTGCTTGTTGGTTTGTGCGGTGCAAAACAGAAACTTTGGCTGTAGTGCGCAATTTTACATTTTTTACTGAAACGTCAAACGGTTCTGAAATTTTTTGCACTGTCTTTGTATACAAATTTTTTATTTTTCTTAATTATTTCATAATTCTTGGAGTACCAGAAGTATGGTGAATGTTCAGATTACTACAGACTGTTCTGTTTAAGACGGATTCTGTTTTTATGCATAGTTTGCTTGTTTTGATGAAACTATCGATTTCTATCAGTGGATTAAGTCATGAAAAAGTTATATTACAGCAAAAACAAAATATGAATTGTTTGAACTTATAGAATGCTCTTTGCACTTCACTTATATCTTTTGAGTATGGCTTTATAGAATGCTTCATGTGCTTCACTTATATTTTTTAAAGTTTGGATTGCATGTTTCCCTACACATAGAAAACCGCCATTTGTAGAATGCTCTTTTGCTTCACTTATATTTGTTAGAGCATGGGCATATCTTTTGTAGAAAGAATTAAACTCTCTTGCTTATATCTATTTGGAGAGATGACGGGAATTGGTCATTCACATGGTTAGTCAAAAAATCCTACATAAAACTTGTAGATCATTGAATATGATATGTTTGATTCCTTGTAATAGTATTGCGATATAAAGATGGTGATATTAGAGTCATGCTAGTGGGTAGTTGTGGATTGTAGAAATACTTGCGTTGAAGTTTGTGATTCCCGTAGCATGCACGTATGGTGAACCGTTATGTAACGAAGTTGGAGCATGAGGTATTTATTAATTGTCTTTCTTATGAGTGGCGGTCGGGGACGAGCGATGGTCTTTTTCTACAAATTTACCCCCTAGGAGCATGCGCGTAGTACTTTGTTTCGAGAACTAATAAATTTTTGCAATAAGTATGTGAGTTCTTTATGACTAGTGTTGAGTTCATGGATTATACGCACTCTCATCCTTCCATCATTGCTAGCCTCTTCGGTACTGTGCATTGCCCTTTCTCATCTTGAGAGTTGGTGCAAACTTCGCCGGTGCATCCAAACCCTGTGATACGATACGCTTTATCACGCATAAGCCTCCTTATATCTTCCTTAAAACAGCCACCATACCTATTATGGCATTTCCATAGCCATTCCGAGATATATTGCCATGCAACTTCCATCATCATCATATACATGACTTGAGCATTCATTGTCATATTGCTTTGCATGATCGTAAGATAACTAGCATGATGTTTTCATGGCTTATCCTTTTTTGATATCTTTGCTATGCTAGATCATTGCACATCCTGGTACATTGCCAGAGGCATTCATATAGAGTCATATCATTATTCTAGTATCGAGTTGTAATATTGAGTTGTAAGTAAATAAAAGTGTGATGATCATCATTATTAGAACATTGTCCCACGTGAGGTTACCAAAATAAAAGTGTTCAAAGAAGGCCCCCCCCCCCAAAAAAAGAGAGAGGCCAAAGAAGCCTAAAAAAACAAAAAGAAAAAAAGAAAAAAAAGAAAAACACAAAAAAATGAGAGAAAAGAGAGAAGGGACAATGTTACTATCCTTTTACCACACTTGTGCTTCAGAGTAGCATCACGTTCTTCACATAAAGAGTCTCTTGAGTTATCACTTTCATATATTAGTGGGAATTTTCATTATAGAACTTGGCTTGTATATTTCAACGATGGACTTCCTCAAATGCCTTAGGTTTTCATGAGCAAGCAAGTTGGATGCACACCTACTTAGTTTCAGTTTGAATTTTCATACACTTATAGCTCTAGTGCATTCGTTGCATGGCAATCCCTACTCCTCACATTGATATCAATTGATGGCCATCTCCATAGCCCGTTGATTAGCCACGTCGATGTAAGACTTTGTCCTTTTTGTCTTCTCCACACAACCTCCATCATCATATTCTATTCCACCTATAGTGCTAAGTCCATGGCTCACGCTCATGTATTGCGTGAAAGTTGAAAAGGTTTGAGAACGTCAAAAGTATGAAACAATTGCTTGGCTTGTCATCGGGGTTGTGCATGATTTGAATATTTAGTGTGATGAAGATGGAGCATAGCCAGACCATATGATTTTGTAGGGATAACTTTTTTTGGCCATGTTATTTTGATAAGGCGTGATTGCTTTATTAGTATGCTTGAAGTATTATTGTCTTAATGTCAAATGATAGACTATTGCTTTGAATCACTCCTGTCTTAATATTCATGCCATGATTAGATTACATGATCAAGATTATGCTAGGTAGCATTCCACATCAAAAATTATCTTTTTTATCATTTACCTACTCGAGGACGAGCAGGAATTAAGCTTGGGGATGTTGATACGTCTTCGTCGTATCTATAATTTTTGATTGTTCCATGCTAATATTCTACAACTTTTATATACTTTTGGCAACTTTTATACTATTTTTGGGACTGACATATTGATTCAGTGCCCAGTGCCAGTTCCTGTTTGTTGCATGTTTTTTGTTTCCCAGAAAATCCATATCAAAAGGAGTCCAAACGGGATAAAATTGACGGAGATTTTTTTTGGAATATATGTGATTTTTGGGAAGAAGAATCAACGTGAGACGGTGCCCGAGGGGGCCACAAGGCAGGGGGCGCGCCCCAGGGGGTCAGGGGCGCCCTGCGCCCTCGTGGCCACCCCGGAAGGCGGTTGTTGCCCTTCTTTCACCGCAAGAAGCCAATATACGGATAGAAATCGTGTTCAAATTTCAATCCAATCGGAGTTACGGATCTCCGGAAGTATAAGAAACGGTGAAAGGCCAGAATCTGCAAACGCAGAAACAGAGAGACAGAGAGACATAACGCCATGGAAGCCAAGGACCAGAGGGGAAACCCTTCTCCCATCTAGGGAGAAGGTCAAGGAAGAAGAAGAAGAATGGGGGCCCTCTCCCCCTCTCTTCCGGTGGCGCTGGAACGCCGCCGGGTTCATCATCGTCACCGCAATCTACACCAACACCTCCGTCATCTTCACCAACATCTTCATCACCTTCCCCCATATATCTACATTGGTCCACTCTCCCGCAACCCGATGTATCCTCTACTTGAACATGGTGCTTTATGCTTCATATTATTATCCAATGATGTGTTGCCATCCTATGATGTCTGAATAGATTTTCGTTGTCCTATCGGTAATTGGTGAATTGCTATGATTGGTTTTAATTTGCTTGTGGTTATGTTGTTGTCCTTTGGTGCCCATCATATGAGCGCGCGCGTGGATCACACCATAGGGTTAGTTGTATGTTGATAGGACTATGTATTGGAGGGCAAGAGTGACAGAAGTTTCAACCTAGCATAGAAATTGATGCATACGGGATTGAAGGGGGCCAATATATCTTAATGCTATGGTTGGGTTTTACCTTAATGAACGTTGGTAGTTGCGGATGCTTGCTAATAGTTCCAATCATAAGTGCATAGAATTCCAAGTCAGGGATGACATGCTAGCAGTGGCCTCTCCCACATAGAACTTGCTATCGGTCTAGTAAAGTAGTCAATTGCTTAGGGACACTTTCGCAACTCCTACCACCACTTTTCCACACTTGCTATACTAACTTCATTGCTTCTTTATCTAAACAGCCCCTAGTTTTTATTTACGCGCTCTTTATATTCTTGCAAACCTATCCCGTTACACCTACAAAGTACTTCTAGTTTCATACTTGTTCTAGGTAAAGCGAACGTCAAGCATGGGTAGAGTTGTATCGGTGGTCGATAGAACTTGAAGGAATATTTGTTCTACCTTTAGCTCCTCGTTGGGTTCCATACTCTTACTTATCGAAAGAGGCTACAATTGATCCCCTATACTTGTGGGTTATCACCGCCTAAACCAGCGCCGACGGGACTGCTTGCTCCCTCCTCTTGCGACCGGCTATGATGCCGCGTAGGCTTCACCGGCCCACCCTACTCCCTCCGCTGGCCTGGCCATCCCTCTACCCACACGCACCTCCTGTTATTCTCTAGTGACGGCAGCCTCACGCCGCAGCGGAACCAGTCAACCGTCATACTCTCCTCAGCATGGGCATCCGGGTTGTTCCATTCCTAGGCCTCACAGTCGTCCATCGCGTTGGTGCTCTAGGCGTGGCGTGCTCAACATTCAAAAAATGACAGCCATCGGAATAGGGATGTGCGTGGAGAGGCTGATAGTAGGGACCCCATGGTCTATGGCCGCACGCAAGCAACTGCCTCCTTATTACACGAAAAATGATTCCTCCCACTGACATCTGGGGCGCACTGGTTCGGAGGCTGACTTGTGGGCCTACTAAGTTGACGCGTAAGCAGGGCTTTGTCTAACTTAGTCAACAAACGATTCTAGCAGCAGTGACCATTGGATTTTAATCGAACGGTCCTGCTGCTTCTTCAATCGTTGCTCTTCTTGCACCAGCCGCCCAAACCAGCGCCGACAAGACCGCCTGCTCCTGCCTCCAGTGGCCGGTTGTGCTGCCGTGCAGGCCTCACCGCCCCACCCTACTCCCACTACTGGCCAGGCCATCCCTCTATTGTCTACTCACCCACAACCGATGTTATTCTACGGTGATGACAGCCTCACACCGCAGCCGAACCAGTCAACCCTCGTACTCCTCTCCGCGTGGGCATCCACTGCCGCGTCTTCCCCGGCTCCGCGTCGTCCCATTCCAGGCCTCGCCGTCATCCACCACCTTGGTGCTCTCGGCTCGGCTTGGTCAACATGGTCAAGGAACGACTTCCATCGGAAGAGGACTGGACGTGGAGAGGCTGATAGATGGGTCCATGGCCGCAGCAAGGAAGTGCAACCTTATTACGCGTAAAATAATTATTCCTCCACCTGACAGTGGGGACCCACCGGAAGGGACTGTATTTTGCAAAAAAAATGTTTCCCCCTAACAGCTGGGACCTACCAGCTACATCTTCGCATGCAAGGATGTGCGTCCATATTACGGGCAAAAAATGATTCTCCCCCTGACCGCTAGGACCCACCATCAATAACTTCGCACGCAAGGAAGTGCCTCCTTATCCTCCCTAACAGTCAGGACCCACCTGGTCGAAGCGTACGCAGCATTGTCATTTTGGTCGCGGACGTGTACGTACATACTGGTTGATCAGACTCTCTGCAACGATGAACCGTGGCCGAGCAAGCAGTGGCACGTGTAGTAGTAGAGCCCCCGACGTAGCAGTTCAGCCAGTCGAGTGAAAACCGTGTACACGTACGTACAGCCAGATGCCAAAAAATACGGCCATGTACGTACATACGGGCGAGGTCTCGAACGTGTACTCGCGCAATTGTACGACCAGGGCTCATGTACATGGAGATGCAACGGACGGTAGCAACGGTGTCATGTTCATCAGAAGCCAACCGGTTGGGTCGGAATGGAGAAACTGCGTCGTGTTCATGGGGAGGCAATGGAATGCATCGTGTTCATCGGGAGGCAACGGAATACGACATGTTCATCGGGAGCCAACCGGCTTGGACGGAACAGCCGAAACGAGGTCTGGCATACCGCAAAATGGAGGAAATGGGCATTCTGTTCGACCGCGTACGGTCAAAATGGGGTCCTGTTCATCGGGAAGGGTCTGGCGTACCGCAAAAGGAGGAAACGGACTTGTGCTTGACCGCGTACGGTCGAAACGGGGTGCTGTTGATCGGGAGGGGTGTGGCGTACCGCAAAACGGGGAAAACAGACTTGTGTTGGAGCGCCTACGGTCGAAACGGGGTCCTGTTCATTGGGAGGGGTGTGGCATACCGCAAAACGGGACTCCACGGGCTACTGTTCATCCACCGTCGACTTCCTTTAGCCTCCACCTACTACTGTTCATCCACCGTGGACTTCCTCCAGCCTCCACCAGCTATTGTTCATCCACGGGGTCCTGTTCATCCAGCCTCCACCGGCTACTGTTTATCCAGCCCTCCACGGGGTCCTGTTCATCCAGCCTCCACCAGCTAGTATTCAACCAGCCCTCCACGGGGTCCTGTTCAACCAGCCCTCCACGTATGGGGTCCCTCCTCCAGCTACTGTTCATCCACCCACACCTCCTCGATCGGGGTCATGTTCATCCTGCGGCAATGGCCTCTACTACAACGGGATCCTATTCATCCAACCCCCACCGGGAATTGTTCATCCAACCCTCACCGGGAACTATTCATCCAACCCCCACCAGGAACTGTTCATCAAGAGTCAGCTTCGACCGGCTTCAGTTAGCAGTAGTAGCGAAGGAATCACTCGGGTTCAGTTAACAGCAAGGGATCGATCGGGGTTCAGTAACATAGCTAGTGCAATCGCTTGGGTTTAGTTAGAGCCCAACGCCTCGCTCGGGTTTAGTTAGAGCGCAACGCTCACACACACGCGCGTACGTGTACGAGAGAAACGTGCAAACCTCCGTGCATCGCTCGGCCCCGACCACCCACCGTAACCGGGAACTCCCCGAAATTTTCCTTGCCGTCACGTCTACCACGATTTTTTCCGTCATGGACGGCCCAAAGAATGTCATGCAGGTGCGTCTCCGGCCCCCCATGACGAAAAGCCCATTTCCTGTCATGATTTTTTGTCATAGAAGTAGGAGCCCACCACATCTATGATGATACTGGGTTTTGTCACAATTATCGTCATAGAAGTGTCATAAGGACGACAGGAAAAAAATTCGTTCGGCCCAAAATGTCACGGATGTGTCTTTTTTTGTAGTGTATCTTCTTTCCATCTAGATAAGCATATTTCAGAGTATCAAGTAATTGTTTAAGCTCAAACACGGGATCACCCTTGGGTGGAGGAGGATCCCCAAGAATTTCAACAGGCAAATTGTGTTTCAATACAGGCCCTTGATTAAACAATATTTCATCTAATTCCTTTCTTTCATTCATAAACATATCATTTTCATGGTCTAGCAAATATTGTTCTAAAGGATCAGTAGGAGGCACGGCAATAGAAGCAAGACCAATAATTTCATCCTTACTAGGCAATTCTTTAGAGAAATTAAAATCATGAGACATATCCCCTAAACCAACAGTAACAATATCTTTCTCGCACTCTATCTTAGCTTTAAAAGTATTCAAGAAAGGTCTACCAAATATAATGGGACAAAAATCATCTTGTGGAGTGTAGGATCGAAAGTAGGTCTAGAGAGGGGGTGATTAGACTACTTGACAAAATAAAAATCTAGCCTTTTCCCAATTTTAAGTCTTGACAGATTTTAGCAACTTAGCACAAGTCAAGCAATCAACCTACACATGCAATTCTAAAAGTGTAGCAGCGGAAAGTAAAACATTGCATATGAAGGTAAAGGGAAGGGTTTGGAGAAGGCAAACGCAATGTAGACACGGAGATTTTTGGCATGGTTCCAATAGGTGGTGCTATCATACGTCCACGTTGGTGAAGGCTTCAACCCACGAAGGGTAACGGTTGCACGAGTTCACGGAGGGCTCCACCCACGAAGGGTCCACGAAGAAGCAACCTTGTCTATCCCACCATGGCCATCGCCCACGAAGGACTTGCCTCACTCGGGTATATCTTCACGAAGTAGGCGATCTCCTTGCCCTTACAAACTCCTTGGTTCATCTCCACAATCTCGCCGGAGGCTCCCAAGTGACACCTAACCAATCTAGAAGACACCACTCTCGAAAAGTTAATAGATGGTGTGATGATGATGAACTCCTTGCTCTTGTGCTTCAAATGATAGTCTCCCCAACACTCAACTCTCTCTCACAGATTTGGCTATGGTGGAAAGATGATTTGAGTGGAAACCAACTTGGGGAAGGCTAGAGATCAAGATTCTTGTGGTTGGATTGGAATGTCTTGGTCTCAACACATGAGTAGGTGGTTCTCTCTCAGAAAATGAGTAGTGGAAGTGTAGGCACATTCTGATGGCTCTGTCTTGAATAAAGAAGGGGTGGAGGGGTATATATAGCCTCCACACAAAATTCAACCATTACACACATTTGACGCAACTCGGTCAGACCGAATAGGAGAACTCGGTGAGACCGATTCAGTTCAAAATGTGAACGCTAGGAATCTCGGTGGGACCGATGTGCTAGGGTTAGGGCAAAACCTCATCTCGGTGTAACCGATTGCATGAACTCGGTGAGACCGATTTCAGCAACGAGCAAACAGAGAGTTGGTCAGGCAAACTCGGTGGGACGGATCGCTCATTTCGGTAAGACCGAAATGTTACGAAGGTAAACAGAGAGTTTGCATTGCGAACTCGGTGGGACCGATCGCTCATTTCGGTAAGACCGAAACGTTACGAAGGGAAACAGAGAGTTTGCATTGCCATCTCGGTGAGACCGAATTGATTAGGGTTTCTGGCATTGGCTGTGTCAAAGGAATTCGGTGGCGCTGGATAGATCAAATCGGTGGGGCCGAGTTTGACTTTAGGTTTTGGACATATTTGGAATTGGGAAAGTGGTTGAGGGCTTTGGAGCATATCACTAAGCACTCTGAGCAAGTAGACCATTAAGCAACACCTCGTCCCCTTTTAATAGTATTGGCTTTTCCTATGGACTCAATGTGGTCTTGGATCACGAAAATAGAAATGAAGAGTCTTGAGCTTTTGCCAATCTTTGTCCTTAGCATTTTGAGGGGTGAGACGTCTCCAACGTATTTATAATTTATGAAGTATTCATGATAACATTTTATCATTCTTGGATGTCTTACAATCATTTTATAGCAACTTTATATCATTTTTTGGGACTAACCTATTGACCCCGTGCCAGTTGCTCTTTTTTGCTTGTTTTTTACATCGCAGGAAATCAATACCAAACAGAGTCCAAACGCAACGAAACTCCACGGAGATTTTTATGGACCAGAAGGAACCCAATGGGCCAGAGCTGCACCTGGGGGGTGCCCCGAGGGGGGCACAATCCACCAGGGCGCGCTAGGCCCACCTGGCACGCCCAGGTGGGTTGTGCCTACCTCGGTGGCCTCCCGCACCCCTTGTTTGCACTATAAATTCCCAAATATTCCGAAACCCTTCGGGGTTACCCTAGATCAGAAGTTCCGCCGCCGCAGGCCTCTGTAGCCACCGAAAACCAATCTAGACCCTGTTCTGGCACCCTGCCGGAGGGGGGAATCATCTTCGGTGGCCATCCTCATCATCCCGGCGGCCACCACGATGAGGAGGGAGTAATCCACCCTCGGGGATGAGGGTTTGTACCAGTAGCTATGTGTTTAATCTCTCTCTCTCTCTCTCGTGATCTATATCATGGGCTTTGTTAATATAGTCGGAACATATGATGTTTCTACCCTCTATACTCTTGTTATGATGAATTGAATCTTTACCCTTTGAAGTTTTGTCTTGTCGGATTGAATATTCAGAGATGAGAACACATGATATATGTCTTGCGGTATGAATACTTGAGGTGACAATTGGGGTATCTTATTGATTCACTTGATATATATTATGGCATTCAACTCGCGGATTCCCGTGGTGATATTGGGGTAATCTATGCATAGGGGTTGATGCACGTTTTTCTCCGACGGAAACTACGGGGTCTCTTTATAGTTCTTTGTGTGGATTGAGTATTATGAATATGAATTTGCTTTGGTGTTATCTTAGTACGAACTCATGATTAGATCAATCGGAAAGAATAGCTTGCGTTATTCTAGTACTAACTCTAGGATAGATCGAACGTAAAGAATAGCTTTGAGATGGTTCCGTACCCTACAAACAATTCCTATCTTTTGTTCTCCGCTAATAGGAACTCGGGAGTGATTCTTTATTACACTTTGAGGGATAATCATATGATCCAACTATGTTAGCATTGTTGAGAGTTTGCACTAGCGAAAGTACGGACCCTAGGCCTCATCTTTAAGCATTGCAATACCGTTTTTGTGCCCGTTTACTACTTCCTACCTTGCTGTTTTTATTTATTCAGATTATAAAGATATATTTCTACCATCAATATTACACTTTTATCACCATCTCTTCGCCGAACTAGTGCACCTATACAATTTTCCATTGTATTGGGTGTGTTGGGGACACAAGAGATTTCTTGTATTTGGTTGCAGGGTCGTTTGAGAGAGACCATCTTCATCCTACACCTCCCACGGATTGATAAACCTTAGGTCATCCACTTGAGGAAAAATTGCTATTGTCCTACAAAACTCTGCGCTTGGAGGCCCAACACGAGTCTACAAGAATAAAGTTGCATAGTAGACATCAAGCTCTTTTCTGGCGCCATTGCCGGGGAGGTAAGTGCTTGAAGGTATATCTTTAGATCTTGCAATCGAATCTTTTAGTTTCTTGTTTTATCACTAGTTTGGTTTATAAAAAGAAAACTCCATAAAAATGGAATTGAGGTTGCAGCATATTATTGATCATCTTTATAATATCTTTCTTGAAAATGATGGTTCAGAAAATTGTGCTCAAATGTTAGAAGAAGAAGTCAATAAAATGTTTGGCACAAAATATTTGAATGATGAGCATGATTGCAATGTTGTTAGTATGAACTCTTTGAATATCCATGATGCTAATGATATGCAAAGGCATAAGCTTGGGGATGCTACGTTTGATGAAGATGATATTTTCAGTCCCCCAAGTTTTGATGAGAAAATTTATTATGATGAAAGCATGCCTCCTATTTATGATGATAATATTGATGAAAGTGGATTTGGAGAGGTCATGACTTTGTTTAATGATGATTCCACTATGTTGGAAGAAGCCACGATTGATTATGACAACAAAGTTCCTATATATGATGATTATGGTGATGACATATATGTTATAGAGAATAATTATAAGCATGAAACTTGTCATCATGATTTTAATTTTCACTCTCATGATAGTTATTTTGTTGAGTTTGCTCCCACTACTATTGATGAGAATAAATTTGCTTATGTGGAGAGTAATAAAAATTCTATGCTTGTGGATCATGAAAAGAATGCTTTATGTGATGGTTATATTGTTGAATGCATTCCTTATGCTACTGAAAATTATTATGAGAGGGGAACATATGCTTTTACATATTGCAATAATATCAAGTTTCATCTCTATGTGTTGAAAATCTTGAAGTTGCACTTGTTTTGCCTTCCTATGCTAGTTGATTCTTGTTCCCATGAATTGTTTTCTCACAAAATCCCTATGCATAGGAAGTGGGTTAGGCTTAAGTGCGCTTGCCATGTGATTCATGATGCTCTTTTTCATGTTTGAATTCTTTACTTTTATGCGAGCATCATTGAAATCATCATGCCTAGCTAAAAAGGCATTAAATAAAAGCGCTTGTTGGGAGACAACCCGACACTTTTACCTACTGTTTTTGTGTGTTCACATGATTATGCTACTGTGTTGATCATGTTTTATTGCTTTTGTTTCAATAAAGTGCCAAGTAAAGCCTTTGGGATCATGTTGGGTGATAGTTGATTTGACCCTGCTGAAAAACAGAAACTTTTGCGCTCACGAAAATAAGTCCCATTTTTAACAGAAGAGTTATTTTGAGTTGATTCTTTTTGCATAAGTTTAATATTAAAAAAATTAACGTGTTACAATTTGTTTCATAATTTTTGGAGTAGTAGAAGTATGGTAGTTATCCAGATCATTACAGACTGTTCTATTTTTGACAGATTATGTTTTCAATGCATAGTTTGCTTGCTTTATAGTTTCTATGGCTTATATTGCTCAATATAAATTGTGGAAATGATATGCTACTGTAGGAACTATGTGGAAACAATTATGGATTTTTTTTGACATTACCAAAGTGAAATGGTTTGCTCTTTATCATACTAACCTATCTCACGAAGTTCCGTTAAGTTTTGTGTGATTGAAGTTTTCAAGTTTTGGGTGAGATGTCGATATGACGAGAATAAGGAGTGACAAGACCCTAAGCTTGGGGATGCCCAAGGCACCACAAGGTGATATTCAAGGAAGATCCAAGCAACTAAGCTTGGGGATGCCCCGGAAGGCATCCCCTCTGTCGTCTTCAACATTGTCGGTAACCTCACTTAGAGCTATGTTTTCATTCGTCACATGATATGTGTTTTGCTTGGAGCGTCAATTAATTTTATTAGGATTTTCTTGATCTCATTTAGAATAATGTTTTGCATCTTTTATTTCAATAAAAATTGTCAAGGATAGCCTTTACCATGCTTATTTTACAAGTCTACATGTTGCTGTTTGAAAACAGAAAGTTTACCGCTGTCGCAAAAATTCCCGAGGAAAGTCAGAATGTGATAAAATGTTGAAACTTTTTGCATAATAAGCTCTGATAAATTTTATACCGTGTGGTAGAATTTCATAATGTTTGGAGTTGAATAAGTATTGATACTCTTGCATTCTTTACAGACTGTACTGTTTTGGCAGATTGCTGTTATGTTTGCATTGTTTGCATATGCTTGTTTAATGATTCTATTTGAGGATAGAAGTATTAAATATGCAGAGGCATTTAGTATGCAATTTTGAATAATAATCTTAGTGATTTGCTACAGTAGAGAATGATAAGGTTTTTGCATTGGTTTATACTAACTTATCTCACGAGTTCTTGTTGAGTTTTGTGTGGATGAAGCTTTTGAGATTTAGGAAAACCGTGATATGAGAGGAATTAAGGAGACACAAAAGCTCAAGCTTGGGGATGCCCAAGGCACCCCAAGATAATATTTCAAGAAGTCTCAAGCATCTAAGCTTGGGGATGCCCCGGTAGGCATCCCACCTTTCTTCTTCAACAATTATCAGTTAGTATCGGTTGAGCCTAAGTTTTTGCTTCTTCACATGATGTGTGCTATCCTTGAAATGTCATTTTGTTTTGTTTTGCTTGCTGTTTTAATAAATTACTTACATCTGAAAGTTTTTAATAAGAGAGAGTCCTCAAATAGCTACCTATTTATTTAACTACTCGCATGATCTTCACTTATATCTTTTTGGAGTAGTTTGTCATTTACTCTTGTGCTTCACTTATATCCTATGTGTAAAATTGTTGAATTAATTGGATATCATGAAGTTGAAATCATATCATGCCTAGTGGTAGCTTCACATTTGGGTTTAGAAAGTGAAACCTTTTGAGGCTTGACAATCACAATATTGGTCATACAAGCAATTCACGAATAATTAGTATAAGGAAGAGAACTTTCACATGCAAATACACTATCCTAGAAATCTTTTGTGATTGTGAGCCCCCATCAAAATATTATATGCCAAAATTGTTGACGTTGGACAAGGAAGACAACGTAATGGTTTATGTTTGTTCATATTCACATAGAAGTCATATTGTCATAGATCCTTCAACATGTGGTGCTTGCCCCCCTATCTTTGCTAGCAAAAAATTCCGCACTAAGTAGAGATACTACTTGTGCCTCCAAAAACCCTTAAACCCAAATCTTATTTTCAAGAATCCACCATACCTACCTAAGGATTGAGCAAGATCCTTCAACTAAGTTGTCATCGGTGCAATAAGGCAATAAAAATTGCTTCTATAAGTGTTAGATCATTTAGTGTAAGAGAAAATTGAGCGTTGTACGAACTTATGATGGCAAAGCAATAAAAGCGACGGACTGCATAATAAAGGTTGCTATCATAAGGGGCAATATAACGTGACGTTCTTTTGCACTAAGGGATTGAGCATACAAACAAATAAGTGCATGGCAGCCTCTGCTTCCCTCTGCGAAGGGCATATCTTTTACTTTTCAGTATTTATTTTTATGCAAAGAGTCAAAGTTATTCTATCTATTCCTTTTTAGTTTTTTCTCCTTTGGCAAGCATCATGTGGTGAGGAAAGATCTAGGCACATATGTCCAGTTGAATATGGGCAACATGAGTTATTATTTTTGACACCACCCTTGAGGTGAATACGTTGGGAGGCAAAACAATAAGCCCCTATCTTTCTATGTGTCCGGTTGAAACGTTTTGCTCATGTGTACGCGGTGAGTGTTAGCAATCATAGAAGACCATATGATGGTTGAGTATGTGGAGCTCTTACTTAAACTCTAATGAATAAGTTGAATTGCAATTGCTTGGTGACTAAGAACATAGGTTGTTGAGTTTCAAGAGAGTTCATTGTTTAAACCTTAACATGTGAATTGGTTGCCACTATAACATGAGAAACTTTATGAGAAAGAATTGCTGTTATGATGCTAGGAAAAGTGATTGAAATTTTCATTGATCAAACTTGTGCACTTTGCTAGCATTCACACTTTATAAATTATTTCTTTTATCATTTACCTACTCGAGGACGAGTAGGAATTAAACTTGGGGATGCTGATAAGTCTCCAACGTATCTATAATTTATGAAGTATTCATCATAACATTTTATCATTCTTGGATGTTTTACAATCATTTTATAGAAACTTTATATCATTTTTTGGGACTAACCTATTGACCCAGTGCCCAGTGCCAGTTGCTATTTTTTGCTTGTTTTTTACATAGCAGGAAATCAATACCAAACGGAGCCCAAACGCAACGAAACACCACGAGGATTTTTTATGGACCAGAAGGAACCCAATGGGCCAGAGCTGCACCTGGGGGTGCACTGAGGGGGTACAACCCACCAGGGCGTGCCTGGCCCACCTGGCGCGCCCAGGTGGGTTGTGCCCACCTCAGTGGCCTCCCGCACCCCTTCTTTGCACTATAAATTACTAGATCAGAAGTTCCACCACCGCAGGCCTCTTTAGCCACCGAAAACCAATCTAGACCCCGTTCCGGCACCCTGTCGGAGGGGGGAATCATCTCCGGTGGCCATCTTCATCATCCCGGCGGCCACCACGATGCAGAGGGAGTAGTCCACCCTCGGGGCTGAGGGTTTGTACCAGTAGCTATGTGTTTAATCTCTCTCTCTCTCTCATGATCTATATCACGGGCTTTGTTAATATAGTCGGATCATATGATGTTTCTACCCTCTATACTCTTGTTATGATGAATTGAATCTTTACCCTTTGAAGTTTTGTCTTGTCGGATTGAATATTCAGAGATGAGAACACATGATATATGTCTTGCGGTATGAATACTTGAGGTGACAATTGGGGTATCTTATTGATTCACTTGATATATGTTATGGCATTCAACTCGCGGATTCCCGTGGTGATATTGGGGTAATCTATGCATAGGGGTTGATGCACGTTTTTCTCCGACGGAAACTTCGGGGTCTCTTTATAGTTCTTTGTGTGGATTGAGTATTATGAATATGAATTTGCTTTGGTGTTATCTTAGTACGAACTCTTGATTAGATCGATCGGAAAGAATATCTTGCGTTATTCTAGTACGAACTCTAGGATAGATCGAACGGAAAGAATAGCTTTGAGATGGTTTCGTACCCTACAAACAATTCCTATCTTTTGTTCTCCACTAATAGGAACTTGGGAGTGATTCTTTATTACACTTTGAGGGATAATCATATGATCCAACTATGTTAGCACTGTTGAGAGTTTGCACTGGCAAAAGTATGGACCCTAGGCCTCATTTTTAAGCACTGCAATACCGTTTTTGTGCCCATTTACTACTTGCTACCTTACTGTTTTTTATTCAGATTATAAAAATATATTTCTACCATCAATATTACACTTTTATCACCATCTCTTTGCCGAACTAGTGCACCTATACAATTTGCCATTGTATTGGGTGTGTTGGGGACACAAGAGATTTCTTGTATTTGGTTGCAGGGTCGTTTGAGAGAGACCATGTTCATCCTACACCTCCCACGGATTGATAAACCTTAGGTCATCCACTTGAGGGAAAATTGCTACTGTCCTACAAAACTCTGCGCTTGGAGGCCCAACATGAGTCTACAAGAATAAAGTTGCGTAGTAGACATCAAGGGGTCCACATCTCTAGTCCATGACATGCCAATCATTGAACTTTCTAAAATATTTAACTTGAATGGATATTAGTTCAATGAGCTATATGTTGTTATGAATTACCAAAACCACCCGGGGATTAGTTGCACTTTCATGGGGAAGCAAGAACAAGAAAAATAGTAGGATATATTATTTTCCCACACAAGACTTCAACATCTCTAACAATCCCAATGTGTGATATAGTATCTCTATTGGAAAGCTTAATAGTAACATCAATATCTTCTATCTTAGTAGGTGCAATATCATTTATCATTTCTTGGTATAAGGTATAAGGAATTGCACTCACACTAGCACCCACATCACATAAGCCATGATAACAATGATTTCCAATTTTAACGGAGACAACAGGCATGCCAACAACAGGTCTAAGTTTATCTTTCATATCAGGTTTAGCAATTCTAGCAGCTTCATCACAGAAATAAATAACATGCCCATCAATATTATCGACCAAGAGATCTTTAACCATAGCAATACTAGGTTCAACTTTAATTTTTTCAGGATGCTAGGTGTTCTAGTATAAATCTTACGAACCACAATTGAAGCTTTAGCATGATCCTTTAATCTAACAAGGAAAGGTGGTTTCTCAATATAAGCAGTAGGAACAATAGGATCAACATTATAAGTAATAGTTTCTTCTTCAACTTTAATAGGTTCTACTACTTTCACTTCTATGGGGGGACAATATTTAAACCACTTCTCCTTAGGGGATCAACATGAGTAGCAAAGGATTCACAGAAAGAAGCTACTATCTCAAAGTCAAGTCCATATTTAGTGCTAAAATAATGAAAAGCATCGGTATCCATAAAAGATTTAACACAGTCAAACTTAAGGTTTATACCTGACTCCCTACCTTCGTCAAGTTACCAATCTTCAGAGTTGCGTTTAATTCTTTCCAATAAATCCCATTTGAATTCAATATCCTTCTTCATAAAAGAACCAGTACAAGAAGTATCGAGCATGGATCGATCATTATGAGAAAGTCGAGCATAAAAGTTCGGAATAATAATTTCTTTTGAGAGCTCATGATTGGGGCATGAATATAACATTGACTTAAGCCTCCCCCAAGCTTGAGCGATACTTTCTCCTTCACGAGGCCAATTATATATATATATATATATATATATATATATATATATATATAATTCCGATCACGACGAACCCGATCCATAGGATAAAACTTCTGATGAAATTCCAATTTCAATCGGTTGTAGTTCCATGATCCAATATCATCACATAGCCTATACCATGTCAATGCCTTTCCCTTCAAAGATAAAGGGAAGACCTTCTTCTTGACAACATCCTCGGGCAAACCTGCCAGCTTAAATAATCCACAAACTTCATCCACATAGATTAGGTGCATATGAGAATGTAATGTTCCATCTCCTGCATAAGGATTAGCTAGCAGTTTCTCTATCATACCCAAAGGAATTACATAATAAATTTTTTCAGTAGGTGCAGTAGGTTGAGGAGCAACTTCTTGCTCTACTGGTCGAGGTGAAGATACCCCGAACAAGCCCCTCAAAGGATTATTTTCCATAAGAACAAGTGACAGTAAATTTTAGCACATAATATAAATGTTTCCTTACCAAATTCCACTCACCAAAGCCGCTTCACTACCCGGCAACGGCGCCAGAAAAGAGTCTTGATGACCCACAAGTATAGGGGATCTATCATAGTCCTTTTGATAAGTAAGAGTGTCGAACCCGGCGAGGAGCAGAAGGAAATGACAAGCGGTTTTCAGCAAGGTATTCTCTGCAAGCACTGAAATTATCGGTGACAGATAGTTTTATGATGAGATAATTTGTAACGGGTAACAAGTAAAAAAAGTAAACAAGATGCAGCAAGGTGGCCCAATCCTTTTTGTAGTAAAGGACAAGCCTGGACGAACTCTTATATAAAGCAAAGCGCTCCCGAGGACACATGGGAATTACTGTCAAGCTAGTTTTCATCATGCTCATATGATTCGCGTTCACTACTTTGATAATTTGATATGTGGGTGGCCGGTGCTTGGGTGCTGCCCTTCCTTGGACAAGCCACCCACTTATGATTAACCCCTCTCGCAAGCATCCGCAACTACGAAAGAAGAATTAAGATAAATCTAACCATAGCATGAAACATATGGATCCAAATCAACCCCTTCCGAAGCAACGCATTAACTAGGGTTTAAGCCTCTGTCACTCTAACAACCCATCGTCTACTTATTACTTCACAATGCCTTCCCCTAGGCCCAAATCATGGTGAAGTGTCATGTAGTCTACGTTCACATAATACCACTAGAGGAAACACAACATACATCTCATCAAAATATCGAACGAATACCAAATTCACATGATTACTTATAACAAGACTTCTCCCATGTCCTCAGGAACAAACGTAACTACTCGCAAAGCATATTCTTGTTCATAATCATAGGAGTATTAATTATCATTAAGGATCTAAACATATGATGTTCCACCGAATAAACCAACTAGCATCAACTACAAGGAGTAATCAACACTACTAGCAACCCACAGGTACCAATCTGAGGTTTTGAGACAGAGATCGGTTACAAGAGACGAACTAGGGTTTGAGAGGAGATGGTGCTAGTGAAGATGTTGATGGAGATTGACCCCCTATCGATGAGAGGATCGTTGATGATGACGATGGCTTCGATTTCCCCCTCCTGGAGGGAAGTTTCCCCGGCAGAACAGCTCCGCCGGAGCCCTAGATTGGTTCTGCCCTGGTTCCGCCTCGAGACGGCGGCGCTTCGTCCCGAAAGCTTCATTCTGATTTTTTCCAAGTCAAAACACACCATATAGCAGAAGATGGGCATCGGGGGCCTGCCAGGTGGCCCACAAGGTAGGGGGCGCGCCCTCCACCCTTGTGGATGGCAGGTGGCCCCCCTCTGGTGCTTTCTTCACCCAATATATTTCATATATTCCAAAATAATTCTCCATGAAGTTTCAGGACTTTTGGAGTTGTGCAGAATAGGTCTCTAATATTTGCTCCTTTTCCAGTCCAGAATTCCAGTTGCCGGCATTCTCCCTCTTCATGTAAACCTTGTAAAATAAGAGAGAAAAGACATACATATTGTGATATAATGTGTAATAACAGCCCATAATGCAATAAATATCAACATAAAAACATGAGAAAAAATGGACGTATCAGACCTCAAGAACAAAAGTATCTACTCACAAATGATAATCATGCTCAAGATCAGAGGAGTATTAAATAGCATAATGGATCTGAACATATAATCTTCCACCAAATAAACCATATAGTAATCAACTACAAGATGTAATCAACACCACTAGTCACCCACAAGTACCAATCTAAGGTTTCGGTACAAAGATTGAACACAAGAGATGAACTGGGGTTTGAGAGGAGATGGTGGTGTTGATGATGTTGATGGAGATTGCCCTCCCCAAGATGGGAGAGTTGTTGGTGATGATGATAATGATGATTTTCCCCTCTGAGAGGGAAGTTCCCCCGGCGGAATTGATACGTCTTCATCGTATCTACTTTTCCTAATGCTTTTCCTCCTGTTTTGGACTCTAATTTGCATGATTTGAATGAACTAACCCGGACTGATGCTGTTTTCAGCAGAACTACCATGGTGTTGTTTTTGTGCAGAAATAAAAGTTCTCGGATTGGAACAAAACTTTGCGAGGATTTTTTATACAATAAAAGAGAATTTTTGGAACCAAGAACCACCGGAGGGGGGCACCTAGGTGGGCACAACCCACCAGGGCGCCCTCCTCATGGCACACCCAGGTGGGTTATCCCCACCTGGTGGCCCCGCAGACCCTGAATCCAACTCCATAAATACCTATTTTTCCAGAAAAAATCAGGGAGAAAGAATTATTGCGTTTCACGAGATGGAGTCGCCGCCACCTCTTGTTCTTCATCGGGAGGCCAGATCTGGAGTCTGTTTGGAGCTCCGGAGAGGGAGATCTTCGATCTTCATCATCACCAACCCTTCTCCATCGCCAATTCCATGATGCTCCCCGTCGGGAGTGAGTAATTCCTTAGTAGGCTCACTGGTCGGTGAGGAGTTGGATGAGATTCATCATGTAATCGAGTTAGTTTTGTTAGGGCTTGATCCCTAGTATCCATTATGTTCTGAGATTGATCTTGATATGACTTTGCCATGCTTAATGCTTGTCACTTTGGGACCGGGTGCCATGATTTCAGATCTGAACCATTATATCTATGTTCTAGATCCGATCTTGCAAGTTATATTCACCTATTACATGTTATGATCCGCAAACCCTAGAGTGACATTAGTCGGGATACTTTCCGGTGATGACCGTAGTTTGAGGAGTTCATGTATTCACTATGTGCTAATGCTTTGTTCCGGTTCTCTATTAAAAGGAGGCCTTAATATCCCTTAGTTTCCAATTGGACCCTGCTGCCACGGGAGGGTAGGACAAAAGATGTCATGCAAGTTCTTTCCATAAGCACGTGTGACTATTTACGAAATACATGCCTACATTATATTTATGAACTGGAGCTAGTGCCGCATCGCCCTAGGTTATGACTGTTATATGATGAATATCATCCAACGAATCCACTGATCCAATGCCTACGAATTTCTCTTATATTGTTCTTGCTAAGTTACTACCGTTGTTGTTACTATTACCCTTGCTACAAAATCATTGCTATCACTATTAATGTTACTATTGTTGTCGCTACTACAAACAATCATACTACTTTGCCACTGATCACTTTCCTGCAGACAATTAATCTCCAAGTGTGGTTGAATTGACGACTCAACTACTAATACTTGCAAATATTCTTTGGCTCCCTTTGTGTCGAATTAATAAATTTGGGTTGAATACTCTACCCTCGAAAACTGTTGCGACCCCCTATACTTGTGGGTTATCAGGAATCACTTCGCCGGAGGGCAAAAGTGCTCCTGCCCAAGTTCCGCCTCGAGACGGCGGCGCTTCTCCCGAAAGTCCTCTCCTTATTTATTTTTCTAGGTCAAAATGACTTATATACCAGAAGAGGGGCACCGGAGGTGGGCCGAGGAGGGCACAACCCACCAGGGCGCGCCTGGGGGCCCTGGCGTGCCTAGGTGGGTTGTGCCCACCTGGTGGGCCCCCTCTAGTAGTTATTTGCTCCAATAATTCTTATATATTCCATAAAAAATCTCCGTGAAGTTTCAACTCATTTGGAGTTGTGTAGAATAGGTGGCCAGACGTAGCTTTTTAAGGTCCAGGATTCCAGCTATCGGTATTCTCCCTCTTTGTGTGAACCTTGCATATTATGAGAGAAAAGGCATTAGAATTACTCCATAAAGCATTATTATGCATAAAAACATCATAAATAACAGTATGAAAACATGATGCAAAATGGACGTATCAGAAGCATAAGATGAAAATGCATATTCTTGGTCATAACCCCGCCGTTTGGGCTCTTGTGTGTGTTGGCTTGCAAGCTGAATTCTTCGAAGATGGTAAAGAACCGGATCGTGAGGCGACCACTAAAGAATTGAAGATATTGCAATATGATGCTCAAGCTTGCGCAATTCTCTTCAATGGATTGTGCCCCAAAAAATTCAACAAAATCATCCGCCTTGAGAATGCAAAAGAAATTTGGGATACATTGGTTGATATGCACGAAGGTACCGAGTCCGTCAAGGAATCCAAGTTGGATGTGCTTCAAAGTCAACTTGACAAGTTTGAGATGAAGGATGGTGAAGGAGTTGTTGGAAATATGCCCTAGAGGCAATAATAAAGTGGTTATTATTATATTTCCTTGTTCATGATAATCGTTTATTATCCATGCTATAATTGTATTGATTGGAAACTCAAATACATGTGTGGATAACTTCAAAAAAAATACATGTGTGGATGCATAGACAACAACATGTCCGTAGTAAGCCTCTACCAGACTAGCTCGTTGATCAAAGATGGCTATGGTTTCCTAACCATAGACATGAGTTGTCATTTGATAACGGAAACACATCATTGGGAGAATGGTGTGATGGACAAGGCCCAAACTATAAACGTAGCATATGATCGTATCAAGTTTATTGCTATTGTTTTCTGCATGTCAGGTATCTGTTCCTATGACCATGAGATCATGCAACTCACTGACACCGGAGGAGTACCTTGTGTGTATCAAACATCGCAACGTAACTAGATGACTATAAAGATGCTCTACAGGTACCTCCGAGGGTGTCTGTTGGGTTGTCATGGATCAAGACTGTGATTTGTCACTCCGTATGATGGAGAGGTATCTCGGGGCCCACTCGGTAATACAGCATCACAATGAGCTTGCAAGCAATGTGAATAAAGAGTTAGCCACAGGATATTGTATTATGGAACGAGTAAATAGACTTGCTGGTAACGAGATTGAACTAGGTTTGGAGATACCGACGATCGAATCCCGGGCAAGTAACATACCGATAGCCAAAGGGAATTGCATACATGATTGGCTGAATCCTTGACATCGTGGTTCAACTGATAAAGATCTTCGTGGAATATGTAGGAATCAATATGGGCATCCAGGTCCCGCTATTGGTTATTGACCGGAGAGGAGTCTCGGTCATGTCTACATGATTCTCGAACCCGTAGGGTCGCACGCTTAACGTTCGGTATCGCTAGGGTAGTATTGAGATATTAATAGTGGAAAGTCTGAAGGTTGTTCAGAGTCCCAGATGGGATCCAGGACATCACGAGGAGCTCTAGAATAGTCTGGAGGTAAAGTTTCATATATGGAAAGTTGTTATCCGGGTTCTGGAAAAAGTTTGAGTTTTTTCGATATTGTGCCGGGAAGGTTCTAGAAGGTTCCAGAGTGCGGCCCACCGGCATGGGGGATCCACATGAACATGGGCAGTGGGGAAAGTCCCCACAACCCTGGTCTAGGCCACCAAGAACCTCCCCTAAAAGGAATCATATCATATCCCAAAGGGATAAGATCAGGATCCCTAAAAAGGGGGGATAGCGATCCGCGGGGAAGAAAAGGAGGGATTTCCTTCCTCCCCCTTTTGCCAACAACCCTAGGGTGTTGGAGAGCAAGCCACCAGCCCCCTCCATGCCTATATAAACATGGGTAGGCGTTGGGGGCATCCACCCCTTGGACCCTTGCTCGTTACCTCTCCCAACTCCTCCCACGTTTCACCGGTACACACTTGGCGAAGCCCTGCCGAAATTCCGCTGCCACCACCACCACCATACCGTCGTGTTGGTCTCGATCTCATCTACCCCCCCCTCTCTCTCTCTCTCTCTCGCTTGCTGGATCAAGAAGGGGAGGACGCCGCCGAGCCGCACGTGTGCTAAACTCGGAGGTGTCATCCGTTCGACACTGGATCGGGAGTTCGTGGACGGATCGTGATTTGATCGCGAAGATGTTCAACTACATCAATCGTGTTTCTTAACTCTTTCACTTAGCGATCTACAAGGGTAAGTAGATGCAATTTCTCCTCTTGTAGATGTTCATCTCCTAGATTGTTCTTGGTGAGCGTAGGAAATTTTTTGTTTCCCATGCAAAGTTCCCCAACAGTGGTATCAGAGCTAGGTCTACGCATAGATGACATCACGAGTAGAACACAAAGGAGTTTGTGGGCATTGATATTCAGATTGCTTCCTTCCTTAGTCTTATTTTGATTCAGCGGTATTGTGGGATGAAGCGGCCTGGACCAACTTTACATGTCCACGTACATCAGATCGGTTCCATCGACTGACATGCAACTTGTTGCATAAAAATGGCTGGCGGGTGTCTGTCTCTCCCACCTTAGTTGAATCGGATTCGACAAAGGTGGTCATTGTAGAAGGTTAAATAGCAACTTGTATACCACTATTTTGGCTTTGCGTAGGTAAGAA
The DNA here is from genome assembly GCF_002575655.3 of Aegilops tauschii subsp. strangulata. NCBI lineage: Eukaryota > Viridiplantae > Streptophyta > Magnoliopsida > Poales > Poaceae > Aegilops > Aegilops tauschii. Next base: position 404,559,269 of record NC_053041.3, read on the forward strand.
CGGTTCTTACTAGTTGCCCATAGCAGCCACGTAACACATGCAACCACAAAGTAATGGACGTCTAACTTGTTTTTGCAGAGTATGTTATGATATGACATGGCCAAGGACATGATGAGATATATTTGATGTATGAGATGATCATGTTTTGTATAGATTATCACGACTTGCATGTCGATGAATACGGCAACAGGCAGGAGCCATAGGGTTGTCTTTAATTATTGTATGACATGCGTGTCAATCATTAAGCGCTATGTAATGATTTACTTTATCGCTCAGTGGTAGCAATAGTTGTATAAGCATGGCTAGTGTGACAGCCCCGATGGTGACAAGATAATGGAGATCATGATGATGGAGATCATCGATATGTCTCCAACGTATCTATAATTTTTGATTGTTCCATGCTATATTATATTCTATTTTGGACATTATTGGGCTTTATTATACACTTTTATATTATTTTTGGGACTAACCTATTAACCGGAGGCCCAGCCCAGAATTGCTATTTTTTTTGCCTATTTCAGAGTTTCGCAGAAAAAGAATATCAAACGGAGTCCAAACGGAATGAAACCTTCGGGAACGTGATTTTCGGAACGAACGTGATCCAGAGGACTTGGACCCTACGTCAAGACATCAACCAGAAGGGCACGAGGTAGGGGGCGCGCCTACCCCCCCAGGGCGCGCCCTCCACCCTCGTGGGCCCCATGTTGCTCCACCGACGTACTCCTTCCTCCTATATATACCTACGTACCCCCAAACTACCAGATACGGAGCCAAAAACCTAATTCCACCGCCGCAACCTTCTGTACCTGAGAGATCCCATCTTGGGGCCTTTTCCGGAGCTCCGCCGGAAGGGGCATCGATCACGGAGGGCTTCTACATCAACACCATAGCCTCTCCGATGATGTGTGAGTAGTTTACCTCAGACCTTCGGGTCCATAGTTATTAGCTAGATGGCTTCTTCTCTCTTTTTGGATCTCAATACAATGTTCTCCCCCTCTCTCGTGGAGATCTATTCCATGTAATCTTCTTTTGCGGTGTGTTTGTTGAGACCAATGAATTGTGGGTTTATGATCAAGTTTACCTATGAACAATATTTGAATCTTCTCTGAATTCTTTTATGTATGATTGGTTCTCTTTGCAAGTCTCTTCGAATTATCAATTTGGTTTGGCCTACTAGATTGATCTTTCTTGCAATGGGAGAAGTGCTTAGCTTTGGGTTCAATCTTGCGGTGTCCTTTCCCAGTGACAGTAGGGGCAGCAAGGCCATCGAGGATCACAAGATGGGGTTTATATCATATTGCATGAGTATATCCCTCTACATCATGTCATCTTGCTTAAAGCGTTACTATGTTCTTATGAACTTAATACTCTAGATGCATGCTCGATAGCGGTCGATGTGTGGAGTAATAGTAGTAGATGCAGGCAGGAGTCGGTCTACTTGTTCTGGACGTGATGCCTATATACATGATCATACCTAGATATTCTCATAACTATGCTCAGTTCTGCCAATTGCTATTTCTTGCGCCGTTTTTATTTTGCTTTCTTTACTTTGCATCTTTATCATAAAAATACCAAAAATGTTATCTTATCATATCTATCAGATCTCACTCTCGTAAGTGACCGTGTAGGGATTGACAACCCCTTATCGCGTTGCTTGCGAGGATTTATTTGTTTGTGTAGGTGCGAGGGACTCGTGCGTGGCCTCCTACTGGATTGATACCTTGGTTCTCAAAAACAAAGGGAAATACTTACGCTGCTTTACTGCATCACCCTTTCCTCTTCAAGGGAAAACCAACGCAGTGCTCAAGAGGTAGCAAGAAGGATTTCTGGCGCCATTGCCGGGACTCTACGCAAAAGTCAACATACCTAGGACCCATCACAAACCCTTATCTCCCGCATTACATTATTTGTCATTTGCCTCTCGTTTTCCTCTCCCCCACTTCACCCTTGCCATTTTATTCGCCCTCTCTTTTCCGTTCGCCTCTTTTTTTCGCTTGCTTCTTGTTTGCTCGTGTGTTGGATTGCTTGCTTGTCACGATGGCTCAAGATAATACTAAATTGTGTGACTTCACCAATACCAACAACAATGATTTCCTTAGTACTCCAATTGCTCCTCTTACCAATACTGAATCTTGTGAAATCAATACTGCTTTATTGAATCTTGTCATGAAAGATCGATTCGCCGGCCTTCCTAGTGAAGATGTCGCTACCCATCTAAATAGCTTCGCTGATTTGTGTGATATGCAAAAGAAGAAAGATGTGGATAATGATATTGTTAAATTGAAGCTATTTCCCTTTTCACTTAGAGATCGTGCTAAAGCTTGGTTTTTATCTTTGCCTAAAAATAGTATTGATTCTTGGTATAAGTGCAAAGATGCTTTTATCTCTAAATATTTTCCTCCCGCTAAGATCAACTCTCTTAGAAACGATATTATGAATTTTAAGCAACTTGATCATGAACATGTTGCACAAGCTTGGGAGAGGATGAAATTAATGATACGTAATTGCCCTACGTATGGTTTGAATTTGTGGATGATTATACAAAAAATTTATGCCGGATTGAATTTTGCTTCTAGAAATCTTTTAGACTCGGCCGCGGGAGGCACTTTTATGGAAATCACTCTAGGATAAGCTACTAAACTCCTAGATAATATTATGGTTAATTATTCTCAATGGCACACTGAAAGATCTACTAATAAAAAAGTGCATGCGATAGAAGAAATTAATGTTTTGAATGGAAAGATGGATGAACTTATGAAATTGTTTCTAATAAAAGTGTTTCTTCTGATCCTAATGATATGCATTTGTCTACTTTGATTGAGAATAATAATGAATCTATGGATGTGAATTTTGTTGGTAGGAATAATTTTGGTAACAACGCGTATAGAGGAAACTTTAATCATAGGCCGTACCCTAGTAATTCCTCTAATAATTATGGTAATTGCTACAATAATTCTTATGGAAATTTTAATAAGATGCCCTCTGAATTTGAGACTAGTGTTAAAGAATTTATAAATTCGCAAAAGAATTTCAATGCTTTACTTTAAGAAAAATTGCCTAAGATTGATGAATTGGCTAGGAACATTGATAGAATTTCTCTTGATGTTGATTCTTTGAAACTTAGATCTATTCCACCTAAGCATGATATCAATGAGTCTCTCAAAGCCATGAGAATTTCCATTGATGAGTGCAAAGAAAGAACCGCTAGGATGCGTGCTAAGAAAGATTGTTTTGTGAAAGCGTGTTCTTCTAGTTTCTATGAAAATAAAGATGAAGATCTAAAAGTTATTGATGTGTCTCCTATTAAATCTTTGTTTTGCAATATGAATCTTGATAATGATGGGACTGAATATAATCCACCTTTACCTGGAAGGCGTTCCAAAAATTCTGAGTTTTTAGATCTTGATGCAAAAATTGGTAAAAGTGGGATGAAGAGATCAAAACTCTAGATATTAATGAACCCACTATTTTGGATTTCAAGGAATTAATTATGATAATTGCTCTTTGAAAGATTGTATTTCCTTGTTGCAATCCGTGCTAAATTCTCCACATGCTTATAGTCAAAATAAAGCCTTTACTAAACATATCGTTGATGCTTTGATGCAATCTTATGAAGAAAAACTTGAGTTGGAAGTTTCTATCCCTAGAAAACTTTATGATGAATGGGAACCTACTATTAAAATTAAATTTAAAGATCATGAATGCTATGCTTTGTGTGATTTGGGTGCTAGTGTTTCCACGATTCCAAAAACTTTATGCGATTTACTAGGTTTCCGTGAATTTGATGATTGCTCTCTAAACTTGCACCTTGCGGATTCCACTATTAAGAAACCTATGGGAAGAATTAATGATGTTCTTATTGTTGCAAATAGGAACTATGTTCCCGTAGATTTTATTGTTCTTGATATAGATTGCAATCCTTCATGTCCTATTATTCTTGGTAGACCTTTCCTTATAACGATTGGTGCAATTATTGATGTGAAGGAAGGGAATATTAGATTCCAATTTCCATTAAGGAAAGGCATGGAACACTTCCCTAGAAAGAAAATAAAATTACCTTATGAATCTATTATGACAGCTACTTATGGATTGCCTACCAAAGATGACAATACCTAGATCTATCCTTGCTTTTATGCCTAGCTAGGGGCGTTAAATGATAGCACTTGTTGGGAGACAACCCAATTTTATTTTTAGTTTTTTGCTTTTTGCTTCTGTTTAGGAATAAATATTTGTTCTAGCCTCTGGTTAGATGTGTTTTTATGTTTTAATTAGTGTTTGTGCCAAGTTCAACCTATAGGATCTTCTTTGATGATAGTTATTTGATCTTGCTGAAAATTCCAGAAACTTTTTGTTCACGAAAATAATTGTTAAAAATCACCAGAACGTGATAAAATTGATTCCAATTGCTGATGATGAATAAAACAAATTATCTAGGTCGTCCTATTTTGGCTGAATTTTTGGAGTTCCAGAAGTTTGCGTTAGTTACAGATTACTACAGACTGTTCTGTTTTTGACAGATTCTGTTTTTCGTGTGTTGTTTGCTTATTTTGATGAATCTATGGCTAATAAAATAGTTTATAAACCATAGAGAAGTTGGAATACAGTAGGTTTACCACCAATATAAATAAATAATGAGTTCATTACAGTACCTTGAAGTGGTGTTTTGTTTTCTTTCGCTAATGGAGCTCACGAGATTTTCTGCTAAGTTTTGTGCTGTGAAGTTTTCAAGTTTTGGGTGAAAGATTTGATGTATTATGGAACAAGGAGTGGCAAGAGCCTAAGCTTGGGGATTCCCATGGCACCCCAAGATAATCTAAGGACACCAAAAAGCCAAAGCTTGGGGATGCCCCGGAAGGCATCCCCTCTTTCGTCTACTTCCATCGGTAACTTTACTTGGAGCTATATTTTTATTCACCACATGATATGTGTTTTGTTTGGAGCGTCTTGTACTATTTGAGTCTTTATTTGTTAGTTTACCACAATCATCTTTTCTGTACACACCTTTTTGAGAGAAACACACATGATTCAGAAATTATTAGAATACTCTATGTGCTTCACTTATATCTTTTGAGTTATATAGTTTTTGCTCTAGTACTTCACTTATATCTTTTAGAGCACGGTGGTGGTTTTGTTTTAATAGAAACTATTATTCTCTCATGCTTCACTTAGATTATTTTGAGAGTCTTAAACAGCATGGTAATTTGCTTAAATAATCCTAATATGCTAGGTATTCAAGATTAGTAAAAACTTTCTTATGAGTGTGTTGAATACTAAGAGAAGTTTGATGCTTGATGATTGTTTTGAGATATGGAGGTAGTGATATTAAAGTTGTGCTAGTTGAGTAGTTGTGAATTTGAGAAATACTTGCGTTGAAGTTTGCAAGTCCCGTAGCATGCACGTATGGTAAACGTTATGTAACAAATTTGAAACATGAGGTGCTTTTTGATATTCCTCCTTATGAGTGGCTGTCGGGGACGAGCGATGGTCTTTTCCTACCAATCTATCCCCCTAGGAGCATGCACGTAGTGCTTGGTTTTTGATGACTTGTAGATTTTTGCAATAAGTATGTGAGTTCTTTATGACTAATGTTGAGCCCATGGATTATACGCACTCTTACCCTTCCATCATTGCTAGCCTCTTCGGTACCGTGCATTGCCCTTTCTCACATTGAGAGTTGGTGCAAACTTCGCCGGTGCATCCAAACCCCGTGATATGATACGCTCTTTCACACGTAAACCTCCTTATATCTTCCTCAAAACAGCCACCAGACCTACCTATTATGGCATTTCCATAGCCATTCCGAGATATGTTGCCATGCACCTTTCCACCATTTCGTTTTTCATGACACGTTCATCATCGTCAGATTGCTTTGCATGATCATGTAGTTGACATAGTATTTGTGGCAAAGCCACCGTTCATAATTTTCATACATGTCACTCACCCCCGGAGGCATTCATATATAGTCATACATTGTTCTAGTATCGAGTTGTAATCATTGAGTTGTAAATAAATAGAAGTGTGATGATCATCATTTTCTATAGCATTGTCCCAAGTGAGAAAAAAATAAAAAAATAAAAAAAAGAGAAAGGCCAAAAAAAGGAAGAAGGCCCAAACAAAATGAGAGAAAAAGAGAGAAGGGACAATGTTACTATCCTTTTTACCACACTTGTGCTTCAAAGTAGCACCATAATCTTCATGATAGAGAGTCTCTTATTTTGTCACTTTCATATAGAACTTGGCTTGTATATTCCAACAATGGGCTTCCTCAAATGCCCTAGGTCTTCGTGAGCAAGCAAGTTGGATGCACACCCACTTAGTTTCTTCTGTTGAGCTTTCATATATTTATAGTTCTAGTGCATCTGTTGCATGGCAATCCAACTCCTTGCATTAACATCAATCGATGGGCATCTCCATAGCTCATTGATTAGCCTCGTTGATGTGAGACTTTCTCCCTTTTTTGTCTTCTCCACATAACCCCTATCATTATATTCTATTCCACCCATAGTGCTATATCCATGGCTGACGCTCATGTATTGCGTGAAGGTTGAAAAAGTTTGAGATTACTAAAGTATGAAACAATTGCTTGGCTTGTCATCGGGGTTGTGCTTGATGAGAGCATTCTTGTGTGACGGAAATGGAGTGTGACTAAACTATATGATTTTGTTGGGATGAACTTTCTTTGGCCATGTTATTTTGAGAGGACATAATCGCTTAGTTAGTATGCTTGAAGTATTATTATTTTTATGTCAATATTGAACTTTTATCTTGAATCATTCCGATCTAAATATTCATACCACAATTAAGAAGAATTACATGGAAATTATGCCAAGTAGCATTCCACATCAAAAATTCTGTTTTTATCATTTACCTACTCGAGGACGGGCAGGAATTAAGCTTGGGGATGCTTGATACGTCTCCAACGTATCTATAATTTTTGATTGTTCCATGCTATATTATATTCTGTTTTCGACATTATTGGGCTTTATTATACACTTTTATATTATTTTTGGGACTAACCTATTAACCGGAGGCCCAGCCCAGAATTGCAGTTTTTTGCCTATTTCAGAGTTCCGCAGAAAAAGAATATCAAACGGAGTCCAAACGGAATGAAACCTTCCAGAATGTGATTTTCGGAACGAACGTGATCCAGAGGACTTGGACCCTACGTCAAGACATCAACCAGGAGGGCACGAGGTAGGGGGGCACGCCTACCCCCCCAAGGCGCACCCTCCACCCTCGTGGGCCCCATGTTGCTCCACCGACGTACTCCTTCCTCCTATATATACCTACGTACCCCCAAACTACCAGATACGAAGCCAAAAACCTAATTCCACCGCCGCAACCTTATGTACCCAAGAGATCCCATCTTGGGGCCTTTTTCGGAGCTTCGTCGGAGGGGGCATCGATCACGGAGGGCTTCTACATCAACACCATAGCCTCTCCGATGATGTGTTAGTAGTTTACCTCAGACCTTCGGGTCCATAGTTATTAGCTAGATGGCTTCGTCTCTCTTTTTGGATCTCAATACAATGTTCTCCCCCTCTCTCGTGGAGATCTATTCGATGTAATCTTCTTTTGCGGTGTGTTTGTTGAGACCGATGAATTGTGGGTTTATGATCAAGTTTATCTATGAACAATATTTGAATCTTCTCTGAATTCTTTTATGTATGATTGGTTATCTTTGCAAGTCTTTTCGAATTATCAGTTTGGTTTGGCCTACTAGATTGATCTTTCTTGCAATGGGAGAAGTGCTTAGCTTTGGGTTCAATCTTGCAGTGTCCTTTCCCAGTGACAGTAGGGGCAACAAGGCACGTATTGTATTGTTGCCATCGAGGATAACAAGATGGGGTTTATATCATATTGCATGAGTTTATCCCTCTACATCATGTCATCTTGCTTAAAGCGTTACTCTGTTCTTATGAACTTAATACTCTAGATGCATGCTGGATAGCGGTCGATGTGTGGAGTAATAGTAGTAGATGCAGGCAGGAGTCGGTCTACTTGTTTTGGATGTGATGCCTATATACATGATCATACCTAGATATTCTCATAACTATGCTCAATTCTGTCAATTGCTCAACAGTAATTTGTTCACCCACCGTAATACTTATGCTCTTGAGAGAAGCCACTAGTGAAACCTATGGCCCCCGGGTCTATTTTCCATCATATTAATCTCCCGACAACAAGCTATTTGTTGCGCCGTTTTTATTTTTCTTTCTTTACTTTGCATCTTTATCATAAAAATACCAAAAATATTATCTTATCAGATCTCACTCTCGTAAGTGACCGTGTAGGGATTGACAACCCCTTATCGCGTTGGTTGCGAGGATTTATTTGTTTGTGTAGGTGCGAGGGACTCGTGCGTGGCCTCCTACTGGATTGATACCTTGGTTCTTAAAAACAAAGGGAAATACTTACGCTGCTGTACTGCATCACCCTTTCCTCTTCAAGGGAAAACCAACGCAGTGCTCAAGAGGTAGCAATCATGGTGTCATGCCGGTGATGATGGAGATCATGCCGGTGCTTTGAAGATAGAGATCAAAAGCACAAGATGATGGCCATGTCATGTCACTTATGATTTGCATATGATGTTAATCCTTTTATGCATCTTATTTTGCTTAGGACGATGGTAGCATTATAAGGTGATTCCTCATTAAAATTTGAAGATAAAATTGTGTTCTCCCCAAGTGTGCACCATTGCGAAAGTTCGTCATTTTGAAGCACCACGTGATGATCGGGTGTGATAGACTCTACGTTCGCATACAATGGGTGCAAGCCAGTTTTGCACATGCGGAACACTTAGGTTAAACTTGACGAGCCTAACATGTACAGACATGGCCTCAGAACACAAGAGACCGAAAGGTCGAACATGAGTCATATAGTAGATATGATCAACATGGAGATGTTCACCACTGAAACCACCTCATCTCACATGATGATCGGACATGGGTTGGTGAATTTGGATCATGTTACACTCGGACAACTGGAGGGATGTTGATTTGAATGGGATTTCTTAGGTAATATGATTAACTGAACTCATGAACAATAGTCTAAGTTATCTTTGCAAATTATGTTGTAGATCAATGGCTCGCGCAATAGCTCCCTTGAATTTCAATGCGTTCCTAAAGAAACCTAAGCTGAAAGATGATGGAAGCAACTTTGTGAAGGAAATATGCCCTAGAGGCAATAATAAAGTTATTATTTATTTTCTTATATCATGATAAATGTTTATTATTAATGCTAGAATTGTATTAACCGGAAACATAATACTTGTGTGAATACATAGACAAACAGAGTGTCACTAGTATGCCTCTACTTGACTAGCTCGTTGATCAAAGATGGTTATGTTTCCTAGCCATTAGGAGAATGATGTGATCGACTTGACCCATTCCGTTAGCTTAGCACTCGATCGTTTAGTATGTTGCTATTGCTTTCTTCATGACTTATACATGTTCCTATGACTATGAGATTATGCAACTCCCGTTTACCGGAGGAACACTTTGTGTGCTACCAAACGTCACAACGTAAAAGGGTGATTATAAAGGTGCTCTACAGGTGTCTCCAAAGGTACTTGTTGGGTTGGCGTATTTCGAGATTAGGATTTGTCACTCCAATTGTCGGAGAGGTATCTCTGGGCCCACTCAGTAATGCACATCACTATAAGCCTTGCAAGCATTGTGACTAATAAGTTAGTTGCGGGATGATGTGTTATGGAACGAGTAAAGAGACTTGCCGGTAACGAGATTGAACTAGGTATCGAGATACCGACGATCGAATCTCGGGCAAGTAACATACCGATGACAAAGGGAACAACGTATGTTGTTATGCGGTCTGACCGATAAAGATCTTCGTAGAATATGTGGGAGCCAATATGGGCATCCAGGTCCCGCTATTGGTTATTGACCGGGGACGTGTCTCGGTCATGTCTACATAGTTCTCGAACCCGTAGGGTCCGCACGCTTAACGTTACGATGACAGTTTTATTATGAGTTTATGTATGTTGATGTACCGAAGGAGTTCGGAGTCCCGGATGAGATCGGGGACATGACGAGGAGTCTCGAAATGGTCGAGACGTAAAGATTGATATATTGGACGACTATATTCGGACTTCGGAAAGGTTCCGAGTGAATCGGGTATTTTTCGGAGTACCAGAGAGTTACGGGAATTCGTATTGGGCCTTAATGGGCCATACGGAAAAGGAGAGAAAGGCCTCAAAAGGTGGCCGCACCCCTCCCCATGGTCTGGTCCGAATTGGACTAGGGAAGGGGGCGCACCCTTCCTTCTTTCTCCTTCCCCCTTCCCTTCTCCTACTCCCACAAGGAAAGGAGGAGTCCTACTCCCGGTGGGAGTAGGACTCCCCCCTATGGCGCGCCTCTCCCCTTGGCCGGCTGCCTCCCCCTTGCTCCTTTATATACGGCGGCAGGGGGGCACCCCAGAGACACAACAATTGATCCTTGAGATCTCTTAGCCGTGTGCGGTGCCCCCATCCACCATATTACACCTCGATAATACCGTTGCGGACCTTAGGCGAAGCCCTGCGTCGGTGGAACATCATTATCGTCATCATGCCGTCGTGCTGACGAAACTCTCCCTCAACACTCGGCTGGATTGGAGTTCGAGGGACGTCATCGAGCTGAACGTGTGTAGAACTCGGAGGTGCTGTGCGTTCGGTACTTGATCGGTCGGATCGTGAAGACGTACGACTACATCAACCGCGTTGTGATAACGCTTCCGCTGTCGGTCTACGAGGGTACGTGGACAACACTCTCCCCTCTCGTTGCTATGCATCACCATGATCTTGCGTGTGCGTAGGAATTTTTTTGAAATTACTACGTTCCCCAACTGTGGCATCCGAGCCTGGTTTTATGCGTTGATGCTATGCACGAGTAGAACACAAGTGAGTTGTGGGCGATATAAGTCATACTGCTTACCAGCATGTCATACTTTGGTTCAGCGGTATTGTGAGATGAAGCGGCCCGGACCAACATTACGCGTACGCTTACGCGAGACTGGTTTCACCGTTGCGAGCACTCGTTGCTTAAAGGTGACTGGCGGGTGTCTGTCTCTCTCACTTTAGTTGAACCGAGTGTGGCTACGCCCGGTCCTTGCGAAGGTTAAAACAGCACCAACTTGACAAACTATCGTTGTGGTTTTGATGCGTAGGTAAGAACGGTTCTTGCTAAGCCCGTAGCAGCCACGTAAAACTTGCAACAACAAAGTAGAGGACGTCTAACTTGTTTTTGCAGGGCATGTTGTGATGTGATATGGTCAAGACATGATGTGATATAATTTGTTGTATGAGATGATCATGTTTTGTAACCGAGTTATCGGCAACTGGCAGGAGCCATATGGTTGTCGTTTTATTGTATGCAATGCAATCGCCATGTAATGCTTTACTTTATCACTAAGCGGTAGCGATAGTCGTAGAAGCATAAGATTGACCAGACGACAACGATGCTACGATGGAGATCAAGGTGTCGCGCCGTTGACGATGGTGATCATGACGGTGCTTCGGAGATGGAGATCACAAGCACAAGATGATGATGGCCATATCATATCACTTATATTGATTGCATGTGATGTTAATCCTTTATGCATCTTATCTTGCTTTGTTTGACGGTAGCATTATAAGATGATCCTTCACTAAATTATCAAAGTATAATTGTTCTCCCTGAGTATGCACTGTTGCGAAAGTTCTTCGTGCTGAGACACCACGTGATGATCGGGTGTGATAGGCTCTACGTTCAAATACAACGGGTGCAAAACAGTTGCGCACGCGGAATACTCAGGTTAAACTTGACGAGCCTAGCATATAACAGATATGGCCTCGGAACACGGAGACCGAAAGGTCGAGCGTGAATCACATAGTAGATATGATCAACATAGTGATGTTCACCGTTGAAACTACTCCATCTCACGTGATGATCGGACATGGTTTAGTTGATATGGATCACGTGATCACTTAGAGGGTTAGAGGGATGTCTATCTAAGTGGGAGTTCTTAAGTAATATGATTAATTGAACTTAAATTTATCATGAACTTAGTCCTGATAGTATTTTGCAAATTATGTTGTAGATCAATAGCTCGTGTTGTTGCTTCCCTGTTTTATTTTGATATGTTCCTAGAGAAAATTATGTTGAAAAATGTTAGTAGCAAAGATGCGGATTGGATCCGTGATCTGAGGATTATCCTCATTGCTGCATAGAAAAATTATGTCCTTGATGCACCGCTAGGTGACACACCTATTGTAGGAGCAGATGCAGACGTTATGAACGTTTGGCTAGCTCAATATGATGACTACTTGATAGTTTAGTGCACCATGCTTAACGGCTTAGAATCGGGACTTCAAAGACGTTTTGAAAGTCATGGACCATATGAGATGTTCCAGGAGTTGAAGTTAATATTTCAAGCAAATACCCGAGTTGAGAGATATGAAGTCTCCAACAAGTTCTATAGCTAAAAGATGGAGGAGAATCGCTCAACTAGTGAGCATGTGCTCAGATTGTCTGGGTACTACAATCGCTTGAATCAAGTGGGAGTTAATCTTCCAGATAAAATAGTGATTGACAGAATTCTCTAGTCACCATCACCAAGTTAGTAGAACTTCGTGATGAACTATAGTATGCAAGGGATGACGAAAGTAATTCCCGAGCCCTTCGTGATGCTGAAATCGACGAAGGTAGAAATCAAGAAAAACATCAAGTGTTGATGGTTGACGAGACCACTAGTTTCAAGAAAAGGGCAAAGGGAAGAAGGGGAACTTCAAGAAGAACGGCAAGCAAGTTGCCGCTCAAGTGAAGAAGTCTAAGTCTGGTCCTAAGCCTGAGACTAAGTGCTTCTACTGCAAAGGAACTGGTCACTGGAAGCGGAACTACCCCAACTATTTGGTGGATAAGAAGGATGGCAAAGTGAACAAAAGGTATATTTGATATACAGATTATTGATGTGTACTTTACTAGTGTTTATAGCAACCCCTCGGTAATTGATACTGGTTCAGTTGCTAAAGAGTAGTAACTCGAAACGGGAGTTGCAGAATAAATGGAGACTAGTAAAAAGGCGAGGTGACGATGTGTGTTGGAAGTAGTTCCAAGATTGATATGATCATCATCGCACACTCCCTATACTTTCGGGATTAGTGTTGAAACTAAATAAGTGTTATTTGGTGTTTGCGTTGAGCATGAATATGATTTGATCATGTTTATTGCAATACGGTTATTCATTTAAGTTAGAGAACAATTGTTGTTCTGTTTACATGAATAAAAACCTTTTATGGTCATACACACCAACGAAAATGGTTTGTTGGATCTCGATCGTAATGATACACATATTCATAATATTGAAGCCAAAAGATGCAAAGTTAATAATGATAGTGCAACTTATTTGTGGCACTACCGTTTAGGTCATATTGGTGTAAAGCGCATGAAGAAACTCCATACTGATGGGATTTTGGAATCACTTGATTATGAATCACTTGATACTTGCGAACCGTGCCTCATGGGCAAGATGACTAAAACGCCGTTCTCCGGAACTATGGAGAGAGCAACAGATTTGTTGGAAGTCATACATACAGATGTATGTGGTCCAATGAATATTGAGGCTCGTGGCGGATATCGTTATTTTCTCACCTTCACAGATGATTTGAGCAGATATGGGTATATCTACTTGATGAAACATAAGTCTGAAACATTTGAAAAGTTCAAAGAATTTCAGAGTGAAGTGGAAAATCATCGTGACAAGAAAATAAAGTTTCTATGATCTGATCGTAGAGAAGAGTATTTGAGTTACGAGTTTGGCCTTCAGTTAAAACAATCCGAAATAGTTTCACTACTCACGCCACCTGGAACACCACGGTGTAATGGTGTGTCCGAACATCGTAACCGTACTTTATTAGATATGGTGCAATATATGATGTTTCTTACCGATCTACCACTATCGTTTTGAGGTTATGCATTAGAGACAGCTACATTCACGTTAAATAGGGCACCATCAAAATCCGTTGAGACGACGCCTTATGAACTGTGGTTTGGCAAGAAACCAAAGTTGTCGTTTCTTAAAGTTTGGGGTTGCGATGCTTATGTGAAAAGTTTCATCCTGATAAGCTCAAACCCAAATCGGAGAAATGTGTCTTCATAGGATACCCAAAGGAGACAGTTGGGTACACCTTCTATCACAGATCCGAAGGCAAGACATTCGTTGCTTAGTATGGATCCTTTCTAGAGAAGGAGTTTCTCTCGAAAGAAGTGAGTGGGAGGAAAGTAGAACTTGATGAGGTAACTGTACCTGCTCCCTTATTGGAAAGTAGTTCATCGCAGAAAACAGTTTCTGTGACGCCTATACCAATTAGTGAGGAAATTAATGATGATGATCATGGAACTTCAGATCAAGTTATTACTGAACCTCGTAGGTCAACCAGAGTAAGATCCGCACCAGAGTGGTACGGTAATCCTGTTCTGGAGGTTATGTTACTAGACCATGACGAACCTATGAACTATGAACAAGCGATGGTGAGCCCAGATTCCGCAAAATGGCTTGAGGCCATGAAATCTGAGATGAGATCCATGTATGAGAACAAAGTATGGACTTTGATTGACTTGCCCAATGATCGGCAAGCCATTGAGATTAAATGGATCTTCAAGAGTTAGACGGACGCTGATAGTAGTGTTACTATCTACAAAGCTAGAACTGTCGCAAAAAGGTTTTCGACAAGTTCAAGGTGTTGACTACGATGAGAGTTTCTCACTCGTATCTATGCTTAAGTCTGTCCGAATCATGTTAGCAATTGCCGCATTTTATGAAATCTGGCAAATGGATAAAAAAAACTGCATTCCTTAATGGATTTATTAAAGAAGAGTTGTATATGATGCAACCAGAAGGTTTTGTCAATCCTAAAGGTGCTAACAAAATATGCAAGCTCCAGCGATCCATCTATGGACTGGTGCAAGCATCTCGGAGTAGGAATATACGCTTTGATAAGTTGATCAAAGGATATAGTATTATACAGACTTGCGGTGAAGCCTGTATTTACAAGAAAGTGAGTGGGAGCACTACAACATTTCTGATAAGTATATGTAAGTGACATATTGTTGATCGGAAATAATGTAGAATTATTCCGCAAAGCATCAAGGAGTGTTTGAAAGGAGTTTTTTAAAGAAAGACCTTGGTGAAGCTGCTTACATATTGAGCATCAAGATCTATAGAGATAGATCAAGACGCTTGATAAGTTTTTTCAATGAGTACATACCTTAACAAGATTTTGAAGTAGTTCAAAATACAACAGTCAAAGAAAGAGTTCTTGCCTGTGTTACAAGGTATGAAATTGAGTAAGACTCAAAGCCCGACCACGGCAGAAGATAGAAAGAGAATGAAAATCATTCCCTATGCCTTGGCCATAGGTTCTATAAAGTATGCCATGCTGTGTACCAGATCTATTGTATACCCTACACTGATTTTGGCAAGGGAGTACAATAGTGATCTAGGAGTAGATCACTGGACAGCGGTGAAAATTATCCTTAGTGGAATGAGGATATGTTTCTCGATTATGGAAGTGACAAAAGGTTCGTCGTAAAGGGTTACGTCGATGCAAGTTTTGACACTAATCTAGATGACTCTAAGTCTCAATCTGGATACATATTGAAAGTGGGAGCAATTAGCTAGAGTAGCTCCATGCAGAGCATTGTAGACATAGAAATTTGGAAAATACTTACGGATCTGAATGTGACAGACCCGTTGACTAAAATTATATCACAAGCAAAACATGATCACACCTTAGTACTCTTTGGGTGTTAATCACATAGCGATGTGAACTAGATTATTGACTCTAGTAAACCCTTTGGGTGTTGGTCACATGACGATGTGAACTATGGGTGTTAATCACATGGTGATGTGAACTATTGATGTTAAATCACATGGCGATGTGATCTAGATTATTGACTCTAGTGCAAGTGGGAGACTGAAGGAAATATGCCCTAGAGGCAATAATAAAGTTATTATTTATTTCCTTATATCATGATAAATGTTTATTATTCATGCTAGAATTGTATTAACCGGAAACATAATACTTGTGTGAATACATAGACAAACAGAGTGTCACTAGTATGCCTCTACTTGACTAGCTCGTTGATCAAAGATGCTTATGTTTCCTAGCCATAGACATGAGTTGTCATTTGATTAACGAGATCACATCATTAGGAGAATGATGTGATTGACTTGACCCATTCCGTTAGCTTAGCACTCGATCGTTTAGTATGTTGCTATTGCTTTCTTCATGACTTATACATGTTCCTATGACTATGAGATTATGCAACTCCCGTTTACCGGAGGAACACTTTGTGTGCTACCAAACGTCACAACATAAAAGGGTGATTATAAAGGTGCTCTACAGGTGTCTCCAAAGGTACTTGTTGGGTTGGCGTATTTCGAGATTAGGATTTGTCACTCCAATTGTCGGAGAGGTATCTCTGGGCCCACTCGGTAATGCACATCACTATAAGCCTTGCAAGCATTGTGACTAATAAGTTAGTTGCGGGATGATGTGTTACGGAACGAGTAAAGAGACTTGCCGGTAACGAGATTGAACTAGGTATCGAGATACCGACGATCAAATCTCGGGCAAATAACATACCGGTGACAAAGGGAACAACGTATGTTGTTATGCGGTCTGACCGATAAAGATCTTCGTAGAATATGTGGGAGCCAATATGGGCATCCAGGTCCCGCTATTGGTTATTGACCGGAGACGTGTCTCGGTCATGTCTACATAGTTCTCGAACCCGTAGGGTCCGCACGCTTAACGTTACGATGACAGTTTTATTATGAGTTTATGTATGTTGATGTACCGAAGGAGTTCGGAGTCCCGGATGAGATCGGGGACATGACGAGGAGTCTTGAAATGGTCGAGACGTAAAGATCGATATATTGGACGACTATATTCGGACTTCGGAAAGGTTCCGAGTGAATCGGGTATTTTTCGGAGTACCGGAGAGTTACGGGAATTCGTATTGGGCCTTAATGGGCCATACGGAAAAGGAGAGAAAGGCCTCAAAAGGTGGCCGCACCCCTCCCCATGGTCTGGTCCGAATTGGACTAGGGAAGGGGGGCGCACCCTTCCTTCTTTCTCCTTCCCCCTTCCCTTCTCCTACTCCCACAAGGAAAGGAGGAGTCCTACTCCCGGTGGGAGTAGGACTCCCCCCTATGGCGCGCCTCTCTCCTTGGCCGGCTGCCTCCCCCTTGCTCCTTTATATACGGGGGCAGGGGGCACCCCAAAGACACAACAATTGATCCTTGAGATCTCTTAGCCGTGTGCGGTGCCCCCCTCCACCATATTACACCTCGATAATACCGTTGCGGAGCTTAGGCGAAGCCCTGCGTCGGTGGAACATCATCATCGTCATCACGCCGTCGTGCTGACGAAACTCTCCCTCAACACTCGGCTGGATCAGAGTTCGAGGGACGTCATCGAGCTGAACGTGTGTAGAACTCGGAGGTGCCGTGCGTTCGGTACTTGATCGGTCGGATCGTGATAACGCTTCCGCTGTCGGTCTACGAGGGTACGTGGACAACACTCTCCCCTCTCGTTGCTATGCATCACCATGATCTTGCGTGTGCGTAGGAATTTTTTTGAAATTACTACGTTCCCCAACACTTTGTGGACTGGGCCTGTAATCTGAGGATTATCCTCACGACTGCCCAAAAGTCTTATGTCCTTGATGCACCGCTTGGTGCTCCAGTGAATGTGGACGTTGTGAATGCCTAGCTGTCGCGTGTTGATGACTACTCAATAGTTCAGTGTGCCATGTTGTATGGCTCAGAAGTTAGAACCGTGACTTCAAAGTCGTTTTGAACGTCATGGAGCATATGAGATGTTCGAGGAGTTGCTCCTCCCGTGAAGAAACCCAAGGCTGGACCCAAGCCAGAAACTGGGTGCTTCTATTGCAAGGGAACTGGCCACTCGAAGCGGAATTGCCCCAAGTATCTGGCCGACAAGAAGGGGGATAATGTCAACAAAGGTATATATGATATACATGTTATTGATGTGTACCTTACCAGTTCTCTTTGTAGTGCCTGGATATTTGATACCGGTGCGGTTACTCACATTTGCAACTATAAACAGGAACTACGGAATAGACGAAGGCTGGCGAAGGACGAAGTGATGATGCACGTGGGAAATGGTTCCAAGGTTGATGTGATCGCCATCGGCATGCTCGCTCTTCGATTACCATCGGGATTAGTGATAAACCTAAATAATTGTTATTTATTGCCTGCGTTGAGCATGAACATTATATCTGGATCTTGTTTAATGCGAGACAGTTACTCATTTAAATAAGAGAATAATGGTTGTTCTATTTATATGGGTAATATCTTTTATGGTCATGCACCCATTGTGAGGGGTTTATTCTTATTGAATCTCGATAGTGATGATACGCATGTTCATAACATTGATGCCAAAAGATGTAGAGTTCATAATGATAGCACCACTTTCTTGTGGCATTGCCGCTTAGGTCATATTGGTCTAAAGCGCATGAAGAAACTCCATGCTGATGGACTTTTGGAGTCACTTGATTTTGAATCACTTGACACATGCGAACCATGCCTCATGGGCAATATGACTAAAACCCTATTTTCTGGAACAATGGAACGGGCAAGTGACTTGTTGGAAATCATACATACTGATGTGTGCGGTCCGATGAGTGTTGTCGCGCACGGTGGATATCGTTACTTTCTCACCTTCACCAATGATTTGAGTATATATGGGTATATTTACTTAATTTAGCATAAGTGTGAAACGTTTGAAAAGTTCAAGCAATTTCAGAGTGAAGTTGAGAATCATCGTAATAAGAAGATTAAATTCCTATGATCTGATCGAGGGGGGAATATCTGAGTTATGAGTTTGGAAATCACTTAAGACAATGTGGAATTGTTTCACAACTGACGCCACCTGGAACACCACAGCGTAATGGTGTGTCTGAACGTCGTAATCGTACCTTATTGGACATGGTGCATTCTATGATGTTCCTCACCAATCTACCACTCTCGTTTTGGGGTTATGCATTAGAGACAACTGCATTCACTTTAAATAGGGCACCATCTAAGTCCGTAGAGACGACACCGTATGAACTATGGTTTGGCAAGAAACCTAAGTTGTCGTTTCTTAAGGTTTGGGGCTATGATGCTTATGTCAAAAGGCTTCAGCCAGGAAAGCTCGAACCCAAAGCGGACAAATGCATCCTCATAGGATTACCAAAAGAGATTATTGGGTATACCTTCTATCTCAGATCCAAGGGCAAAGTGGTTGTCGCTAAGAACGGGTCCTTTCTCGAGGAAGAGTTTCTCTTGAAAGAATTAAGTGGGAGGAAGATAGAAGTTGATGTGGTTGTTGAACCTTCACTTCAACCAGAGAGTAGCGCAACACAGAAAGATGTTTCTGTGGAACCTACTGAAGGAAATATGCCCTAGAGGCAATAATAAAGTTATTATTTATTTCCTTATATCATGATAAATGTTTATTATTCATGCTAGAATTGTATTAACCGAAAACATAATACATGTGTGAATACATAGACAAACAGAGTGTCACTAGTATGCCTCTACTTGACTAGCTCGTTAATCAAAGATGGTTATGTTTCCTAGCCATAGACATGAGTTGTCATTTGATTAACGGGATCACCTCATTAGGAGAATGACGTGATTGACTTGACCCATTCCGTTAGCTTAGCACCAGATCGTTTAGTATGTTGCTATTGCTTTCTTCATGACTTATACATGTTCCTATGACTATGAGATTATGCAACTCCCGTTTACCGGAGGAACACTTTGTGTCCTACCAAACGTCACAACGTAAATGGGTGATTATAAAGGTGCTCTACAGATGTCTCCAAAGGTACTTGTTGGGTTGGCGTATTTCGATATTAGGATTTGTCACTCCGATTGTCGGAGAGGTATCTCTGGGCCCACTCGGTAATGCACATCACTATAAGCCATGCAAGCATTGTGACTAATGAGTTAGTTGCGGGATGATGTGTTACGGAACGAGTAAAGAGACTTGCCAGTAACGAGATTGAACTAGGTATCGAGATACCGACGATCAAATCTCGGGAAAATAACATACCGGTGACAAAGGGAACAACGTATGTTGTTATGCGGTCTGACCGATAAAGATCTTCGTAGAATATGTGGGAGCCAATATGGGCATCCAGGTCCCGCTATTGGTTATTGACCGGAGACGTGTCTCGGTCATGTCTACATAGTTCTCGAACCCGTGGGGTCCGCACGCTTAACGTTACGATGACAGTTTTATTGAGTTTTGATGTACCGAAGGAGTTCGGAGTCCCGGATGAGATCGGGGACATGACGAGGAGTCTCGAAATGGCCGAGACGTAAAGATCGATATATTGGACGACTATATTCGGACTTCGGAAAGGTTCCGAGTGATTCGGGTATTTTTCGGAGTACCGGAGAGTTACGGGAATACGTATTGGGCCTTATTGGGCCATACGGGAAAGAAGAAAAAGGGCTTCAAGGGTGGCCGCACCCCTCCCCTTGGTCTGGTCCGAATTGGACTAGGGAAGGGGGGCGCCCCCTTCCTTCCTTCTCTTTTTCCCTTCCTCTTTTCCTATTCCATATGGGAGGTGGAATCCTACTAGGACTAGGGAGTCCTAGTAGGACTCCACACTTGGTGCGCCCCCTCCTAGGGCCGGCCTCCTCCTCCCTTGCTCCTTTATATACGGGGGCAGGGGGGCACCCCAGAGACACAACAATTGATCTATTGATCTCTTAGCCGTGTGCGGTGCCCCCCTCCACCATATTACACCTCGATAATACCGTTGCGGAGCTTAGGCGAAGCCCTGCGTCGGTGGAACATCATCATCGTCACCACGCCGTCGTGCTGACGAAACTCTCCCTCAACACTCGGCTGGATCGGAGTTCGAGGGACGTCATCGAGCTGAACGTGTGTAGAACTCGGAGGTGCCGTGCGTTCGGTACTTGATCGGTCGGATCGTGAAGACGTACGACTACATCAACCGCATTGTGATAACGCTTCCGCTATCGGTCTACGAGAGTACGTAGACAACACTCTCCCCTCTCGTTGCTATGCATCACCATGATCTTGCGTGTGCGTAGGAATTTTTTTGAAATTACTACGTTCCCCAACAGTGGTATCAGAGCCTGGTTTTATGCGTTGATGCTATGCACGAGTAGAACACAAGTGAGTTGTGGGCGATATAAGTCATACTGCTTACCAGCATGTCATACTTTGGTTCAGCGGTATTGTGAGATGAAGCGGCCCGGACCGACATTACGCGTACGCTTACGCGAGACTGGTTTCACCGTTGCGAGCACTCGTTGCTTAAAGGTGACTGGCGGGTGTCTGTCTCTCTCACTTTAGTTGAACCGAGTGTGGCTACGCCCGGTCCTTGCGAAGGTTAAAACAACACCAACTTGACAAACTATCGTTGTGGTTTTGATGCGTAGGTAAGAACGGTTCTTGCTAAGCCCGTAGCAGCCACGTAAAACTTGCAACAACAAAGTAGAGGACGTCTAACTTGTTTTTGCAGGGCATGTTGTGATGTGATATGGTCAAGACATGATGTGATATAATTTGTTGTATGAGATGATCATGTTTTGTAACCGAGTTATCGGCAACTGGCAGGAGCCATATGGTTGTCGTTTTATTGTATGAAATGCAATCGCCATGTAATAGTTTTACTTTATCACTAAGCGGTAGCGATAGTCGTAAAAGCAATTAGTTGGCGAGACAACAACGATACTACGATGGAGATCAAGGTGTCGCGCCGGTGACGATGGTGATCATGACGGTGCTTCGGAGATGGAGATCACAAGCACGGTGTTTCGGAGATGGAGATCACAAGCACAAGATGATGATGGCCATATCATATCACTTATATTGATTGCATGTGATGTTAATCCTTTATGCATCTTATCTTGCTTTGTTTGACGGTAGCATTATAAGATGATCCTTCACTAAATTATCAAAGTATAAGTGTTCTCCCTGAGTATGCACCATTGCGAAAGTTCTTCGTGCTGAGACACCACGTGATGATCGGGTGTGATAGGCTCTACGTTCAAATACAACGGGTGCAAAACAGTTGCACACGCGGAATACTCAGGTTAAACTTGACGAGCCTAGCATATAACAGATATGGCCTCGGAACACGGAGACCGAAAGGTCGAGCGTGAATCATAGAGTAGATATGATCAACATAGTGATGTTCACCGTTGAAACTACTCCATCTCACGTGATGATCGGACATGGTTTAGTTGATATGGATCACGTGATCACTTAGAGGATTAGAGGGATGTCTATCTAAGTGGGAGTTCTTAAGTAATATGATTAATTGAACTTAAATTTATCATGAACTTAGTCCTGATAGTATTTTGCAAATTATGTTGTAGATCAATAGCTCGCGTTGTTGCTTCCCCGTTTATTTTTGATATGTTCCTAGAGAAAAATTATGTTGAAAGATGTTAGTAGCAAAGATGCGGATTGGATCCGTGATCTGAGGATTATCCTGATTGCTGCACAGAAAATTATGTCCTTGATGCACCGCTAGGTGACAGACCTATTGCAGGAGCAGATGCAGACGTTATGAACGTTTGGCTAGCTCAATATGATGACTACTTGATAGTTTAGTGCACCATGCTTAACGGCTTGGAATCGGGACTTCAAAGACGTTTTGAACGTCATGGACCATATGAGATGTTCCAGGAGTTGAAGTTAATATTTCAAGCAAATACCCGAGTTGAGAGATATGAAGTCTCCAACAGGTTCTATAGCTAAAAGATGGAGGAGAATCGCTCAACTAGTGAGCATGTGCTCAGATTGTCTGGGTACTACAATCGCTTGAATCAAGTGGGAGTTTATCTTCCAAGATAAAATAGTGATTGACAGAATTCTCTAGTCACCATCACCAAGTTAGTAGAACTTCGTGATGAACTTGCAAGGGATGACGTAAGTAATTCCCGAGCTCTTCGTGATGCTGAAATCGACGAAGGTAGAAATCAAGAAAAACATCAAGTGTTGATGGTTGACGAGACCACTTCAAGTGTTGATGGTTGACGAGACCAGTAGTTTCAAGAAAAGGGCAAAGGGAAGAAGGGGAACTTCAAAAAGAACGGCAAGCAAGTTGCTACTCAAGTGAAGAAGCCCAAGTCTGTACCTAAGCCTGAGACTAAGTGCTTCTACTGCAAAGGGACTGGTCACTGGAGGCGGAACTGCCCCAAGTATTTGGTGGATAAGAAGGGTGGCAAAGTGAACAAAGGTATATTGGATATACATGTTATTGATGTGCACTTACTAGTGTTTATAGCAACCCCTCAGTATTTGATACTGGTTCAATTGCTAAAGAGTAGTAACTCGAAAACGGGAGTTGCAGAATAAACAGAGACTAGTAAAAGGAGAGGTGACGATGTGTGTTGGAAGTAGTTCCAAGATTGATATGATCATCATCGCACACTCCCTATACCTTCGGGATTAGTGTTGAAACTAAATAAGTGTTATTTGGTGTTTGCGTTGAGCATGAATATGATTTGATCATGTTTATTGCAATACAGTTATTCATTTAAGTTAGAGAACAATTGTTGTTATGTTTACATGAATAAAAACCTTTTATGGTCATACACACCAACAAAAATGGTTTGTTGGATCTCGATCGTAGTGATACACATATTCATAATATTGAAGCCAAAAGATGCAAAGTTAATAATGATAGTGCAACTTATTTGTGGCACTGCCGTTTAGGTCATATTGGTGTAAAGCGCATGAAGAAACTCCATACTGATGGGATTTTGGAATCACTTGATTATGAATCACTTGATTATGAATCACTTGATGCTTGTGATCCGTGCCTCATGGGCAAGATGACTAAAACGCCGTTCTCCGGAACTATGGAGAGAGCAACAGATTTGTTGGAAATCATACATACAGATGTATGTGGCCCGATGAATATTGAGGCTCGTAGCAGGTATCATTATTTTCTGACCTTCACAGATGATTTGAGCAGATATGGGTATATCTACTTAATGAAACAGAAGTTTGAAACATTTGAAAAGTTCATATAATTTCAGAGTGAAGTAGAAAATCATTGTAACAAGAAAATAAAGTTTCTACGATCTGATCAGGAGACAAATATTTGAGTTACGAGTTTGGTCTTCAATTAAAACAATGTGGAATAGTTTCACAAATTCGTGCCAACTGGAACACCACAGCATAATGGTGTGTCCGAACGTCATAACTGTACTTTATTGGATATAGTGCAATCTATGATCTCTCTTACCAATTTACCACTATCGTTTTGGGGTTACGCATTAGAGACAGCTACATTCACGTTAAATAGGGCACCATCAAAATCCGTTGAGACGACGCCTTATGAACTGTGGTTTGGCAAGAAACCAAAGTTGTCGTTTCTTAAAGTTTGGGGTTGCGATGCTTATATGAAAAAAGTTTCATCCTGATAAGCTCAAAACCCAAATCGGAGAAATGTGTCTTCATAGGATACCCAAAGGAGACAGTTGGGGACACCTTCTATCACAGATCCGAAGGCAAGACATTCGTTGCTTAGTATGGATCCTTTCTAGAGAAAGAGTTTCTCTCGAAAGACGTGAGTGGGAGGAAAGTAGAACTTGATGAGGTAACTGTACCTGCTCCCTTATTGGAAAGTAGTTCATCACAGAAATCTGTTCCTGTGACTCCTACACCAATTAGTGAGGAAGTTAATGATGATGATCATGGAACTTCAGATCAAGTTATTACTGAACCTCGTAGGTCAACCAGAGTAAGATCCGCACCAGAGTGGTACGGTAATCCTGTTCTGGAGGTTATGTTACTAGACCATGACGAACCTACGAACTATGAACTAGCGATGGTGAGCCCAGATTCCGCAAAATGGCTTGAGGCCATGAAATCTGAGATAAGATCCATATATGAGAACAAAGTATGGACTTTGATTGACTTGCCCAATGATCGGCGAGCCATTGAGATTAAATGGATCTTCAAGAGGAAGACGGACGCTGATAGTAGTGTCACTATCTACAAAGCTAGAATTGTCGCAAAAGGTTTTCGACAAGTTCAAGATGTTGACTACGATGAGAGTTTCTCACTCGTATCTATGCTTAAGTCTGTCCGAATCATGTTAGCAATTGCCGCATTTTATGAAATCTGGAAAATGGATAAACAAAACTGCATTCCTTAATGGATTTATTAAAGAAGAGTTGTATATGATGCAACCAGAAGGTTTTGTCAATCCTAAAGGTGCTAACAAAATATGCAAGCTCCAGCGATCCATCTCTGGACTGGTGCAAGCATCTCGGAGTTGGAATATACACTTTGATAAGTTGATCAAAGGATATAGTGTTATACAGACTTGCGGTGAAGCCTGTATTTACAAGAAAGTGAGTGGGAGCACTACAGCATTTCTGATAAGTATATGTGAATGACATATTGTTGATCGGAAATAATGTAGAATTATTCTGCAAAGCATAAAGGAGTGTTTGAAAGGAGTTTTTTCAAAGAAAGACCTCGGTGAAGCTGCTTACATATTGAGCATCAAGATCTATGGAGATAGATCAAGACGCTTGATAAGTTTTTTCAATGAGTACATACCTTAACAAGATTTTGAAGTAGTTCAAAATACAACAGTCAAAGAAAGAGTTCTTGCCTGTGTTACAAGGTGTGAAATTGAGTAAGACTCAAAGCCCGACCACGGCAGAAGGTAGAAAGAGAATGAAAGTCATTCCCTATGCCTCGACCATAGGTTCTATAAAGTATGCCATGCTATGTACCAGATCTATTGTATACCCTACACTGATTTTAGCAAGGGAGTACAATAGTGATCTAGGAGTAGATCACTGGACAGCGGTCAAAATTATCCTTAGTGGAATAAGTATATGTTTCTCGATTATGGAAGTGACAAAAGGTTCGTTGTAAAGGGTTACGTCGATGCAAGTTTTGACACTAAATCTAGATGACTCTAAGTCTCGGTCTAGATACATATTGAAAGTGGGGGCAATTAGCTAGAGTAGCTCCGTGCAGAGCATTGTAGACATAGAAATTTGCAAAATACTTACGGATCTGAATGTGACAGACCCGTTGACTAAATTATCTCACAATCAAAACATGATCACACCTTAGTACTCTTTGGGTGTTAATCACATAGCGATGTGAACTAGATTATTGACTCTAGTAAACCCTTTGAGTGTTGGTCACATAGAGATGTGAACTATGGGTGTTAATCACATGGTGATCTGAATTTTTTTTGATGTTAAATCACATGGCGATGTGAACTAGATTATTGACTCTAGTGCAAGTGGGAGACTGAAGGAAATATGCCCTAGAGGCAATAATAAAGTTATTATTTATTTCCTTATATCATGATAAATGTTTATTATTCATGCTAGAATTGTATTAACCGGAAACATAATACATGTGTGAATACATAGACAAACAGAGTGTCACTAGTATGCCTCTACTTGACTAGCTCGTTAATCAAAGATGGTTATGTTTCCTAGCCATAGACATCAGTTGTCATTTGATTAACCGGATCACCTCATTAGGAGAATGACGTGATTGACTTGACCCATTCCGTTAGCTTAGCACCCGATCGTTTAGTATGTTGCTATTGCTTTCTTCATGACTTATACATGTTCCTATGACTATGAGATTATGCAACTCCCGTTTACCGGAGGAACACTTTGTGTGCTACCAAACGTCACAACGTAAATGGGTGATTATAAAGGTGCTCTACAGGTGTCTCCAAAGGTACTTGTTGTGTTGGCGTATTTCGAGATTAGGATTTGTCACTCCGATTGTCGGAGAGGTATCTCTGGGCCCACTTGGTAATGCACATCACTATAAGCCTTGCAAGCATTGTGACTAATGAGTTAGTTGCGGGATGATGTGTTACGGAACGAGTAAAGAGACTTGCCAGTAACGAGATTGAACTAGGTATCGAGACATCGACGATCAAATCTCGGGCAAGTAACATACCGGTGACAAAGGGAACAACGTATGTTGTTATGCGGTCTGACCGATAAAGATCTTCGTAAAATATGTGGGAGCCAATATGGGCATCCAGGTCCCGCTATTGGTTATTGACCGGAGACGTGTCTCGGTCTTGTCTACATAGTTCTCGAACCCGGATGAGATCGGGGACATGACGAGGAGTCTCGAAATGGCCGAGACGTAAAGATCGATATATTGGACGACTATATTCGGAATTCGGAAAGGTTCCGAGTGATTCGGGTATTTTTCGGAGTACCGGAGAGTTACGGGAATACGTATTGGGCCTTATTGGGCCATACGGGAAAGAAGAAAAAGGGCCTCAAGGGTGGCTGCACCCCTCCCCTTGGTCTGGTCCGAATTGGACTAGGGAAGGGGGGCGCCCCCTTCCTTCCTTCTCTTTTTCCCTTCCTCTTTTCCTATTCCATATGGGAGGTGGAATCCTACTAGGACTAGGGAGTCCTAGTAGGACTCCACACTTGGTGCGCCCCCTCCTAGGGCCGGCCTCCTCCTCCCTTGCTCCTTTATATATGGGGGCAGGGGGGCACCCCAGAGACACAACAATTGATCTATTGATCTCTTAGCCGTGTGCGGTGCCCCCCTCCACCATATTACACCTCGATAATACCGTTGCGGAGCTTAGGCGAAGCCCTGCGTCGGTGGAATATCATCATCGTCACCACGCCGTCGTGCTGACAAAACTCTCCCTCAACACTCGGCTGGATCGGAGTTCAAGGGACGTCATCGAGCTGAACGTGTGTAGAACTCGGAGGTCCCGTGCATTCGGTACTTGATCGGTCGGATCGTGAAGACGTACGACTACATCAACCGCGTTGTGATAACGCTTCCGCTATCGGTCTACAAGGGTACGTAGACAACACTCTCCCCTCTTGTTGCTATGCATCACCATGATCTTGCGTGTGCGTAGGAAATTTTTTGAAATTACTACGTTCCCCAACACCTACGTCAGTTGAAGAGGAAGCTAATGATAGTGATCATGAAGTTTTGGATCAAGTTACTACCGAACCTCGTAGGTTGACAAGGATAGGTACTACTCCTGAGTGGTACGGTAACCCTGTCCTAGAGGTCATGTTGCTGGACAACAATGAACCTACGAGCTATGGAGAAGCGATGGTGGGCCCGGATTCCGACAAATGGTTAGAGGCCATGAAATCTGAGATGGGATCCATGTATGAAAACAAAGTATGGACTTTGTAAGTATTACCTTAAGGGCGAAAGGCCATTCAGAATAAATGGATCTTCAAGAAGAAGACGGACGCGGACGGTAATATCACCGTCTATAAAGCTCGACTTGTGGCAAAGGGGTTTTCACAAGTTTAAGGAGTTGACTACGATGAGACTTTCTCACCGATGCTTAAGTCCGTCAAAATCATGTTGGCAATAGCTGCATTTTTTGTTATGAAATCTGGCAGATGGATGTCAAAACAGCGTTCCTTAACGATTTCCTTAAAGAAGAGTTGTATATGATGCAACGGGAAGGTTTTGTTGATCTAGAGAATGCTGACAAAGTATGCAAGCTCCAGCGATCCATTTATGGACTGGTGCAAGCATCTCGGAGTTGGAATCTTCGCTTTGATGAGGTGATCAAAACGTTTGGGTTTATACAAGTTTACGGAGAAGCTAGTATTTACAAGAAAATGAGTGGGAGCTCTATAGTGTTTCTAATATTATATGTGGATGACATATTGCTGATTGGAAACAATATAGAACTTTTGGAAAGCGTGAAGGAATATTTGAACAAGAGTTTTTCAATGAAGGACCTCGGAGAATCTGCTTT
The DNA here is from genome assembly GCF_002575655.3 of Aegilops tauschii subsp. strangulata. NCBI lineage: Eukaryota > Viridiplantae > Streptophyta > Magnoliopsida > Poales > Poaceae > Aegilops > Aegilops tauschii. The sequence continues at coordinate 404,588,077 of NC_053041.3, forward strand.
CATATTAGGCATCAAGATCTATAGAGATAGATTGAGATGCTTACTAGGACTTTCACAAAGCACATACCTTGATAAGATTTTGAAGAAGTTCAAAATGGATCAGTCCGAGAAGGGGTTCTTGCCTGTTTTGCAAGGTGTGAAGTTGAGTAAGACTCATTGCCTAACGACTACCGAGGATAGAGAAAAGATGAGTGTCATCCCCTATGCTTCTGCCATAGGCTCTATCATGTATGCGATGTTGTGCAGAACACCAGACGTCAGCCTTGCCATAAGAATGGCCGGAAGATTTCAAAGTGATCCAAGAGTGGAACACTGAACAATGGTTAAGAATATCCTTAAGTACCTAAAAAGGACTAAGGAAATGTTTCACGTTTATGGAGGTGATCAAGAGCTTGTCGTAAATGGTTACGTCGATGCAAGCTTTGACACTGATCTGGTTGACTCTGAGTCTCAAACTGGATAAGTATATATTCTAAATGGGGGAGCGGTAAGCTGGTGTAGTTCCAAGGAAAGCATGGTAGCTGATTCTACATCCGAAGTGGAGTACATAGCTACCTCGGAGGCAGCGAAGGAAGGTGTCTGGATGAAGCAGTTCATGACAGATCTTGGAGTTGTGCCCAGTGCACTGGACCCAGACTCTATTATGTGACAACACTGGTGCCATTGCTCTGGCCATGGAACCAAGGTTTCACAAGAGGACCAGACACATAAAGTGATTCTTCAATTCCATCCGCGATGCGATCAAGGAGGAGGACATAAACATTTGCAAAGTACATACAGATCTGAATGTTGCAGATCCGTTGACTAAACCTCTTCCACGGGCAAAACACACTACAAAAAAAGACACATTCGTGACATTTTGGGCCGAACGAAAATTGTTTCTGTCATACTTATGACACTTCTATGACGATGATTGTGACAAAACCCGATATCATCATAGATGTGGTGGGGTCCTACTTCTATGACAAAAAATCATGACAGAAAATGGGCTTTCCGTCCTGGGCGGGCCGGAGACGCAGCTGCATGACATTCTTTGGGCCGTCCATGACGGAAAAAACCGTGGTAGAAGCGAGAGTGAGGAAAATATCGGGGTGTTCCCGGTTACGGTGGGTGGTCGGGGCCGAGCGATGCGCGTTTCTCTCGTACACGCACGCGCGTGGGTGCGAGGCGTTGGGCTCTAACTGAACCCGAGCAATTGCACTGTAGGCTACGCGTTACTGAACCCGAGCGATCGATCGATGGCTGTTAACTGAACCCGATCGAGCGATTCCTTCGCTACTGCTGCTAACTGAAGCTGATCGATGCTGCCTCCGGATGAACAGTGAGCGTTGCTAGGGGGTTGGATGAATAGTTCCCGGTGGGGGTGGATGAACAGGACCCCGTGGTGTTGCCTCTGGATGAACAGTGAGTGTTGCTGGGGGGTTTGGATGAACAGTTCCCGGTGGGGGTGGATGAACAGGACCCCGTGGTGTTGCCTCTGGATGAACAGGACCCCGATCGATCGAGCCAGTTGGGGCTGGATGAACAGGACCCCGTGGAGGGCTGGATGAACAGGACCACCCCATGGAGGGCTGGATGAACAGTAGACGGTGGAGGGCTGGATGAACAGTAGCCCGTGGAGGGGTGGTTGAATAGGAGCCCGTGGAGAGGGCTGGTTGAACAGTAGCCGGTGGAGTAGCGCGCGGTGGAGGCTGGATGCACAGGAGCCCGTGGATGAATAGTCGCGGGTGGAGGCTAGAGGAGGTCGACGGTGGATGAACAGTAGCCCGTGGAGGCTGGAGGGGGTCAACAGTAGCCCGTTTTGCGGTACGCCGCACCCCTCCCGATGAACAGGACCCCCGTTTCGACCGTAGCGCTCCAACATAAGTCTGTTTCCTCCGTTTTGCGGTACGCCACACCCCTCCCGATCAACAGGACCCCCGTTTCGACTGTAGGAGGTCCGTTTTCTCCGTTTTGCGGTATGCCAGACCCCTCCCGATGAACATGATCCCATTTCGAACGTGGCCGGTCGAACACAAGGTTGTTTCCTCCGTTCTGCTGTACGCCAGGCCTCGTTTCCATCGGCTGTTCCGTCCAAGCCGATTGGCTCCCACGCGTTCCGTTGCCTCCCGATGAACACGACGCATTCCGTTGCCTCCCCATGAACACGACGACGACGCAGTTTCTCCGTTCTGACCCAGCCATGTACACGAGCCCTGGCCGTACGTATGCGCAAGTAGGCGTTCGAGACCCTGCCAGTATGTACGTATGTGGCCGTATTTTCTTTCTTGCACACTGGCCGTTGTACGTGCGTGTACATGCTACGTGCGTGCCTCTACTACGACACGTGTGCGCCTCTACATTGACCAGTATGTACATACACGTTCGCGACCAAAATGACAACGCCACGTACGCTTCGACCAGGTGGGTCCCGACTGTCAGGCACTTCCTTGCGTGCGAAGATGTAGCTGGTAGGTCCCAGCAGTCAGGGGGGCGAATCTTTTTTTGGACGCACTTCCTTGCGTGCGAAGATGTAGCTGGTGGGTCCTAGCAGTCAGGGGGAAACGTTTTTTCGCAAAATACGGTGGCCCGTCCGGTGGGTCCCCGCTGTCAGGTGGAGGAATAATTATTTTGCGCGTAATAAGGAGGCACTTCCTTGCTGCGGCCGTGGACCCAGCTGTCAGCCTCTTCACGTACAGTACTCTTCCGATAGAAGTCGTTCCTTGACCACGTTGACCACGCCGCGCGGAGAGCACCAGGGCGGTGGACGACGGCGAGGCCTAGGAAGGGGACGACGTGGAGCCGGGGAAGACGCGGCAGTGGAAGCCCGCGCGGAGAGGAGTACGAGGGTTCACTAGTTCGGCTGCGGTGTGAGGCTGCCGTCGCCGCAGAATAACAGGGGGTGTGGGTGAGTAGAGGGATGGCCTGGCAAGCGGTGGGAGAAGTAGGGGGCGGTGAGGCCTCCGCGGCATCACAGCCGGCCACGAGAGGCAGGAGCACGCGGCACGACCGGCGCTGGTTTGGGCGGCTGGAGCAAGAAGACCAGAGGTTGAAGAAGCACTACGGTCGTTGGATGGACATCGTACGGTCACTGGAGCTAGAATCGTTCATATTGACTAAGTTGACAAAGCCCTCCGTCCCCGTCAACTTAGTAGGCCCACAAGTCAGCCTCCCACCAAGGTGGGTCCCAGCTAGCAGGGGGAGTATTCATTTTTTTTCTGTGTAATAAGGAGGCACTTCCGGTGGGTCCGAACTGACAGCGGGGGGAACGTTTATTTCGTGAAATATGGTGACCCGTCCGGTGGGTCCCAGCAGTCAGGGGGAAACGTTTTTTTTTCGCAAAATACGGTGGCCCGTCCGATGGGTCCCTGCTGTTAGGTGGAGGAATCATTATTTTCCGCGTAATAAGGAGGCACTTCCTTGCTGCGAGTGTGGACCCAGTTGTCAGCCTCTCCACGTACAGTACACTTCCGATGGAAGTCGTTCCTTGACCACATTGACCACGCCGCGTTCCGTTGCATGCATGCGTCCATGGGCGTGGCGCGTCCCCACTGTCAGCCTCTCATATACAGTCATCTACCGATGACTCTCGGTTGTTGACCACGTTGACCATACCGTGTCGAGCGCACCAAAGGCCGATGGACGACGGTGAGGCCCCAGACTAGAACGACCCGGAGATGGGGAAGACGGGGCAGTGGAGTCGCAGATGGAGAGGAGTGGGAAACTTGACTGGTTCAGGTGCGCGGCAGCACAGCCGCGGTGCCACCCATGGGAGACAGGAGCAAGAACAGAGGTTGAAGAAGGAGCACGGCTGTTGGATTAACATCCAACGGTCCAACTGCTAGAATCATTTGTTGATTAAGTTGACAAAGCCCTGCGTACAGGTCCTCTTAGTAGGCCCACAAGTCAGCCACCAAATCTGACGGGTCCCAGTTGTCAACGGAAGGAATAATTTTTTTCGCATAACAAGGAGGCACTTCCTTCCGTGCGAAGATACAGCCGGTGGGTCCTAGCTGTCAGGTGGAGGAAACATTTTTTTCAGCTTAATAAGGAGGAACTTTCCTTGCGTGCGACCATGGACCTCGTGGGTCCCAGCCGTCAGGCTCTCCATGTACAGTCCTCTTCCGATGACTCTCGTTTGTTGACCACGCTGCACCAAGCGCAGCGAGGCGATGGACGACGGTGAGGCCCCGGACGGGAACGACTCGGAGATGGGAAGACGCGGCAGTGGACTCGCAGATTGAGTGGAGGAGAAGGGTTATAACTGGTTCTAGTGCGGCGTGGGGCTACAGTCGGTGGAGAATAACAGGAGGTGTGGAGGGGTGGAGGGATAGCCTGGCCGGCGGTGGGGTAGCGCTTCGTAGTGATGCGTGCTAAGCAGAGCTGCTAGCCGCTGGAGGCTGGACTAGGCGGTCTCGGCGACGCTGAAGGAAGAAGACGAGAGATTGAAGGTGCATGCCGACCAAGTTGACAACGCCCTGCGTAGGCTTCGACCTATTGACCCACATGTCAGCCTGCAAAAATGTGGCATATATTTAACCCATGTTTTCTAGAATGTACAGTCCATTTGCTGGGCTGGGTGAACAAATAATTTCGCATCAATGCGGCCCATTTATATTATCTAAGAAATCCCAGCCCATTTGCACTTCCTTCAGATACACGAATTAGCTGGGCTCGTTATATATATAATGTTATGTTAGAAGGAGCAATTAATATCAAAAATAAACCGGAGAGGCACATTTTTTATATACATAATTAACAAATTAGCGAGTTATTGCTCAAAATAAAAATGAGCGCATTATTATTACATTGGTCCTTAAAATCTTCACAAGCTTTTGTATGCAATCACCAAGATTTTCCTTGTCTGTGAGTCAAAAACAACCAGGATTTTCCTTGCCAACTTCTGTTAAACATTTACTTTTATAAGTTAATAACACGTGGGATGTTTTTATAATGTATATATAAGTCTCTATAAAATATACGATAATCGTAATAATATAAATATATATATAATGTGGTTAAAAAAATACATTGGGCTGCCGATCTTTAAGAAAAAGCCCATAGGCCGGTATGGACCTCAAAAAATAAGCGAAGCGACAGACAGCAAAGGAAGAAAGCAGGCCCAGATTAGCGAGTGACAGGAAAGGACGGAAGCTGTCGAGGCAATGAAGCACCCAAAGTTTTTGTGTAGTTCCACCAAAATCGAGCATCCCTGTTGGCACATATATTGAGAGAGAGAGATTACTGTAATAGTGGGACTAGTTGATGAAACATACACTAACAAATAGAAGCACCCTCATTATCTTAATGGGTAAAGTTAGCAACATAGTAGTCTTGCTTAAAGAGAGGTATTAGTTTATTTAATCAGTGCCAATTAGCTCAACACTCAAAGCATTGCCATGTACCATAGGTTGCAAAACTTTAACGTTCAAAGATAAAGGAGTTTCTCATGAAAGTAGCATGATACAAATAGAGATGACAACAAACTAATATGGATGAAGGCCTTAGGCCCGTACCAACCTGAGGAAAAAAGCTTATTCATGTAGTCCCATAAGAGATGATAAAGCACTCACTGGAATCACTCAATAGTATATATTTTTGTGCACTTCAAATGTATGGTTGAAATCACTCTTGTTTACCAGTGCTGAGATTATATCGGAAGATTATCAAGAACTTCCAACAGAATTAAAGCACAGGCTGGGATATAGTTCATTGTATAGTCTTGTGTAGTTCCACTAAAATTTATGATTGGCACAACATGATCCCTGTTTGCACAAGTAGGAACAAGGTGAAACCTTCATTAGCTTAGTGAGAAAGGATAGAAAGACATTAGCATATTACTCTAACAGTAGCATCAAATTCATGATGGACAATACGCAAAACATTGCCTCATTGAACCAATGGCAATAAATTGGCATGCAAAACAATAGCACTATTATGTCATAACACTAATAATATTCCCTCCCTGCTCCACCACATGATTCACCTCCATAGACAAACATACACATGTACATGATTCAACATAGGGTGCTACTAAAGATTTGTTTAACTCCGACATGAAAATTAGGCAGCAATAAATTAGTGCTACTTAAGTACTCCTAATTAATTAAGTGAGACAACAGAAGTGGAAGGGCTCCCTGGAGGATCGTCTCACATGTAAGGTAGTCATTGTCGGAGCCCTTGAATGGCCTCGACTGAGGCCTCTGGCTTCAGCAAGATCGCCTTGGCACTGTTTATTCTTCTTCTTCTTCTTCCTCTTCATGCTCTGTTTCTCATTCTCCTCACCAGTTGGTGAAACCAAGTACATGATTGGCCTTCTATTTCAGAATTGGTTTTGTCAGTGAGGGAGTACAAGTGTACTAGTAAAAAATAGCATTATTTTCTCATGGCAGTCGCAAAATAGAGATGAACACATGCATTAAATATCATTCTTACCTAAAGGAAGGTTATGGTGCCAATATGGATGATGAGGATTGGAACACAGATCTCCCTTTGTGCAGTTCCACCGAAATGAACCAACTGTTCCATTCTGACATTCCAGTTAAACAGCACAAAAGTCACTTCTTTTAAGAAGAGTTTTTTGCAGTGCACCAAAAGGTCACAACAGCAACCAGGTGAAATGGATATCCCTGTTTACACAAAAAGCTACAGAGGAAACAGTCAGAGTCTCAAACAATTACAGGCAAAAACATTTGGCTAAACTTGTCATGGCTTATAACAGTGGCATGGCTTCATTTTTACCAGGGGCATTAGATTAAGAACAGCTAAATATTTGGTATAAGGGCATGGGACAGTGTGTGCACTGCTACCTCTTGAGCACTGCGTTGGTTTTCCCTTGAAGAGGAAAGGGTGATGCAGTAAAGCAGCATAAGTATTTCCCTTAGTTTTTGAGAACCAAGGTATCAATCCAGTAGGAGGCCACGCATGAGTCCCTCGCACCTACACAAACAAATAAATCCTCGCAACCAATGCGATAAGGGGTTGTCAATCCCTACACGGTCACTTACGAGAGTGAGATCTCATAGATATGATAAGATAATATTTTTGGTATTTTTATGATAAAGATGCAAAGTAAAGAAAGCAAAATAAAAAAGGCGCAAGAAATAGCTTGTTGTCGGGAGATTAATATGATGGAAAATAGACCCGGGGCCTTAGGTTTCACTAGTGGCTTCTCTCAAGAGCTTAAGTATTACAGTGGGTGAACAAATTACTATTGAGCAATTGGCAGAACTGAGCATAGTTATGAGAATATCTAGGTATGATCATGTATATAGGCATCACGTCCAGAACAAGTAGACCGACTCCTGCCTGCATCTACTACTATTACTCCACACATCGACCGCTATCCAGCATGCATCTAGAGTATTAAGTTCATAAGGACAGAGTAACGCTTTAAGCAATATGACATGATGTAGAGGGATAAACTCATGCAATATGATATAAACCCCATCTTGTCATCCTCGATGGCAACAATACAATACGTGCCTTGCTGCCCCTACTGTCACTGGGAAAGGACACCGCAAGATTGAACCCAAAGCTAAGCACTTCTCCCATTGCAAGAAAGATCAATCTACTAGGCCAAACCAAACTGATAATTTGAAGAGATTTGCAAAGATAACCAATCATACATAAAATAATTCAGAGAAGATTCAAATATTGTTCATAGATAAACTTGATCATAAACCCACAATTCATCGGTCTCAACAAACACACCGCAAAAGAAGATTACATCGAATAGATCTCCACGAGAGAGGGGGAGAACATTGTATTGAGATCCAAAAAGAGAGAAGAAGCCATCTAGCTAATAACTATGGACCCGAAGGTCTGAGGTAAACAACTCAAGCATCATTGGAGAGGCTATGGTGTTGATGTAGAAGCCCTCCGTGATGGATGCCCCCTCCGGTGGAGCTCCAGAGAAGGCCCCAAGATGGGATCTCTCGGGTACAGAAGGTTGCGGCGGAGGAATTAGGTTTTTGGCTCCGTATCTGGTAGTTTGGGGGTACGTAGGTATATATAGGAGGAAGGATTACGTCGGAAGAGCAACATGGGGCCCACGAGGGTGGAGGGCGCGCCCAGGGGGTAGGCGCGCCCCCTACCTCGTGCCCTCCTGGTTGATGTCTTGACATAGGGTCCAAGTCCTCTGGATCACGTTCGTTCCGAAAATCACGTTGCCGAAGGTTTCATTCTGTTTGGACTCCGTTAGATATTCTTTTTCTGCGAAACTCTGAAATAGGCAAAAAACAACAATTCTGGGTTGGGCCTCCGGTTAATAGGTTAGTCCCGAAAATAATATAAAAGTGTATAATAAAGCCCAATAATGCCCAAAACAGAATATAATATATCATGGAACAATAAAAAATTATAGATACGTTGGAGATGTATCAAGCATCCTCAAGCTTAATTCCTGCTCGTCCTCGAGTAGGTAAATGATAAAAACAGAATTTTTGATGTGGAATGCTACTGGGCATAATTTCAATGTAATTCTTCTTAATTCTGGTATAATATTCAGATCCGAAAGATTCAAGATAAAAGTTCAATATTGACATAAAAATAATAATACTTCAAGCATACTAACTAAGCAATTATGTCCTCTCAAAATAACATGGCCAAAGAAAGTTGATCCCTACAAAATCATATAGTTTAGTCACACTCCATTTCCGTCACACAAGAATGCTCTCATCAAGCACAACCCCGATGACAAACCAAGCAATTGTTTCATACTTTAGTAATCTCAAACTTTTTCAACCTTCACGCAATACATGAGCGTCAGCCATGGATATAGCACTATGGGTGGAATAGAATATAATGATGGGGGTTATGTGGAGAAGAAAAAAAAGGGAGAAAGTCTCACATCAACGAGGCTAATCAATGAGCTATGGAGATGCCCATCGATTGATGTTAATGCAAGGAGTAGGGATTGCCATGCAACGGATGCACTAGAGCTATAAATATATGAAAGCTCAACAAAAGAAACTAAGTGGGTATGCATCCAACTTGCTTGCTCACGAAGACCTAGGGCATTTGAGGAAGCCCATTGTTGGAATATACAAGCCAAGTTCTATAATGAAAAATTCCCACTAGTGTATGAAAGTGACAAAACAAGAGACTCTCTATCATGAAGATTATGGTGCTACTTTGAAGCGCAAGTGTGGTAAAAAGGATAGTAACATTGTCCCTTCTCTCTTTTTCTCTCATTTTTTGGGCCTTCTTCCTTTTTTAATGGACTTTCTCTTTTTTTTCTCACTTGGGACAATGCTCTAGAAAATGATGATCATCACACTTCTATTTATTTACAACTCAATGATTACAACTCGATACTAGAACAAAGTATGACTCTATATGAATGCCTCCGGCGGTGTACCGGGATATGCAATGAACCAAGAGTGACATGTATGAAAATTATGAACGGTGGCTTTGCCACAAATACTATGTCAACTACATGATCATGCAAAGCAATATGACGATGATGAACGTGTCATGAAAACGGAATGGTGGAAAGTTGCATGGCAATATATCTTGGAATGGCTATGGAAATGCCATAATAGGTAGGTATGGTGGCTGTTTTGAGGAAGATATAAGGAGGTTTATGTTTGAAAGAGCGCATCATATCACGGGGTTTGGATGCACCAGCGAAGTTTGCACCAACTCTCAATGTGAGAAAGGGCAATGCACGGTACCGAAGAGGCTAGCAATGATGGATGGGTAAGAGTGTGTATAATCCATGGACTCAACATTAGTCATAAAGAACTCACATACTTATTGCAAAAATCTACAAGTTATCAAAAACCAAGCACTACGCGCATGCTCCTAGGGGGATAGATTGGTAGGAAAAGACCATCGCTCGTCCCCGACCGCCACTCATAAGGAGGACAATCAAAGAGCACCTCATGTTTTAAATTTGTTACATAACGTTTACCATACGCGCATGCTACGGGACTTGCAAACTTCAACACAAGTATTTCTCAAATTCACAACTACTCAACTAGCACAACTTTAATATCACTACCTCCATATCTCAAAACAATCATCAAGCATCAAACTTCTCTTAGTATTCAACACACTCATAAGAAAGTTTTTACTAATCTTGAATACCTAGCATATTAGGATTATTTAAGCAAATTACCATGCTGTTTAAGACTCTCAAAATAATCTAAGTGAAGCATGAGAGAATAATAGTTTCTATAAAACAAAACCACCACCGTGCTCTAAAAGATATAAGTGAAGTACTAGAGAAAAAACTATATAACTCAAAAGATATAAGTGAAGCACATAGAGTATTCTAATAATTTCCGAATCATGTGTGTTTCTCTCAAAAAGGTGTGTACAGCAAAGATGATTGTGGTAAACTAACAAATAAAGACTCAAATAGTACAATACGCTCCAAGCAAAACACATATCATGTGGTGAATAAAAATATAGCTCCAAGTAAAGTTACCGATGGAAGTAGACGAAAGAGGGGACGCCTTCCGGGGCATCCCCAAGCTTTTGCTTTTTGGTGTCCTTAGATTATCTTGGTGTGCCATGGGCATCCCCAATCTTAGGCTCTTGCCACTCCTTGTTCCATAATCCATCAAATCTTTCACCCAAAAATTGAAAACTTCACAACACAAAACTTAGCAGAAAATCTCGTGAGCTCCGTTAGCGAAAGAAAACAAAAAACCACTTCAAGGTACTGTAATGAACTCATTCTTTATTTATATTGGTGTTAAAACTACTGTATTCCAACTTCTCTATGGTTTATAAACTATTTTATTAGCCATAGATTCATCAAAATAAGCAAACAACACACGAAAAACAGAATCTGTCAAAAACAGAACAGTCTGTAGTAATCTGTAACTAACGCAAACTTCTGGAACTCCAAAAATTCAGCCAAAATAGGAAGACCTAGATAATTTGTTTATTGATCAGCAGAAATTGGAACCAATATTTTATCATGTTCTGGTGATTTTTAACAATTATTTTCGTGAACAGAAAGTTTCTGGAATTTTCAGCAACATCAAATAACTATCATCCAAGAAGATCCTATAGGTTAAACTTGGCACAAACACTAATTAAAACATAAAAACATAAAAACACATCTAACCAGAGGCTAGAACAAATATTTATTCCTAAACAGAAGCAAAAAGCAAAAAACTAAAAATAAAATTGGGTTGCCTCCCAACAAGCGCTATCGTTTAACGCCCCTAGCTAGGCATAAAAGCAAGGATAGATCTAGGTATTGCCATCTTTGGTTTTCAATTTTTTAGCGGAATCAAGCTCGAATCCGGGAGGTTCTTTACGTTTCCCTTCATATTCGGAAATTTTTAGATCTAAAGAATCCAACCGCTTATTGCAAAGGGTAATCAACATATTCGTGCGGTGAATATTTCCGCTAACGCTCTTAAGAGGTTCAAGAGACTTTTGTAAAATCTTAGTTACTTCGCAATTTTTTTCAAAAACTTGTGTCTCTTCCTGGGTATGTTGTGGCCCCTTTTGTTGAGGTAGTGTTCCCACTACCCCCTCTATGATTTCATGCGCAACACTGGGATCAATTTCAATAAAATTTCCTTTGGCAACACAATCCAAGAGTTGTCTATGCGACATATTTAGTCCAACGTAAAAACTGCGAAGCAAAATTCTAAAGCTCACCTCTAAGGTGCAATTACGATAAGATTCCATCATCCTATACCAAGCATCTTAAATTTTCTCCTTGTCTTTGTTTGAAGTGAAGAACTTCAAACTCAGGGGACAAAGGAACAAATAGGGGACTAGCCATAATGACCAAGCAAGCGAAAAAAGAGGCGAACGGAAAAGAGAGAGCGAATAAAACGGCAAGGGTGAAGTGGGGGAGAGGAAAACGAGAGGCAAATGGCAAATATTGTAATGCGGGAGATAAGGGTTTGTGATGGGTACTTGGCATGTTGACTTTTGCGTAGACTCCCCGGCAACGGCGCCAGAAATCCTTCTCGCTACCTCTTGAGCACTGCGTTGGTTTTCCCTTGAAGAGGAAAGGGTGATGCAGTAAAGCAGCATAAGTATTTCCCTCAGTTTTTGAGAACCAAGGTATCAATCCAGTAGGAGGCCACGCACGAGTCCCTCGCACCTACACAAACAAATAAATCCTCGCAACCAATGCGATAAGGGGTTGTCAATCCCTACACGGTCACTTACGAGAGTGAGATCTCATAGATATGATAAGATAATATTTTTGGTATTTTTATGATAAAGATGCAAAGTAAAGAAAGCAAAATAAAAACGGCGCAAGAAATAGCTTGTTGTCGGGAGATTAATATGATGGAAAATAGACCCGGGGGGCATAGGTTTCACTAGTGGCTTCTCTCAAGAGCATAAGTATTACGGTGGGTGAACAAATTACTGTTGAGCAATTGACAGAATTGAGCATAGTTATGAGAATATCTAGGTATGATCATGTATATAGGCATCACGTCCAAAACAAGTAGACCGACTCCTGCCTGCATCTACTACTATTACTCCACACATCGACCGCTATCCAGCATGCATCTAGAGTATTAAGTTCATAAGAACAGAGTAACGCTTTAAGCAAGATGACATGATGTAGAGGGATAAACTCATGCAATATGATATAAACCCCATCTTGTTATCCTCGATGGCAACAATACAATACGTGCCTTGTTGCCCCTACTATCACTGGGAAAGGACACCGCAAGATTGAACCCAAAGCTAAGCACTTCTCCCATTGCAAGAAAGATCAATCTAGTAGGCCAAACCAAACTGATAATTCGCAGAGACTTGCAAAGATAACCAATCATACATAAAAGAATTCAGAGAAGATTCAAATATTGTTCATAGATAAAATTGATCATAAACCCACAATTCATCGTTCTCAACAAACACACCGCAAAAGAAGATTACATCGAATAGATCTCCACGAGAGAGGGGGAGAACATCGTATTGAGATCCAAAAAGAGAGAAGAAGCCATCTAGCTAATAACTATGGACCCGAAGGTCTGAGGTAAACTACTCACACATCATCGGAGAGGCTATGGTGTTGATGTAGAAGCCCTTCGTGATCGATGCCCCCTCCGGCGGAGCTCCGAAAAAGGCCCCAAGATGGGATCTCTCGGGTACAGAAGGTTGCGGTGGTGGAATTAGGTTTTTGGCTCCGTATCTGGTAGTTTGGGGTACGTAGGTATATATAGGAGGAAGGAGTACGTCAGTGGAGCAACATGGGGCCCACGAGGGTGGAGGGCACGCCCAGGGGGGTAGGCGCGCCCCCCTACCTCGTGCCCTCCTGGTTGATGTCTTGACGTAGGGTCCAAGTCCTCTGGATCACGTTCGTTTCAAAAATCACGTTCCCGAAGGTTTCATTCCGTTTGGACTCCGTTTGATATTCTTTTTCTGCGAAACTCTGAAATAGGCAAAAAACAACAATTCTGGGCCAGGCCTCCGGTTAATAGGTTAGTCCCAAAAATAATATAAAAGTGTATAATAAAGCCCAATAATTTCCAAAACAGAATATAATATAGCATGGAACAATAAAAAATTATAGATACGTTGGAGACGTATCATGCACCAGCAGTCCAGCACCATGTACCTAAACAGGGGCATAAAGTGGTGATTCATAGTTTGTTGCCCCGAGAAACAAACATCCAAGAAACATAGCTGGGTTGGTCCCATTTTTTTCACTCTAGCCACCTACTCCTATGTGTGGATAGCAAATCTAGTCCTGGTCATACCACTGTGTTCAACGTTACCCCTATATTTCCCTTTTCGACCAAGAGACCGGTTGGATGACCAGTCTATACTACTTTCACCCCCTTTCCTTCCTGTTTGTACCAAGTCCGATGTACTACATACTAAATTCCCCCACCCCCACTTTATTTCTTGTTTGAACCAAGTATAAGATTCGACTCCATGAAGTAGCTTTACCTCTAACAATAGAAGAAGAAAATAGGTGACCTTGGACCATCCGATCGAGAGGGGCTGAGAGGTACAAAATGATGCACATGCAGCGATGTAGCGAGCTGGGGAAGTAGAGCTAAGGCGGTTTCGAAGGAAGATATACCTGAAGGTTGCCGGGATGTGGATAGGTGGGCGGCGGGAGGCCGGATCCGCCCACACTAAGGCAATGATGAAGGGATCGGAGGACCTCCCGTGCCGGCGCTCGGCCAGAGATAATGGTGCGGCCGGCAGTGGGTCTCCTCCCTCGCTGTCGACGATGGCCTAAACGCTGCCCCTCCTCCCCTTCACCGGCGGAGGAGGATACGTCCGGATCTGTAACCAGCGGTGAGGATAGAAAGACAGTGTTACCACCCCTATCTTGTTTAGATCAGGAGAGGATGAGAGTGTGTGAATAGAGCAACCCTAGCAAGCAAGCGCGGAGGCTCCGGCCTATATATACGTAGTGGGGTAGTTTTCCTTTTTCACTCCATCAAAACAATCGTTTAAAATTGTGTACTACGTGCTAGGTCGCCGTTTTTTTAGTTGTTGATTGTTTTTTGAGATAGCTACCCGCTTGTTCCAAGTGGTGTTACGGTGTGCCAGGTCGCACTTTGTATCGTTCAAGTCTGGTACAAGTCCCTCCATTAAATGAACAACCACCCCCTCGTAAAAATTGTGAACAAGCCCACGGCTAAAATTATCGGAAACGTGGGTTGCCCCAACATGCATTATTTTTTATATTTTCTACTCCCTCCGTTCCTAAATAAGTCTTTTTTATTAGCCACACCTAAGACAAGAATTTTTTTATTAGCAGTGAACCCCACATGTCATAGACACAAAAGGTGTGGCAAGATTCCCTTAGGCAAGCCAAAGTGTGTCTAACAATTTGAGCAACTCAAGTTAGGCAAGTGTGGCAAGCGTGGGAAAAATAATGTGGCAACATAAGACAAACATAGTCACAATCCAAACAGCTCCGTAATTTTTTGTGAGTACATGAAAATTTGGTTAGTTAAATTTATAGTCAAAATTTGGCAAGGTGCATCAAATCAACACATGCAAGTATCAAAAGGGAAGTCAGGGCATGCATGCATGCGTTGTACTCCCTCCGTTTCCAAATATAAGTCTTTTTAGAGATTGCAACAAGTGACTACATACGAAGCAAAATATGTCTACATACATCCGTATGTTGTAGTCCTTTTGAAATGTGTAAAAAGACTTATATCAAGTGCAGTGCTTTGATGTGTCGCATCAACTCGTACAAGACCGATAAGTTTGATTACTACAACGCCCTCTCCCTCGTGGACTGAACTCCGGTGCCTTAACTGCACCTGCCTTTGGCTGCATGACAGGTGGGCCAACCACCTGTTGGGCCCACCTGTCATAGACGCAAAGGCAGGAGCAGTAAGTCAATGAAGCCGCATCCCTCCCTCGCGCATGAGCGTGGTGGCTGGCAGAACTAGTAGGAGCTTTCGCTACACGCTTCTTGACGGCGGCGAACTTGCGGATGGAGTTGACCATCATGTCGTCCATGCGAGAGGCGAAGCCGGCGTCGGCAAGGGCTACGATGCCGGCGGTCGCCAGCACCATCTGGAAACATTGCGCGGTGCGGGGCCGCAGGCCGGCGCCTTGGATGATTTGGCACAACCGACTGCTACTACCTCTTGAGCACTGCGTTGGTTTTCCCTTGAAGAGGAAAGGGTGATGCAGTAAAGTAGCGTAAGTATTTCCCTCAGTTTTTGAGAACCAAGGTATCAATCCAGTAGGAGACCACGCACGACTCCCTCGCACCTACACAAACAAATAAGAACCTCGCAACCAACGCGATAAAGGGGTTGTCAATCCCTCAACGGTCACTTACGAGTGTGAGATCTGATAGATATGATAAGATAATATTTTGGTATCTTTATGATAAAGATGCAAAGTAAAATAAAAGGAAATAAAATAGCTAAGTATTGGAAGATTAATATGATGGAAAATAGACCCGGGGGCCATAGGTTTCACTAGTGGCTTCTCTCAAGAGCATAAGTATTACGGTGGGTGAACAAATTACTGTTGAGCAATTGATAGAATTGAGCATAGTTATGAGAATATCTAGGTATGATCATGTATATAGGCATCATGTCCGTGAGAAGTAGACTGACTCCTGCCTGCATCTACTACTATTACTCCACACATCGACCGCTATCCAGCATGCATCTAGAGTATTAAGTTCATAAGAACGGAGTAATGCTTTAAGCAAGATGACATGATGTAGAGGGATAAACTCATGCAATACGAAATAAACCCCATCTTGTTATCCTCGATGGCAACAATACAATACGTGCCTTGCTGCCCCTGCTGTCACTGGGAAAGGAAACCGCAAGATTGAACCCAAAGTTAAGCACTTCTCCCATCGCAAGAAAGATCAATCTAGTAGGCCAAACCAAACTGCTAATTCGAAGAGACTTGCAAAGATAACCAATCATACATAAAAGAATTCAGAGGAGATTCAAATATTGTTCATAGATAAACTTGATCATAAACCCATAATTCATCGGTCTCAACAAACACACCGCAAAAGAAGATAACATCGAATAGATCTCCATGAGAATCGTGGAGAACTTTGTATTGAGATCCAAAAAGAGAGAAGAAGCCATCTAGCTAATAACTATGGACCCGAAGGTCTGAGGTAAACTACTCACACATCATCGGAGAGGCTATGGTGTTGATGTAGAAGCCCTCCGTGATCAATGACCCCTCCGGCAGGACGCCGAAAAAGGCCCAAGATGGGATCTCACGGGTACAGAAGGTTGCGGCGGTGGAATTAGGTTTTCGTGGATGCTTCTGTTGGTTTGGGGGTACGTAGGTATATATAGGAGGAAGAAGTACGTCGGTGGAGCAACATGGGCCCCACGAGGGTGGAGGGCGCGCCCCCTACCTCATGTTCTCCTGGTTGCTTTCTTGACGTAGGGTCCAAGTCCTCTGGTTAACGTTCGTTCCGAAAATCATGTTCCCGAAGGTTTCATTCCGTTTGGACTCCGTTTGATATTCTTTTTCAGCGAAACACTGAAATAGGCCAAAAAAACAGCAATTTGGGCTGGGCCTCCGGTTAATAGGTTAGTCCCAAAAATAAAATAGAAGTGTATAATAAAGCCCGTTAAACATCCAAACCAGAATATAATATAGCATGGAACAATCAAAAATTATAGATACGTTGGAGACGTATCAAGCATCCCCAAGCTTAATTCCTACTCGTCCTCGAGTAGGTAAATGATAAAAAACAGAATTTTTGTTGTGGAATGCTACTTGGCATAATTTTAATGTAATTCTCTTAAGTGTGGTATGAATGTTCAGAACCGAAAGATTCAAGACAAAAGTTTAATATTGACATAAAAATAATAATACTTCAAGCATACTAACTAAGCAATTATGTCTTCTCAAAATAACATGGACAAAGAAGGTTATCCCTACAAAATCATATAGTCTGGCTATGCTCTATGTTCACCACACAAAGTATTTAAATCATGCACAACCCCGATGACAAGCCAAGCAATTGTTTCATACTTTTGGTGTTCTCAAACTTTTTCAATCTTCACGCAATACATGAGCGCGAGCCATGGACATAGCACTATATGTGGAATAGAATGGTGGTTGTGGGGAAGACAAAAAGGGATAAGATAGTCTCACATCAACTAGGCGTATCAACGGGCTATGGAGATGCCCATCAATAGATATCAATGTGAGTGAGTAGGGGTTGCCATGCAACGGATGCACTAGAGCTATAAGTATATGAAAGCTCAACAAAAGAAACTAAGTGGGTGTGCATCCAACTCGCTTGCTCACGAAGACCTAGGGCATTTGAGGAAGCCCATCATTGGAATTTACAAGCCAAGTTATATAATGAAAAATTCCCACTAGTATATGAAAGTGATATCATAGGAGACTCTCTATCATGAAGAACATGGTGCTACTTTGAAGCACAAGTGTGGTAAAAGGATAGTAACATTGTCCCTTCTCTCTTTTTCTCTCATTTTTTATTTGGGCCTTTTCTCTTTTTTTATGGCCTCTTTTATTATTTATTTATTTAGTCCGGAGTCTCATCCCGACTTATGGGGGAATCATAGTCTCCATCATCCTTTCCTCACTTGGGACAATGCTCTAAAAATGATGATCATCACACTTTTATTTACTTACAACTCAATACTTAGAACAAAATATGACTCTATGTGAATGCCTCCGGTAGTGTACCGGGATATGCAATGAATCAAGAGTGACATGTATGAAAGAATTATGAACGGTGGCTTTGCCACAAATACGATGTCAACCACATGATCATGCGAAGCAATATGACAATGATGGAGCGTGTCATATTAAACGGAACGGTGGTAAGTTGCATGGCAATATATCTCGGAATGGCTAGGGAAATGCCATGATAGGTAGGTATGGTGGCTGTTTTGAGGAAGGTATATGGTGGGTGTATGATACCGGCGAAAAGTGCGCAGTATTAGAGAGGCTAGCAATGGTGGAAGGAAGGGAGTGCATATAATCCATGGACTCAACATTAGTCATAAAGAACTCATATATTTATTGCAAAAATCTACAAGTTATCAAATCAAAGTATTACGCGCATGCTCCTAGGGGGATAGATTGGTAGGAAAATACCATCGCTCGTCCCCGACCGCCACTCATAAGGAAGACAATCAATAAATAAATCATGCTCCGACTTCATCACATAACGGTTCACCATACGTGCATGCTACGGGAATCACAAACTTTAACACAAGTATTTCTCAAATTCAAAACTACTCAACTAGCATGACTCTAATATCACCATCTTCATATCTCAAAACAATTATCAAGCATCAAACTTCTCATAGAATTCAACACACTCATAAGAATTTTTTTACTAATCTTGAATGCCTATCATAATTAAAGCAAATTACCACGCTGTTTTGTAGGACTCTCAAAATAATATAAGTGAAGCATGAGAGAACAATAGTTTCTATAAAACAAATCCACCACCGTGCTCTAAAAGATATAAGTGAAGCACTAGAGCAAAAACTATATAGCTCAAAAGATATAAGTGAAGCACATAGAGTATTCTAATAAATTCTGAATCATGTGTGTCTCTCTCAAAAGGTGTGTACAGCAAGGATTATTGTGGCAACTAAAAAATAAAGACTCAAATAATACAAGACGCTCCAAGCAAAACACATATCATGTGGTGAATAAAAATATAGCTCCAAGTAAAATTACCGATGGATGAGGACGAAAGAGGGGATGCCTTCCGGGGCATCCCCAAGATTTGGCTTTTTGGTGTCCTTAGATTATCTTGGGGTGCCATGGGCATCCCCAAGCTTAGGCTCTTGCCACTCCTTGTTCCATACTCCAACAAATCTTTACCCAAAACTTGAAAACTTCACAACACAAAACTTAACAGAAAATCTCGTGAGCTCCGTTAGCAAAAGAAAAAAAACACCACTTCAAGGTACTGTAATGAACTCATTATTTATTTATATTGGTGTTAAACCTACTGTATTCCAACTTCTCTATGGTTTATAAACTATTTTACTAGCCATAGATTCATCAAAATAAGCAAACAACACACGAAAAAACAGAATCTGTCAAAAACAGAACAGTCTGTAGTAATCTGTAACTAACGCAAACTTCTGGAACTCAAAAAATTCATCAAAAATAGGAAGACCTAGACAATTTGTTTATTGATCAGAAGCAATTGGAATCAATATTTTATCACGTTCTGGTGAATTTTAACAATTATTTTCATGAACAGTAAGTTTCTGGAATTTTCAGCAAGATCAAATAATTATCATCCAAGAAGATCCTATAGGTTTAACTTGGCACAAACACTAATTAAAACATAAAAACAAATCTAACCAGAGGCTAGATCAAATATTTATTCCTAAACATAAGAAAAAAGTAAAAAACTTAAATAAAAATTCGGTTGCCATCCCAACAAGCGCTATCGTTTAACGCCCCTAGCTAGGCATAAAAGCAAGGATAGATCTAGGTATTGACATCTTTGGTAGGCAATCCATAAGTGGCTCTCATAATAGATTCATAAGGTAATTTTATTTTCTTTCTAAGGAAGTGTTCCATGCCTTTCCTTAACGGAAATTGGAATCCAATATTCCCTTCCTTCATATCAATGATTGCACCAAATGTTCTAAGGAAAGGTCTACCAAGAATAATAGGACATGAAGGATTGCAATCTATATCAAGAACAATGAAATCTACGGGCACATAGTTCCTATTTGTAACAATAAGAACATCATTGATTCTTCCCATAGGTTTCTTAATAGTGGAATCCGCAAGGTGCAAGTTTAAAGAACAATCATCAAAATCACGGAATCCTAGCAAATCGCATAAAGTTTTTGGAATCGTGGAAACACTAGCACCCAAATCACACAAAGCATAGCATTCATGATCTTTAATTTTAATTTTAATAGTAGGTTCCCACTCATCATAAAGTTTTCTATGGATAGAAACTTCCAACTCAAGTTTTTCTTCATAAGATTGCATCAAAGCATCAACGATATGTTTAGTAAAAGCTTTATTTTGGCTATAAGCATGAGGATAATTTAGCACGGATTGCAACAAGGAAATACAATCTATCAAAGAGCAATTATCATAATTAAATTCCTTGAAATCCAAAATAGATGGTTCATTGATATCATGCTTGGGTGGAATAAATCCAAAATAAGGAAATACAAGTTTTGATCTCTTCAATCTCACTTTTACAAATTTTTGCATCAAGATCTAAAAACTCTGAATTTTTGGAACGCCTTCTAGGTAAAGGTGGATCATATTCAGTCCCATCATTATCAAGATTCATATTACAAAACAAAGTTTTAATAGGGGACACATCAATAACTTTTAGATCTTCATTTTTATTTTCATAGAAACTAGAAGAACACGCTTTCACAAAGCAATCTTTCTTAGCACGCATCCTAGCGGTTCTTCCTTTGCATTCATCAATGGAAATTCTCATGGCTTTGAGAGACTCATTGATATCATGCTTGGGTGGAATAGATCTAAGTTTCAAAGAATCAACATCAAGAAAAATTCTATCAACGTTCCTAGCCAATTCATCAACTTTGAGCAATTTTTCTTCAAGCAAAGCATTGAAATTCCTTTGTGAATTCATAAATTCTTTAACACTAGTCTCAAATTCAGAGGGTATATTATTAAAATTTCCATAAGAATTGTTGTAGGAATTACCATAATTATTAGAGGAATTACTAGGATATGGCCTAGGATTAATGTTTCCTCTATACGCGTTGTTACCAAAATTATTCCTACCAACAAAATTCACATCCATAGATTCATTATTATTCTCAATCAAAGTAGACAAATGCATATCATTAGGATCAGAAGAAACACTCTAAGTAGCAAATAATTTCATAAGTTCATCCATCTTTCCACTCAAAACATTAATTTCTTCTATCGCATGCACTTTTTTATTAGTAGATCTTTCGGTGTGCCATTGAGAATAATTAACCATAATATTATCTAGGAGTTTAGTGGCTTCTCCTAAAGTGATTTCCATAAAAGTGCCTCCCGCGGCCGAATCTTAAAGATTTCTAGAAGCAAAATTCAATCCGGCATAAATTTTTTGTATAATCATCCAAAGATTCAAACCATGTGTAGGGCAATTACGTATCATTAATTTCATCCTCTCCCAAGCTTGTGCAACATGTTCATGATCAAGTTGCTTAAAATTCATAATATCGTTTCTAAGAGAGATGATCTTAGCCGGAGGAAAATACTTAGAGATAAAAGCATCTTTGCACTTATTCCATGAATCAATACTATTTTTAGGCAAAGACGAAAACCAAGCTTTAGCACGATCTCTAAGCGAAAAAGGAAATAGCTTCAATTTAACAATATCATTGTCCACATCTTTCTTCTTTTGCATATCACACAAATCAACGGAGCTATTTAGATGGGTAGCGGCATCTTCACTAGGAAGGCCGGCAAATTGATCTTTCATAACAAGATTCAACAAAGCAGCATTAATTTCACAAGATTTAGTATCGGTAAGAGGAGCAATCGGAGTCCTAAGAAAATCATTGTTGTTGGTATTGGTAAAATCACACAATTTGGTATTAGCTTGAGCCATCGTGACAAACAAGCAATCCAACACACAGGCAACACAATGCAAGCGAAAAAGAGGCAAACGGAAAAGAGAGGGCGAATAAAACAGCAAGGGTGAAGTGGGGGAGAGGAAAATGAGAGACAAATGGCAAATAATGTAATGCGAGGGATAAGAGTTTGTGATGGGTACTTGGTATGTCTTGACTTGACTTGACTTGGCATAGATCTCCCCGGCAACGGCGCCAGAAATCCTTCTTGCTACCTCTTGAGCACTGCGTTTGTTTTCCCTTGAAGAGGAAAGGGTGATGCAGTAAAGTAGCATAAGTATTTCCCTCAGTTTTTGAGAACCAAGGTATCAATCCAGTAGGAGACCACGCACGACTCCCTCGCACCTACACGAACAAATAAGAACCTCGCAACCAACACGATAAAGGGGTTGTCAATCCCTCAACGGTCACTTACGAGAGTGAGATCTGATAGATATGATAAGGTAATATTTTTGGTATTTTTATGATAAAGATGCAAAGTAAAATAAAAGGAAATAAAAATAGCTAAGTATTGGAAGATTAATATGATGGAAAATAGACCCGGGGGCCATAGGTTTCACTAGTGGCTTCTCTCAAGAGCATAAGTATTACGGTGGGTGAACAAATTACTGTTGAGCAATTGATATAATTGAGCATTGTTATGAGAATATCTAGGTATGATCATGTATATAGGCATCACGTCCGTGACAAGTAGACCGTCTCCTGCCTGCATCTACTACTATTACTCCACACATCGACCGCTATCCAGCATGCATTTAGAGTATTAGTTCATAAGAACCGAGTAACGCTTTAAGCAAGATGACATGATGTAGAGGGATAAACTCATGCAATATGAAATATACCCCATCTTGTTATCCTCGATGGCAACAATACAATACGTGCCTTGTTGCCCCTGCTGTCACTGGGAAAGGACACCGCAAGATTGAACCCAAAGCTAAGCACTTCTCCCATTGCAAGAAAGATCAATCTAGTAGGCCAAACCAAACAGATAATTCGAAGAGACTTGCAAAGATAACCAATCATACATAAAAGAATTCAGAGGAGATTCAAATATTGTTCATAGATAAACTTGATCATAAACCCACAATTCATCGGTCTCAACAAACACACCGCAAAAGAAGATTACATCGAATAGATCTCCACGAGAATCGTGGAGAACTTTGTATTGAGATCCAAAAAGAGAGAAGAAGCCATCTAGCTAATAACTATGGACCTGAAGGTCTGAGGTAAACTACTCACACATCATCGGAGAGGTTATGGTGTTGATGTAGAAGCCCTCCGTGATCAATGCCCCCTCCGGCAGGACGTCGGAAAAGGCCCCAAGATGGGATCTCATGGGTATAGAAGGTTGCGGCGGTGGAATTAGGTTTTCGTGGATGCTTCTGTTGGTTTGGGGGTACGTAGGTATATATAGGAGGAAGAAGTACGTCGGTGGAGCAACATGGGCCCCACGAGGGTGGAGGGCGCGCCCAGGGTGTAGGCGCGCCCCCCTGCCTCGTGCTCTCCTGGTTGCTTTCTTGACGTAGGGTCCAAGTCCTCTAGATCACGTTCGTTCCGAAAATCACGTTCCCGAATGTTTCATTCCGTTTGGACTCCATTTGATATTCTTTTTCTGTGAAACACGAAAATAGGAAAAAAACAGCAATTTGGGCCGGGCCTCCGGTTAATAGTTAGTCCCAAAAATAATATAAAAGTGTATAATAAAGCCCGTTAAACATCTAAAACAGAATATAATATAGCATGGACCAATCAAAAATTATAGATTCGTTGGAGACGTATCAACTGCCGCTCGCGACCATCGCCTCCATAGGTGCTTCTGGCTTTTGGTCACTTGGTCTTGGATTGGAGTGAGCAGTGTTGCGGAGAGACTAAGGAGTAGATGGATTGGAGCGGTGGGGCGCCTTTATACGAGAATCCAAACTTTGTTGCACTCACATCGTGCTGGCTCTGTTCTGCTTCTCCAATTAATTCCCTCTGCATGTAGAGTAATTTAAGGATGCATCATTGACCGTTCAACGTCTCGGGAACTGCTACCCTCTCCCTCCTTGGCATTCAAGCACCTATGGAGGTGACTGCCGCTCGCGTCTATCGCGTGTCAGGAGACGTTCCCGTCGACGACGAGGTGCCTATGGTGACTTCGTAAATTTCAAGATGATAGTACTAGTATACTCAATATTGTGCACCGCGACCAAGGCCGAGAGGAAAACGAGAGAACTACGTATTTATCTACGGTGTAGATTCACTCATTTTGCTCCATATGTACTCCGTCTCGGTGTAGTCTAGTCACTTTGAAATCTCTAGAAATACAACCTCTCAAATCTAGGGTTCTTCACACGCGAACCGAGGCAGCGGTGGCTCGCCGGAGTTGGAGCGCGTGGCGGCCGGAGAGGAGCTCGGGGAGGTTGCCGGGGTCGGGGAAGCTAGGATCCGGCAAGGGGGAGGCCCGGCGGCGAGGGCTTCGGCGGGGGAGGCGGCGGAGCAGCAGGGTCGAGGTCGCCGGAGACGGCAGCCGACGAGGTGACCAACGGCGGCGAGGGGGCGCAGGACGGGCGGCGGAGGCGCTGGGCGCGGGCGGCGGTGTACGGGCCACGGTGGCCGGCGATGGGCTCCGTTGGTCCGGCGGCGCGGGAGGCCGGAGGTGCTGATGTGGCACACCCCGATTGGCTGCGGGCGGCGGCGCGGATTTGTCCGACCGGACCGGACGCGTCCGGCGGCGGGGTAGGATTTCGTCTGCGCGAAAAATCCGGGGAGGGTCACTTATTTATAGGTAGAGGGAGCTAGGAGACTCCAAATAGAGTGTGGTTTTCTCCCACACGATCGTGATCGAATGACCGAGAGCATGGAGGGGGCTTAGATGGGTTATTGGGCTGTTTTGGAGGGGTGTTGGGCTGCAACACACCAAAGGCCTTTGCGGTTACCCGGTTAACCGTTGGAGCATCAAACGACCTCCAAATGGAACGAAACTTGACAGGTGGTCTACCGGTGGTGTACCAAGGCCACTTGGCAAGACTCGGTCCATTCCGAGAACGTTTAACACCCGCTCATGAAAAGAGACAAGAGCGGGGCGCCGGTGCATGTGGGAGTGTCGGAATGCAAAACGGACAACGGGGAAAATGCTCGGATGCATGAGACGAACACGTATGAAAATGAGATGCACATGATGACATGATATGAGATGCATGACATGAACAAGATGCAAAACGAAAGACAAAACCCGACCACGAAGGGAATATCATAACACATAGCCGAAAATGGCAAGAGTTGGAGTTACAAATATGGAAAGTTACATCCGGGGCGTTACAACACTCCACCACTACAAGAGGATCTCGTCCCGAGATCAAGGACTGAAAGAACTCCGGATATTCGGAACGGAGGTGGTCCTCGCATTCCAGGTGGCTTCTCGGTCGGAATGGTGCGACCACTTCACTTTCAGGAATTTGATTGACTTGTTGCGAGTCTTGCGCTCAGTTTCTTCAAGAATAGCAACGGGGTGCTCATGATAAGACAGATCTTCTTGGAGGTCAATCTCTTCGAAGTTGATGGTGTGCTCAGGAGTCTTGAAGCACTTGCGAAGCTGTGACACATGGAACACATCGTGCACGTTCGCGAAGTTGGAGGGAAGCTCAAGTTGATAGGCGAGGTCGCCTCTTTTGCCAATGATCTTGAAAGGACCCACGTATCTAGGGGCAAGCTTCCCTTTGATACCGAAGCGACGAGTGCCTTTCATTGGAGAGATGTGGAGGTAGACATGGTCTCCGATCTCGAAAGCTAAGTCACGGTGCTTGCTATCATAGTAACTCTTCTGGCGCGATTGCGCAGCTTTGAGATTTTCACGGATGACTTTACACATTTCTTCAGCCTCTGTGATTAAGTCATTGCCAAGAAGTTGGCGTTCACCAGTCTCTCACCAATTGAGAGGAGTACGGCACTTTCTGCCATAGAGAATCTCGAATGGGGCCTTGTCCGAACTCGCTTGGAAGCTGTTGTTGTAGGAGAACTCGGCATATGGGAGGCAATCTTCCCACTTCATGCCAAAGGAAATGACACAAGCCCTGAGCATATCTTCAAGGATTTGATTGACTCGCTCGACTTGGCCACTAGTTTGAGGATGGAAAGCTGTGCTGAAGCGAATGTTGGTGCCCATGGCCTTCTGGAAGGAGTCCCAGAACTTAGAAGTGAAGATGCTTCCACGATCTAAAGAAATCACTTGTGGAATGCCGTGCAAGGAGACAATCCTGGAGGTGTATAGCTCTGCCAACTGAGCTGCTGTGATAGATTCTTTGATTGGAAGGAAATGAGCCACTTTAGTAAGCTTGTCGATGACAACGAAGATAGCATCATTTCCGCGCTTGGACTTAGGAAATCCATTCACGAAGTCCATTTCGATATGATCAAACTTCCATTCTGGAATAGCAAGAGGTTGGAGGAGACCAGCAGGTCGTTGGTGTTCTGCTTTCACCCTTCGACAGACATCACATTCGTTCACGAATTGAGCGATTTCTCGCTTCATTCAAGTCCACCAATACGACTGCTTGAGGTCATGGTACATCTTCGTACTTCCAGGATGAATGGAAAGAAGAGAATTGTGTGCCTCGTTCATAATGACTTTCCTTAGATCACCTTTAGGAACCACAATCCGGTCCTCGAAGAATAAAGTGTCTCTGTCATCAATGCGATAGCACTTGTATTTGGAAAGACCCTTGTCAATACCAGGTTTCACCTTCTTCACCATGGTATCCAGGAGTTGTGCCTCACGAATTTGATCTTCCAAAGTAGGAGAGACTAGGAGGTTGGCAAGAAAGCCTTGAGGAACAACTTGGAGATTGAGTTTGTGGAAAGCTTCGCAAAGATCCGGTTGAAATGGCTTGAGAATTAAGCTGTTGCAATAAGCCTTCCTGCTCAAAGCATCTGCAATGACGCTGGCCTTGCCTGGAGTATATTCAATACTCGGATTGTACTCTTGAATCATCTCGACCCATCGAGTTTGCCTGAGGTTGAGGTTGGGCTGAGTGAAGATGTACTTGAGACTCTTGTGATCGGTGAATATGTCCACTTTTTTCTTCCCAACAAGAGATGTCTCCATGTTATTAATGCATGGACAACTGCCCCCAACTCAAGATCGTGAGTGGGGTAGTTCTTTTCGTTGGGCTTCAACTGACGAGAGGTATAGGTCACGACTTTCTTCTCTTGCATTAACACAGCACCGAGACCTTGAAGAGAAGCATCACAGAAGACTTCGAATGGCTTGGATTCGTCAGGAGGAGTTAAGACAGGAGATGTGACGAGTTTCTCTTTGAGAGTGTTGAAAGCAACGTCACACTCAGGAGTCCAGACATACTTCACATGCTTCTGGAGGAGGTTGGAAAGAGGCTTTACAATCTTAGAGAAATTCTCAACGAATCTTCGGCAATAGCTTGCAAGACCAAGGAAACTGCGGAGCTGCTTGACATTCTGAGGAGGTTCCCAATTCACAATTGCAGACACTTTCTCGGGATTAACAGCGATGCCCTTGGCAGAGATGATATGACCAAGGTAAAGAACTTCATCAAGCCAAAACTCACATTTGGAAAACTTCGCATAGAATTGATACTCTCTTAGCTTGTCGAGCACCAATCGCAAATGTTTGGCATGGTCCTTCTTATTCTTGGAGAAGACCAAGATATCATCGAGATACACCAGGACGAATTCATTGGTATAAGGGTTGAAGATGAAGTTCATCATTCGAGAGAATGTTGGAGGAGCATTGACAAGGCCGAAAGACATGACAGTATATTCATAAGAACCAAAGCTTGTTCTGAATGATGTCTTGGGAATATCTTCTTCACGAATGCGAATCTGATGATAACCCATACGAAGGTCAAGCTTGGAGAATACTTTACCACCTTTGAGTTGCTCGAATAGCTCATTGATGTTGGGAAGTGGATACTTGTTCTTAATTGTCTTCTTGTTCAATGGACGGTAGTCGACACAAAGTCGGCCCGTGCCATCCTTCTTCTGGACAAAAAGAACACCACAACCCACGGAGATGAACTCGATCTGATCAAACCCAGACGCTCTTGTTCATCGAGCTATTTCTTCAATTCCTCCAGCTCCTTGGGTCCAAGCTTGTATGGACGCTTGCAAACGGGTTCCGTGCCAGGCTCAAGATCGATAACGAACTCGACTGGCCGATGAGGAGGCATACCCGGAAGATCTTCTGGAAAGACATCTTGGTACTCACAAACGACTGGAATCTGAGAGATTGCGTCTAGCTCGCCCTTCTCATTGAGAGAGAATAACCGAATGGTCTCATCACGAGCGGCATAGATGATCACATCCTCAGAAGAGTGTGTCAATTGAATTTCCCTGGCAGCACAATCAAGTTGAGCCTTGTGCTTAGAAAGCCAGTCCATCCCAAGAATTAGATCAATATCAGAGTCGCCAAGAACAAAAGGTTTAGACAGAAATTTATAGTTTCCCATCTTGATAGAAACATCCGGAATCAATGTGGTAGCCCTCATAGAAGAGCCCGGAGAAACGACTCCCATGGGTTTTTCCAACATTTCCGAAATGAAATCATGCTTTGCAACAAATGATCTTGACATGAAACAATGCAATGCACAAGTGTCAAAAAGAACTTTTGCAGGAAAGTCATTAACAGGAAGATTACCCATTATCACATGAGTAGATTCCTCCGCTTGAGCTGCATTCATCATGTTCACCTTTGCAGACTTGGGATTATGCTTGACCACTGCATTGCTGGAAGATCTCACACGAGGAGGAGGCGGAAGGCGCCTTTGGTTGAAGCACTTGTTAGCATAGTGACCTTTCTGCTGACACTTGTTGCAAGTCACCTCTGAGAGTGGACGATGATAAGGAGCATTCGACTTTGGAGCTTGATTCTGAGACTTGTTCTGATAGCCAGGGTTGGTGGGTGGGAAGATCCATGGCCACCTTTGTTCTTCTGTTGGAAAGGCTGACGAAACGGAGGAGGAGGAGGCAACCAGAACTTCTGTTGCTTAGCAGCCACTAGTGAGGAAGAAGAAGACTAAATTGCGTCCCTGACTCTCTTCTTAGAAGCCTCACACTTGAGCTGAGCAGCCTCTTGCTTCAGTGCCATGTTGTAGAAATCATCATACTTCGTCGGCTCAAAAAGCACGAGAGGTAATTGCAGATCTTCTCTGAGGCCACCTCTGAATTGATAGATCATACTCTTTTCATCAGGAATGTCTTGCTTAGCGAAGCGAGCGAGTTTCTGAAACTGGGTATTGTATTGATACACGGACACGCTGCCTTGCTTGAGATTGCGGAACTCCTCACGCTTGCTCTCAACAACACTTTGTGGAATGTGGTGAGCTTTGAAGTCTCGGCAGAAATCATCCCAGGTAATCACACGACCTCCTCTGGAATCTTTGTATTGTTGATACCACTCGGCAGCTTGATCCTTGAGTTGAAAAGAAGCGAACTTGACAAAGTCCTCAGGCCTGACATTGCTACATTCAAAATGCTTCTTGATATCCACGAGCCAATCATCGGTGTCTGTGGCCTCGGCACAGTAGCTGAAAGACTTCGGCTGATTTGCGAGGAACTGGTTGAGGGTAGCGAAGTGAGGCTGATTGTTGCATTGGCCTTGATTTCCTTGGTTGCCTTGCCCTTGGGTGCGCTCTTGCAAGAGTTGGGAAATCATCTGAGCATTGGCGTTGGTGGCTGCCATGATAGCTTGCCATGCCTCCGGAGGCGGAGGTGGTGGCGGAGGGTTCGCCTGACTCCCCTCATTGCGTTCCGGATTCTGACGCGTTGGCGGAGCCATCCTGAAGAGGGTGACATCCGTTAGCATCTTGATAGACAGATAGACAAGTTGATTGCAACATATAGTCTTCACAATAACATTCGAACGAGGATGAACGAATGAATTCCATAGTAAATCATCACACTTCCATAAGGTGACAAGCCACTTGATAAAGGGTTGATGAATAAAATAACAAGGTACGACTGGAACAAATAAGTGGTAAGGATTACCCAATCACAAACCAAATATCTGCGGGAAGAAATGCTAAGAGCTACTTGAATCCCACCTATAAACTCCCGAAACTTTCTGGTTATGCAATCTGGTGTTGGGGATACAGGGGACACAAAATATATCACCCAAACTAGCAATCCCTAGATCCAGCTGTATCCATCCGTCAACACATAACCAAGAAACCTTCGGAAATCGTGTACCTCAACCTTCGAAAAGCATCTGTTATACGAGATATGGCAATACTCCCGAACTCCCGCCCCAGTACTGGGTGGCGTCGAGGTGATCTCACCAACAACTGCATAAAAGAGATTTTCGATGTCGGCGAAACTCAGGTATTCCAGAACTGCAACGATAAAATTGTGACGACAACACCTCGGAGCTCAACTCCCCGGGACACTGCCACAACCCCTAAATGTCAGGAGGCACCAAGAACAATGTTCTCGTCACAAAACCATCGGAACAATTCCAAGATACCCGCGTGATCCAATTTTTTTTTTTTGAAATTTGAGGAGAGAAGAATCAAAACTTCTACGTCAGGAGACCTCACCAGAGCGACGAAGGGACTAAGGATTAAAAAGAATCCTACTCTCCGATATATATAATCCTAAGACTCAAAACATTTTTGTTCTAGACTCAACAACGCCAGCGATTCGATCAAGCAGGGGGCTCCTAAGTCGGGGATGGCTCTAATTACCAACTTGTAACGCCCACGATGCGGCTATATCTCCCACGTGTCGAGGCACGACTTAGAGGCATAACCGCATTGTAGGTATTGTCGCAAGAAGGGTCATCTTCACACAATCCCATGTAATGAACAAGAATGGGATAACGAGAGTTGGCTTACAATCACCACTTCACACAATACATAAATTAATCCATACATCATCCAAAATCCACACATAGACTGACTACGGTCAAAACCAAATGAAAATAAGATAACCCCAAATGCTAGAACCCCGATCGTCCCAACTGGGCTCCACTACTGATCATCAGGAAACAAAACATAGTAACGACCACGTTCCTCGTCGAACTCCCACTTGAGCTCGGTTGCGTCGCTTGCACTGGTATCGTCGGCACCTGCAACTGTTTTGGTAGAATCTGTGAGTCACGAGGACTCAGCAATCTCACACCCGCGAGATCAAGACTATTTAAGCTTATAGGAAAGGATGGGGTAATGAGGTGGAGCTGCAGCAAGCACTAAGCATATATGGTGGCTAGCATACGCAAATAAGAGCGAGAAGAGGAGCAACGCAACGGTCGCGAAGCTAGAAGTGATCAAGAAGTGATCCTGAAACTACTTACGTTCATGCATAACTCAAACCGTGTTCACTTCCCGGACTCCGCCGAAAAGAGACCATCACGGCTACACACGCGGTTGATGTATTTTTAATTAAACCAAGTGTCAAGTTCTCTACAACCGGACATTAACAAATTCCCATCTGCCTCATAACCGCGGGCACGGCTTTCAAAAGATCATACCCTGCAGGGGTGTCCCAACTTAGCCCATTATAAGCTCTCACGGTCAACGAAGGATAAACCTTCTCCCGGGAAGACCAGATCAGTCTCGGAATCCCGGTTTACAAGACATTTCGACAATGGTAAAACAAGACCAGCAAGACCACCCGTTGTGCCGACAAATCCCGATAGGAGCTGCACATATCTCGTTCTCAGGGCACACGGATAAGCTAAGCGTACAGGTACCAACGTAACCCAAGTTTTCAAGGGACGGTCCCGCACGGTGCTCTAGTTTGGACCCACACTCGGAGGAGCACTGGCCCGGGGGTTAAAATAAAGATGACCCTCGGTGTCGTGGAATTGTCACGGCAGATGTCCTCGTGCAAGGACTTAGTCGTGGAGCCATCGCAACTAGGAAGCTTAAAGGGGTTAAACGGGACAAAGGACACGAGGATTATACTGGTTCGGCCCCTTACGGTGAAGGTAAAAGCCTACTCCAGTTGAGGTTGGATTACTTAGGGTTTCGATGACCAGGGAGCTAAACCGCTATGCCTGGCTATTGATCTGATCTTACTTGTCCTGAACCGCCGCCGGGTCGTCCCTTTATATCGAGAGGTTAACGCCCAGCGGCTCTCTGAGACCTGGCCGGCTTATAAACAGTGTCCGTCTCAGACACTTAACTATTCTTGCCTTACACTATAAGTCATGCCTTAACGGCGGTTTATCACTACGGGCCTTAAGCCGCCTCTAGGCCTTAGGCCCATTATTGAACCGCCATCCTCAAGCTTGATATTGGGCTTCATGTGATGATCGTCATGACATAACCCGGCCCTTCCCGGGCGGGTGACTCCAGTAGTTATATCCCCAACATTAGGCCCAGATTGATTTGAACCGGTTCATGTCAATCTTCAATACCTTAATAAAAAATCTTCTGGCTTCTGTCTGCGCAAAGGCTATAACCCGCCATGACGTCATCTTCTGGATTCTTTGTAACCCGCCGTGACGTCATCTTCTGGATTCTTGTACCCCGCCGTGACGTCATCCGCCATTAATGCACGTTCTGCCCAACGTATCTCAACGGATCCTTATCTTAATAATTGTCCCGAAAATCGAGGCGTCTCCACAGCTGGATAACCACTCATTCATCAGCCGTCCCTTATAAGTAGGCCCGGCCCTCAGGTCTTCGTCATTCTTCCCTTTCCATCGTCTTCCTCCTCTCGACACCTCAGAGCCCGAGCTCTGCCGCCACCGCCGCGCATCCCGTCTGCACCAACCAAGGTCGATGCATCGACCTGTCTTGACCAGAGAACCGCGGCGCACCTCCGCTACTCATCAGCACCAGTAAGTCCTCGTCGTCCTGTATACTAGATCCGCATTAGGGTTCGCGAGTTCTTCCGTGTTCTTCGTGGTTCCTCGCGATTCCTTCGCAGTTCTTCCACAACGGCCTCCTTTGATCTAAGAGTAGTGCATAACTTCGGCGGTAGTCGTTTCACACCCATTTTCAATACTAGCAGATCCCATTTGCTTGCAAAAAGACCTCATTTAGAGCTCTCGAACTTCTCTGTACCAGTTTTTAGGTCTAGAAATTTTTCTTTTCTGGATGATCATTTGATCCAAAATAATCCCTGCAATCTGTGAAACTTATTTGTGCAACACTTAGGCAAAAATTGCATCTGTTAGCCATGGCGGCTCATATCGCCGGCTTAAAAGAGGCCATGCTTTGTGAAATTTCCGGATCATTCATAATAGAGTTAAATAACTTAATTGCTCATGATATCCACGGCGGCTTAAATAACCTGACACAATTAGCCATATATCATTAGGCCCTTCCATAAGCCGCCATCTTGAATATTGAACTGAAATTTTCCTCCGGCTTAAATTTGAACCGGAATTTTTATTTTGTCATAGGCTTCCATTTTTCACAATGCTGCCTAAGGCTCCCAAAGCACCCATCACATGCAACTGGGTTAGATCCAACGTCACCGACAGCATCTTAGCTGATTTCGTGAAAACGGGTTACCTGCCAAAGAAAGAGGTCATGTCCTATCGTGCTCCTGACCCGTCAGAAGAGAGGCCTCAACCCAAGGATGGGGAAGTTGTCATATTTACTGATCATGTGAACCGGGGCTTTGCTCCTCCCGGCTCAAAATTCTTCAGAGATGTCCTACACTTTTTTGATCTGCGACCTCAAGACATCGGACCCAATTCCGTGTCAAACATCTGCAACTTCCAAGTGTTCTGTGAGGTGTACCTCGGAGAAGAACCCAGCTTGCTACTCTTTAGGGAGTTATTTTACCTGAACCGCCAGAATGAATGTGCCAACGGGCCTAGCTTGGAACTCGGTGGAATCTCAATCCAACGACGGAGAGATTGTCTCTTCCCTCATGCTGAGCCGCCAAGCCACCCGAAAGATTGGAACCAGACATGGTTCTACTGCCAAGACACTTCTCTGGCTGACGAGAACCCTCTGCCCGGCTTTCGCGCCCTGCGTCTGGAGTCAAATCACCCCTTGCCAAACAAATTATCTCAAGCTAAACGTCAACCACTTACTCCCACCATCAACGAAATAAGCTCTCCTGGGGAACGGCCTAAATGGCATTGATCTGGTCCGGGTCTGGATTGCCTGGCGGGTGATTCCTTTAAGCCGCCGCCCTGGCTTGATGTGTGATTACACGGGCCAGAAGGATGATCCTCTTCGGCACAGTCCAGACGACTTACCTGAGGACGTCATTGATGATACAACCAAGTCTCTTTTGAACGAGAGCCTGGCAGATTGCGGGAGAGTGGGCTTAAGCCCTTTCTGCAAGGCTAACCCGGCTCCAGCGGTAAACCATCGACCTGAATACTTCTCCTTCCATTTTAACGATTTTGTCTTAACTCACTAACCTTTGTTGTATTTTACAGGCTAATAATAAATTCTGGAAGGTCAAGTATGACCACGAAGCTGCCAAGAAAGCCAGAAAAGTTAAGAAAGCCGCCAGGAAAGCCGCTCCCCGTAAGAAGGGGAATAAACCTAGCGCCTCGGACCTGCTTCGGCTGGAAGACACCTCCGAGTCAGAGGTAGCTCTTGACTCTTTAGGCTCCTTTTTTAACCATCTTATTGACACGGATTATCAGCAGGAGGACACCGGAACGAGTCATGAAGTGAATGAAGAGGTAACTATAATTTCCTCCGACTCCGAGCCTTTGCCGAGACGGAAAGTCCGAAGAGTAACCCGGAAAGTAAGATTTTCACATCCTTTAGCTTATCAAGATCCTCAATTTCTTTTGAAGCGACAGATTTATGAGAGTCGGAGGCAAACCCGGACCAACAAAGATGCAGACCTCTCCTCCGGCTTGCCCGAAGCATCAAGGAAGCGCCGGACTGAGGTTATCTCCGACTTATACTCTTTGTATCCTTTGGCGGGCGCCACTCGTCAACCCCTTAATTCTTCTAACTCAAACTACCAGGGAACTTCGCCTTCCTCCGGCGACTCAATGCAGTCCAGCTTGCCGGCTTTCAAAACCGCTCCCGGGTAATGATGATCAGTTGATTTTGTGCTTATCTTACTCATGTTTTTGCACTAACCCTTTGACTTGCAGTGTACAAGTGAAGCCCAGCAAAAGGGCAAAGAAAAATAAGCCAGCCGAAGAGCCGGTCCTGGCTGAGCCGGAACTTAGAACGGCTGCTCCTAATGCCTCTGCTGATGAATCGCCGGCTGTACCATCACCGGATGCCACCGCTGCTCCAACTGTTGAACAAGCTATGGAAGGTTCTGAGAACCCGGAGATCCCCAGCCCGGCTTATCCAGATGATCCGGACATTGAGATCACCCGGATTGAGTTTGTCGAACCGGGACGACCTACCGTGCTGGCCAAGTGCTCTGCCAAGGAAGAACTTCTGGAGCGCCGCCGGGCCAAGTTGAACATCACTGATTATGCTCATCTGAGCATTGAAGATATTGTCTCTGGCTATGTAAATGAAGTGCACAACAGCCGGGATCTGGAAATTGACATGGTGAAACAAATACAGCAAAAATCTGAGGTATAACTCTCTTTCTTACTCCGTAGTTATACTTACCATACCAGCCCCCAAGTCTATTACTTATGATAAAATATGTTGTAGACTTAATACCGGCTTAGTAATCACTGCAAGAAAACCGGCTTACCTGGTAGCACTCAAGGTCTGGTTTAATCAGCATATCTGAATCGGTCCTTACCTTGTTTTAATCAAGTAGTTGAACAACAATATACATTAGCCCCCAAGTGCCAAGTACCTTTGCTTGCAAAGTGCTTGGGACTTATTTGCATGAACCGCCAGTGTAAATAGAGCTCTTCAGCATACATTAGCCCCCAAGTGCCAAGTGTCTTTGCTTGCAAAGTGCTTGGGACTTAATGTTGCATTATAATCACCCTAACTGTGAGCCGGAATTTATACAGGCCGCCGTTAAGCAATTTGAATCGAAGATCTCTGATTTAAAGAACCGCCTGAAGACTCAAGAAAATGAATCCCAAAAGGCCAACTCCAAGTTTGAATTCAGTGTATCTGCTCAAGAGAAACTGAAGAAGAAATTTGAAGCAGAGAGAAAAGCCTGGGCGGATGAAAAAGCGGCTTTGCTCAGCCGGGCCGAACAAGCGGAGGCCACTCTTGCTGGAACAGCCGCCGAGCTATCCGGCTTAAAACACCATGTTTCTCAGATGGTCTCCGCAATCTTTGGTAAGCTACTCTATAAGTGTTTAGCTAGTTTACATCGTTTCCAAAAGAGCGTCTCAATTGTCATCAGCTTACCTGTCTTTGCAATGCAGGCCCCAGGAGCTCCAATCTTAATCAAAATGTGCTGACAAAATTGAAGGCGGTTTATACCTTGGTAGAGCAACTTTACACCGGGTCACAACATGCCTTAGCCGTTCTGGCTCTGTCAAATGAAGTTCCCACTCACCTGGCGGATGTACTCAGGCGGCTTGCCGTACTTCCTCAACGCTTCCAAGAGTTGAGACGGGCTTCTGCAAGAGCCGGAGCTATAGCTGCTCTGAGCCGGGCCAAGGCGTTTCTACCGGAGCTAGACCCGGCCGACATCGCCCTTGGGTATCCCAGCTTGAAGGAAGACGGCACCCCCTTTGACCAGAAGGACTTCGCCGCTTGTGTGAAGAGCGTACGCCCTGTGGCCACTTTGATTGGCAATGACACAGATCTTACCAAATATCAACCGGGCTATGACGCGGAGAATCAGAGAATCCCAACACCATGTTATGAAGCAGTCAGCCTGATTCCTCCAACTCGTAAGCATACCTTCGCCCCTGAAGTTGACCCGGACGGGTTAATTGATGATGCGGCTCAATTTGAAGCCTTGAGTGGCATTGACTGGAAATCATCAACCTTCCAGGTCATGGAAACAGCCGGAGGAGCGGAGAGGGATGACCCGGCAACCTCGGGCCAACAAGGCCCTTGATCTCGCAGGCAGCTCATGGTTATGTCTTAAAAGACGATGCCTCACCTTTTGGACTCGGGGAGTCATGTAATAGAGTAGGACAAACACTTAATTTTGTCGTGCCATCGCGCACGTGTGTAGCGCTTAACATTGTTTAAGCTGCCCTTTTATATTCTTTCGGGTTATGCTTGATCCTCTGTTTTCCTTATGTTTAAAGAGCTGTCTTTAATTGTCCTGCATAGAAAAACAAATCACAAGTCCCTTGGCGGCTTGCCGCATGGAGAGTCATACACTTTACATATAACCCGGAATCATAACAAACCGGTTCTCCCTTATATCTTTGAGACAACCATAACAGCATACCTGTGATCCTTCAAGTACACCTCTGGTTTATGTGATCCGAATAATGAGTAAAAACCCCACTATGTGACATGATGCTTATCATGTGTGATCAACTTTATTGACCAAAGTTAAGCCGGTGGAGTAGAAACCACCCTTGAACACCTTAGATATAATCAAAAGAACTTGTTTTTAACAAAGAGACTTCAAAAATTTGGAGGCTTCTGATTCGAATACGACCAGAGAACCGTCCCAAAGGGGTTAAGCTAAGATTCGAATACAATCATATAGCCCCCAGTGGCTTTGGCGCTGCCGATCAAGAGGGTACCGACAGCTATGTTCTCTTTGGTTCGAATACGACCTATGTTTGAACAGGAAGCCCCCAAATGACCTTAAAAGTTGTTTAATGACACTGATTCGAATATGATCCACGTCGGTTCCAAAAGGGGGTTGAGCTATGATTCAAATATGATCAAGAAACTCCCCAGTGAGCTCGGCAATATGCCAATCAAGTGGGTATCGACAGCTATGTTCTCTTTGGTTCGAATACGACCTATGTTTGAACAGGAAGCCCCCAAGTGATCATATATTTAACGGCTAGATTCGAATACGATCATAAGCCGGATCAGCCTCCAAGTGATCATGTGATATCATAATGAAAATAACAATGACACATTTACCTTTGGAGGGGAAAAAAGGACAGAGGTTCTGCTTTATTATTCATCATAATATATACATGGCTATAGAAATATGTACATTACGAGAGCCGGTGGCTCAGGTGTAATAAGGCCGAAGCTGAGCTATATTCCACGGCCGGCGGGTCTCCTCCTCCGACTTACGTGAATCTTTGTGCTCTCGAATATCGATGAGGTAGTATGACCCGTTGTGCAAGTTCTTGCTGACCACAAAGGGCCATTCCCAAGGTGGGGATAGCTTGTGTGCATCTGTCTGATCCTGGATGAGCCGGAGCACCAAATCACCTTCCTGAAAGGTCCTGGACTTAACCCGGCGGCTGTGATAGTGGCGCAGGTCTTGTTGGTAAATCGCCGAGCGAGCTGCTGCTACGTCACGCTGTTCGTCTAGCAAGTCAAGAGCATCTTGACGCGCTTGCTCATTGTCCGCCTCGACATAAGCCGCCACTCGAGGCGAGTCATGACGGATGTCGCTAGGGAGAACCGCCTCAGCTTCGTAGACCATGAAAAAAGGCGTGTAACCCGTAGACCTGTTAGGAGTAGTATTGATGCTCCATAACACAGAGGGTAATTCCTCCACCCAACAACCCGGCGTCCGTTGCAAAGGGACCAAAAGCTGGGGCTTGATGCCTTTCAAGATTTCCTGATTGGCTCTCTCAGCTTGACCATTGGATTGGGGGTGAGCTACTGATGAAACATCAAGCCGTATATGTTCTCGTTGACAAAATTCTCCTCCATGGCGCCTTTAGACAGATTGGTACCATTGTCAGTTATAATGCTGTGTGGAAAACCAAAGCGAAATATCACCTTCTTCATGAACTGAACCACCGTGGCTGCATCACACTTACTAACCGGCTCTGCCTCAACCCACTTTGTGAACTTGTCAACCGCCACCAAGAGGTGGGTCTTCTTATCCTTCGAACTTTTGAAAGGCCCAACCATATCAAGCCCCCAGACTGCAAACGGCCAAGTGATTGGAATCAACCTCAACTCTTGAGCCGGCACGTGAGCACGTCTTGAGAACTTCTGACAACCGTCACATTTACTGACTAAGTCCTCTGCGTCAGCGTGAGCCGTCAGCCAATAAAAACCATGACGAAAAGCTTTTGCCACAAGGGATTTTGAGCCGGCATGATGGCCACAATCCCCCTTGTGAACCTCTCGTAAAATTTCTTGACCCTCCTCAGGGGAAACACAACGCTGAAAAGCCCCAGTAACACTGCGATGATGCAGCTCGCCATTGATGATTATCATTGACTTAGAACGTTGGGTTATTTGTCTGGCCAAAGTTTCATCCTCAGGCAATTCTCCCCGGGTCATGTAAGACAAGTATGGCAATGTCCAATCTGGGATGACGTGAAGAGCCGCCACCAACTGTGCTTCTGGGTCAGGAATAGCCAAGTCTTCCTCTGTGGGCAACTTGACAGAAGGGTTATGCAGAATATCCAAGAAAGTATTAGGCGGCACCGGCTTACGCTGAGAGCCGAGCCGGCTTAAGGCATCAGCCGCCTCGTTCTTTCTGCGGTCAATGTGCTCCACTTGATAACCCTGAAAATGCCCGGCTATGGCATCAACTTCACGGCGATAAGCCGCCATGAGGGGGTCCTTGGAATCCCACTTGCCTGATACCTGTTGAGCCACCAAATCGGAGTCGCCAAAGCATCTCACCCGGCTTAAGCTCATCTCATTAGCCATCCGAAGACCATGGAGCAAGGCCTCATACTCAGCTGCATTGTTAGTACAGGGAAACATCAACCGTAGCACATAACGAAATTTGTCACCTCGAGGGGAAGCTAAAACGACTCCAGCCCCCGAGCCCTCCAACTGCCTGGACCCGTCAAAGTGAATAGTCCAGTATGTGTTATCTGGCCTCTCCTCAGGCATCTGCAGTTCTGTCCAGTCGTTGATGAAGTCTACCAATGCTTGAGATTTGATTGCAGTGCGTGGCACATACTTTAAATCATGAGGCCCAAGTTCAATGGCCCACTTAGCAACTCTTCCGGTGGCTTCTCTGTTTTGGATGATATCTCCTAAAGGAGCAGAACTAACCACAGTGATGGGGTGGCCCTGGAAATAATGCTTAAGCTTCTGGCTTGCCATGAACACCCCATAAACAAGCTTCTGCCAATGTGGATACCGTTGCTTGGACTCAATGAGTACTTCGCTAACGTAGTAAACCGGCCGCTGAACCGGATGTTCCTTACCCGCCTCCTTGCGCTCCACCACGACGGCCACACTGACGACTCGTGTGTTAGCGGCTACATACAACAATAAGGGCTCCTTATCGACAGGAGCAGCAAGGACTGGCGGCTCAGCTAACTGTCTTTTCAAATCCTCAAAAGCAGCATTAGCAGCATCACTCCAGACAAAGTCATCTGTTTTCTTCATCATCTGATACAGTGGTATGGCCTTTTCGCCCAACCGGCTTATAAATTGACTCAAAGTAGCGATGCGACCCGCTAGACGCTGGATGTCATTTATGCACGCCGGCTTAGCCAGAGAGGTAATTGCCCTGATCTTCTCCGGGTTAGCTTCAATGCCTCTGTGAGAAACCAGAAAACCCAAGAGCTTGCCTGCAGGAACACCAAAAACACACTTGGCCGGGTTAAGCATCATCTTGTAGACCCGGAGATTATCAAAGGTCTCTCTCATATCATCTATCAAGGTCTCCTTCTCTCTGGATTTGACCACAATATCATCCAGATAAGCATGAACGTTGCGCCCAATCTGATTATGAAGACCATTCTGCACGCAACGCTGCTAAGTCGCCTGTGCACTCTTGAGCCCAAAAGGCATACACACATAACAGAAAGCTCCAAAGGGAGTAATGAACGCCGTCTTCTCTTGGTCCTTAACAGCCATTTTGATCTGATGGTAACCAGAGTACGCATCCAAAAAACTCAAACGCTCACAACCCACCGTAGCATCAATAATTTGATCAATACGAGGGACAGCAAAAGGATCAGCCGGACAAGCCTTGTTTAAATCCGTATAATCCACACACATACGCCAGGTGCCGTTCTTTTTTCGTACGAGCACCGGGTTAGCTAACCATTCTGGATGAAAGACTTCCACAATGAACCCGGCCGCCAAGAGCCGAGCTACTTCCTCACCAATGGCCTTCCGCCTCTCCTCATTAAACCGCCGGAGGAATTGCCTGACTGGCTTAAATTTTGGATCAATATTAAGAGTGTGCTCAGCGAGCTCTCTCGGTACACCCGGCATGTCAGAAGGCTTCCATGCAAAGATGTCCCGGTTCTCACGGATGAACTCGATGAGCGCGCCTTCCTATTTAGGATTCAGATTGGCGCTGATGCTAAACTGCTTAGATGAGTCACCTGGAACAAAGTCAACAAGCTTAGTCTCATCGGCCGACTTAAACTTCATTACCGGCTCATGCTCCGTGGTTGGCTTTTTCAGAGACGTCATATCTGCCGGGTCAACATTATCCTTATAAAACTTCAACTCCTCTGTCGCACAAACAGATTCAGCGTAAGCAGCGTCACCT
Source organism: Aegilops tauschii subsp. strangulata (assembly GCF_002575655.3). NCBI lineage: Eukaryota > Viridiplantae > Streptophyta > Magnoliopsida > Poales > Poaceae > Aegilops > Aegilops tauschii. The sequence continues at coordinate 404,629,500 of NC_053041.3, forward strand.
TCCTCGCACTCCAAAGCTACTTTTTGGCTGCCATGAACCGTAATGGTCCCGTTGTGACCCGGCATCTTGAGCTGCAAATATACATAACACGGCCGTGCCATGAACTTGGCGTAAGCCGGCCGCCCAAATAGAGCATGGTACAGGCTTCTGATCTTGACCACCTCAAAAGTCAGTTTTTCCGCCCTGGAGTTGTACTCATCTCCAAAGGCTACTTCCAGCTTGATCTTACCAACTGGATACGCCGACTTACCGGGCACCACACCGTGGAAAACAGTATTGGACTGGCTGAGGTTTTTATCGGTTAATCCCATACGACGGAAGGTCTCATAATAGAGGATGTTGATGCTGCTGCCCCCGTCCATGAGCACCTTAGTGAATTTATACCCACCAACCTGAGGAGCCACCACCAAAGCCAGGTGACCCGGATTATCAACCTGGGGAGGGTGATCCTCCCTACTCCATACAATAGGTTGCTCAGACCATCGCAAGTAACGTGGAACCGCCGGCTCAACAGCGTTCACATCCCTTTTATGAAGCTTCTGGTCTCGCTTGCACAAACTGGTAGTAAACACATGATACTGTCCACTGTTGAGCTGCTTTGGATTGGTATGATATCCCCCCTGCTACTGCTGCTGATTACCCTGGCCAGATTGCTGGTTGAACCCCCCTTGATTACCTTGAAAATTCTGAAAATTGGAATTTGAACCGCTGCCCGGGCCATGAAAGCCGTCGCCGCCCTGCCCATTGTTTCCATTGAAAGTGTTGGAATTTTTTGAAAGCTTTCATGATTGCATAGTCTTTCCATAAATGAGTGGTTGGCTTCTCCCTAGAACCGTGCCTTGGACAGGGCTCATTCAACAATTGCTCAAGCGTCGGGCCTGATCCGGCGGATCGGGGAGGTGGTCTCCCCTTACGTTGGTGGTTGTTACCTTGCGCATTGGTGTTGGCCACAAATTCCATACTGCCATCAGCCTTACGTTTATTACTTCCCTGGTTCGCCGGGTTATGCTGAGGGCCCTTGCCGTTGCCATTCTTTTCTTTCCCTTCCCTGTCTTTTCCTCATCAGACGCGGGATCCTTGGTACTATCAGAGTCGGCGTACTTGACCAGAGCCGCCATCAGCGTACCCATATCGTTGCAATCGCGCTTGAGCCGCCCAAGCTTCATCTTCAGGGGTGCAAAATGACAATTTTGCTCCAACATCAAGACCACAGAGCCGGCATCCATCTTATCAGACGAATGTATTATCTCTTTGACCCGGCGTACCCAATGGGTTGTAGACTCGCCTTCTTGATGTTTGCAGTTAGTCAAATCCACAATTGACATTGATTGCCTACATGTATCTTTGAAGTTTTGGATGAACCGGGCTTTTAGCTCTGCCCATGACCCGATGGAATTGGGCGGTAGTCCCTTCAACCAAGTGCGGGCAGTCCCATCCAACATCATGGTGAAGTATTTGGCCATTGCCGCTTCGCTGACCTCCAGCAACTCCATAGCCATCCTGTAGCTCTCAACCCATGCTCCGAGCTGCAAATTAGCCGTGTAATTAGGTAACTTCCTAGGTCCTTTGAAATCCTTGGGCAGACGTTCGTTACGGAGAGCCGGCACCAGGCAAGGGACGCCTCCGGCTCTTGTAGCCATGCCTGCCTCAACAGAAGCCGTCGGGTGAACCGAAAAAGGCTGGTAAGCCGTCATCTGAGCCGCCTGCTCAGCTTCCTGACGCGCTCTGTCGTGATCTACCGCATTAAAGGCTCCATTATGTGCCGGGCCATGCCCCCCAGGAAAGTCATGGCGCCGGACGTTTCTTGAGCCGGTCGCCGACGCCATGTGTCTGCTATAACTCGGACTCCGGTTTTGATGAATTGCCTGTCGAGGGGTCGAATGAATCCTGTCCCGGCTATATGAATATGCCTCCTGCTGCGCCAAAGCCGTCTGAAGAAGTTCTCTGACTCTGCGGGTTTCGACCGCCGTTGGGGAGTCACCCTCAACCGAAAGAGCCGCCAGTCGCGCTGCTGCAGCGATCATGTTTTCCAACGGGTTAGAATAATGACCCGGTGGTGTTGGCACGTATGGAGGCGGTGCAGTATTCACACGGGGAGGTCCCATCACTGGTGGCTGAACCAGCGTTCCCACCCCGGGTGCTGTGATCTGATTCATCTCTGGCGGGTTGCTAAGCCCTGCACCGGGTGTGTTGAAGAGGTTGCGAGGGTCATAAACCGGAGGGAGCCGAGATTGAGCTTTCTGATACCTCCTTCTCATGACCTCATTGGATGCGTTCAGATCCATCGTGAGCCGGAAAGACTGCGCCTGAATAAACTGAGCATGGGCGTCCAGAGCCGCCCGCTCTGCAGCCATCCTAACTCCTTCCGCTGCCAGGTCTTCCTTGGCCTACGCTATGTCCAATTTTAGTTGTGCTACTTCTGCATCATGTTGAGCTTGATCCGCCGGGACGACCGTGGCAGTTAACAGGGCCATCATCTTATCTGTGAGATCCATTAGCACCTGAGCCAGCGAGTGCACAGGGCCTCCTGCCCCAGCGGCGGGGTTTTGAACAGGTTGTGTGCCGGCCATGAATATTCCAACCCGGATTGGCGGCTCAAAGGGGTCCGAGATACTGTCGCCATCGGAACAACCCCTGAGCCTGCCATCTTGAAGTTGATACAACGAGTTGGTCTCATCTGTGGACGACTCGCTGTCAGAGCGGGCGGCCGTCTCATCGCCAGATCCAGATCCTTCAGAGAGTCCTCCATGGACGCATCCCACAAAAGCACGCTTCAAGGCAGGCAGAGTCCGGGCGGGTCTCGCACGCTGAGCCGTCTCGACGAGGTCGGTGCAGAGGTCCGGCTCAGGGCCCGGCTCGCCAATCTTGCCAATGAAAACATGAATTCCGCCGAAGGGGACCCGGCCCGTACTCGATTGAGCCGGCGTCGGGGCCCCAGCTTGCATCGTCGATGTAAAGCTTGCCGCGACGACTCTTGGTCATCCGGCCCACAGCGTATCCCTTGAGCCCTTCGAAGCTGCCCTTCAAGAACTCAAATCCACCGTGCGCTGGCCCCACGGTGGGCGCCAACTGTCGTGGAATTGTCACGGCAGATGTCCTCGTGCAAGGACTTAGTCGTGGAGCCATCGCAACTAGGAAGCTTAAAGGGGTTAAATGGGACAAAGGACACGAGGATTATACTGGTTCGGCCCCTTACGATGAAGGTAAAAGCCTACTCCAGTTGAGGTTGGATTACTTAGGGTTTCGATGACCAGGGAGCTAAACCGATATGCCTGGCTATCGATCTGATGTTACTTGTCCTGAACTGCCGCTGGGTCGTCCCTTTATATAGAGAGGTTAACGCCCAGCGGCTCTCTGAGACCCGGCCGGCTTATAAACAGTGTCCGGCTCGGACTCTTAACTATTCTTGCCTTACACTATAAGTCATGCCTTCACGGCGGTTTATCACTACGGGCCTTAAGCCGCCTCTAGGCCTTAGGCCCATTATTGAACCGCCATCCTCAAGCTTGATATTGGGCTTCATGTGATGATCGTCATGACATAACCCCGCCCTTCCCGGGCGGGTGACTCCAGTAGTTATATCCCCAACACTCGGGCTCGCAAAAACCCAAGGGAAAAAAGGCTTAGGTAGGCAAATGTAAAACCAAGGTTGGGCCTTGCTAGAGGAGTTTTATTCAAGGCGAACTGTCAAGGGGGTCCCATAAATCACCCAACCGCATAAGGAACGCAAACTCAAGGAACATAACACCGGTATGACGGAAACTAGGGTGGCAAGAGTGGAACAAAACACCAGGCATAAGGCCGAGCCTTCCACCCTTTACCAAAATATATAAATGCATTAATTAAATAAGAGATATTATGATATGCCAAAATATCCATGTTCCAACATGGAACCAACTTCAACTTTACCTGCAACTAACAACGCTATAAGAAGGGCTGAGCAAAAGCGGTAACTTAGCCAAACAACGGTTTGCTAGGAAAGGATGGTTAGAAGCTTGACATGGCAATATGGGAGGCATGATATAGCAAGTGGTAGGTAGCGCAGCTTAGCAATAGAGTGAACAACTAGCAAAGCAAAGATAGAAGTGATTTCGAGGGTATGGTCATCTTGCCTGCAAGGTTCTCAGAGTTGTCGAAAGCTTAGTCCTCGTAAGCGTACTCAACAGGTTCCTCGTTCACGAACTTGTCTCCCGGCTCTACCCACAGCAAGAACACAAGCAATGGAACCACAATCAATCACGGGAAATGCACAAGCAACATGATGCAATACATGCATGATATGCGAGATGTGATATGCGATGCATATGCGTGCTCCGGAAGAAAAAGGATGGACAGGGCATCAACTTGGCAAACCAAGTATGCCACTAGAAAGATGATATGATTTCGGTCGAAATCGATATAAAGATCACCGGAAACGGATGCACGGTTTGCAAATGGCAAGCAAAACAAGAATGACATGATTCTGCGATTAACAGCATGATAGCAACTAGAATACATCAAGTAACTATGCTACAGCACCCCAACATATCAATAAAGCATATGGCAGTGATTTACAAGAGATGCTTGACAAAAGATGAATAATGAGCTACAGCTAAATCACACAATAACAGGTTCAAACAAGCATGGCAAAAGTGCAAAAGATATCAGCTTCACAGACTTAGTGAAAATACTGAACATGCCAGAAATAACATTAGGAAGCAATTTTCAGAGCAAGCAATCAACATGCTACAGGAACTTATCATAGCAAAGCAAGGAATGACATGAATATAATAAATGCATAGAACAAAAGTCCCTTACTGATCATGAGCCAAAAAGGCACAGAAGATATGATGGCACCCATGTAAACATAGCAAGTTTCGTTAATAGGTTCCAGACTTAGCAGAAAACAGAGCATGGCATTAACAGAATCATGAAGGCATCTTTGCGAGCTCGATTCACTCATTACAAAGCAATGCATGACAAAACAAGCATACCTACAGCAAGAAGACATGTTCATGAAGCTATCCATGGCAAGAGCAATTTTATAGCATGTATGGATCAACTACAACAACCTTGGCAAAACTGAATATCATGTTAACATTCTGCCAGGAACATTTTATAGCAAAAGTAGAGAAAAATTAAGACATACTAGGGCACTCCATAATTGCAAACGGGGCATGGATGGATATAGCATAACCATATGTCCAAACATCCTTACTTAACATACTCAAAATAACCATGGATCTCTCTGTAGCCACATGGATACATGGCAACAAAATAACAGCAGGTAAAGGACTTAGCAAAATCCTGTCCCTGAAAACAGAAACATCACGAAGCCTAGTTTGCATGCTTGTGATAGTCACCAGATAGATCAAAAAATACATGGCATACACCCTTGTAAAGATGGCATGACATAGATCAAAACACCTGTAGAGCTCATGCCCATAAGATGCACACATCAAATGCAACAAAAATAACAAAACATCAAGTTCTGATAAGTAACAGCAGTAAACATCATATAGCACTCTTGCACCAGCGATTTGGGCATCAAGATGGACTTAAACGAGCATGTCACAATGGAACAAAATGAAGAGCATCTCGTGATGAACATTTTGATATATCATGCATGCAAAACGGAGCAGTAAGCAATGAGATATTATGCGATGAACAGAGCCACATAATATGAACAATTCGGGACTTTCAACTTCTCATTTTGTTCTAGGATTCTTCTTTTTTGTGGGCCATTTATGGCATGCAGGAAGAGCCCGAGCTGCTGCAGCAGGTTTGAAGAGGAAAAAATGGGGACAACCTCTCAGATCTAGGGTTCTTCGCACGCGGACCGAGGCAGTGGCGGCTCGCCGAAGTTGGAGCGCGCGGCGGCCGGAGAGGAGCTCGAGGAGGTCGCCGGGGTCGGGGAAGCTAGGATCCGGCGAGGGGGAGGCCCGGCGGCGAGGGCTTCGGCGGGGGAGGCGGCGGAGCAGCAGGGTCGAGGTCGCCGCAGACGGCAGCCGACGAGGCGACCAACGGCGGCGAGGGGGCGCAGGACGGGCGGCGGAGGCGCTGGGCGCGGGCGGCGGGGCGCGGGAGGCCGCGGGAGGCGCGCTCGGGCGCGGGCGGCGGCATACGGGCCGCGGTGGCCGGCGATGGGCTTCGGCGGGCCGGCGGCGCGGGAGGCCGGAGGTGCTGACGTGGCACACCCCGATTGGCTGCGGGCGGCGGCGCGGGTTTGTCCGGCCGGACCGAACGCGTCCGGCGGCGGAGAGGGAGCGGGCTAGGGTTTCGTCTGCGCGAAAAATCAAGGGGGGTCACTTATTTATAGGTAGAGGGAGCTAGGAGACTCCAAATGGAGTGCGGTTTTCGCCCACACGATCGTGATCGAACGATCGAGAGCATGGAGGGGGCTTAGATGGGTTATTGGGATGTTTTGGAGGGGTGTTGGGCTGCAACACACCAAAGGCCTTTGCGGTTACCCGGTTAACCGTTGGAGCATCAAACGGCCTCCAAATGGAACGAAACTTGACAGGTGGTCTACCGGTGGTGTACCAAGGCCACTTGGCAAGACTCGGTCCATTCCAAGAACGTTTAACACCCGCTCACGAAAAGAGACAAGAGGGGCGCGCCGGTGCATGTGGGAGTGTCGGAATGCAAAACGGACAACGGGGAAAATGCTCAGATGCATGAGACGAACACGTATGCAAATGAGATGCACATGATGACATGATATGAGATGCATGACATGAACAAGATGCAAAACGAAAGACAAAACCCGACCACGAAGGGAATATCATAACACTTAGCCGAAAATGGCAAGAGTTGGAGTTACAAATATGGAAAGTTACATCCGGGGCGTTACAACACCCTACATTTTGGACAACGCGTCCGTAAGTCATGGTTCACCCCCTCCCATCGCCTCCTTTTTGCCATTCGAAATCCCAGGCCACCATAACCTCTCCGCTCCAGCCGCGAAACCCCACTCTCCTCCGTACGCCACCTCACCGCTGCCCAACCGGAGCCTCTTCCTCGACAACGTCATCCACCGCAACAGCTTGACGTCCCTCGTCCACCTCCCCGGATGAGGATTCGTCGTCCATCTCGTCGTCCCGCCGGTTCAGCCGCCTCGTCCTCCACCTCCAAGGAGCTGCTCCGATGATCGCCTCGTCTATCGCGGCTGCTCCATCCCCACAGCCCCGCCTTAACCTGCTCCACCGGAACCGCAGCATCCTCACCGACTCCTCAGACGAAGACGAGGCCTACTCGGCGCCACCAAAGAGGTTGTACACTCATCGCATCGCACCTTCTCCTTAGCTCGACCTCCCGGCGCCGACGGTGCTCCATCCCGCACCCCCATGGAGTGGCTACCTTGAAGTCGGCGCCGCGGGCGACATCTCCATGCCGGCTCTCCCCCAGTGCGAGGCCCCTTCGGCGGCGGCGGCCATACCAGCCGGATCTGCTGCTGCTGCTCCGGCTCTCGCTCGATCGCTCGCTCGCCCAGCTGCTGCTGCTCCGGCTCTCGCTGGCTCGCTCGCGCTACTGTTGCTGCTCTCCCCCCTCGCTCATGCTGCTGCTCCGCTCCAATTTAGCTACACTTCAGTCGACTGAATCGACTTTTGGGTCAGTCGATTTTCAGGGGGTAGGGGGCTCGCCGGAGTTAAGGAAGAACCACCCGCAACGGGGACGGGGGCTCGCCGGAGAGGTACCCCACTATCTATCTTAGGGTTCAGGGTGGGGGCGAGGGGGCTATAGGGTTGGCCGGGGCGGCGGCGGACCGGCGGTGGGGAGTTGTTTCGGGGCAGCGAGGCGGCGCTGGGGCCGGCGGTTCGGCCGGTGGTGGCTGGCGGCTCAAGGGGGTGCAGGTTGAAGAAGAACTGCAGGCCCTCCCTAAACTACATGTCAAGTGCCTCTCTGCTACCATTGCGTTCAGTTTCGAAAGTAACATTCAGATTCCACAGTAAATTTCAGTTTCGACAGTTAAGTTCAGAGTCAACAGTTTTTACCTCATCTGTTGTAGTCAGGTGGTTTTTGGTGATGTAAATTTTACATCTATTTTACATCATCTATTGGAGATGCTATTAGAATCCCACTTGAGATTGACGATGTCTGTCTTGTGCTACTTCAGCCTTGACGTCTTACGGCTCACCGGGGCTGCTCCAATGACAGAACGATCCATCACAACAGAGCAATGCCCTGGACGCCGTCTACAGATTCCTCAGATCTTCCTCCACACCTCCGACAACCACCTCTGCCTCAACTGCTTCAGCGACCAACCCAATGATGCTGAGGTCGACACGGCTACGGCAAAGAGGTTGTACACTTGTTGCATCACTTATTACTATACATTCATGTCGATCCATTAGGGCTATTTTGGTTCAATGGAAAAACATAACAATAGGGAATTTTCCAATGGCACTCTACTATTCAATTATTCATGCATTTTGTTGAAAGGAATGAAGCAAAACATCCACTTGGACCTACTTTTCAAAATCCTATGCATGAAAACAAGACCAAGTGCATTAGTGGCAGAATAACATTCTAACTGTACACGCTTTCATATGGTTTCACTTTATTTTGGCCATGTTTCTTTGCATTCCTCTGCTCTTCCAATTCCTGTAAACCAAACACTCAAGTTGACAGAAATCCTGTGTTTACAAATGCTCTATTTACCATGTGCATTCCTATCATATTCCGGTGTTTTTCCTATCCCTACGTTTTTAGAATCATGCAAGCCAAATGAGCCCTTACAGAATTACTTCAGTTACAGGTAGGTGTCAAAGGGAACTTTGTGTGGTTTGTCCTGCTCCTGCCACGACGTCGTCCACCTCAACTGAGCTGCTCCATCGACAGAAACATCCACCAAACTAGACATCACGACTCCTGACCGTCTTTCGCCACCTCAAATCTCCTTCCCTGCCACCGGCACCCACCACAACGGCATCACCATCATCGACTCAGCAGATGAACCTGAGGAGTACATGGGTCCACAAGAGAAGTCGCACTCTTTTGTTTCTGCTTATGTTATGCATTGCTTAAAATTACCTGCTACTTTATCGTCATGTTCACCTCTTGGACTCCAAGTCAGGTCCAAATTAATGTTCAAACTTGAGTTCTAAATTAGTTGTGGGGCACATATCGAGGAAGCAATGAATAGTATCCCTGTCTAATATCTGGTTCACCTAGGGTATGCATATGTTGTTCATCTTGGGTGGGAAACAAATAGTAAAGCAATCATCATCTGTATTTTTATTAAATTAAAGCAATCATCAGCCTGCTATCATTATTTTTGGATCCATCCACTGGTTGTTACCATCACTCTAAATTTCTACATGCTCTCCTTACATAATCTCACCATATTTTTTTCATATGCATGTCAGATATTGTACACAGTCATGTTGAACATGTAGAGAAAAAGACAAGAGTTTTGTGCGGCAATACAATGTCATGCAGACATCACTCCATGGTGGGTTCAATGGCAAACCCTCCCCACCCCTCTCCAGATTGTAATCCAGATGAAGATATCTATTCTGAGGCAAATTCAGACGCCATTGACCTCTCCTATTTACCCCCCAAGGTGTTTGCTCTACCTTGGCATGTTGATGTTAGTCATATCATGCATATGTTGCCTTGCAGTGCCTACTTTTGACATCATATATGTCATCTGCTTAGTTTAGACATGTTATGTAATTCCACCTGTTTAGTTTCTATATCATATATGGGAATTATGCAGTCTCATGTCTTTTAGCCAGCCATAATATACGTGAAATGTGCAATGCCATCCTGTTTAACCAGGCATCATATATTTGAATGATATCTTGCCCATCCTTTTCTTCATTACATTTCCATTTGTCGACAATGTTTGTACATTAAACTACTCTTCCTGTGAACCAGCCATTTGGGTGGGAGATTGAAAAATCTGGAGTGAAAACAAGGCCTTCAGAGCAGACAGTGCTACCTATCGAAGCAGATCTCTTGTTGGGTCCCGATAGCTCCTCAGAGATGGATTCAGAGACACATGACCAGTCCTATTCCCCCACCGAGGTGTATGCTCTAACTTGGCACGGTTATACTGCTCATATCATGCATATGGTGTCTTGCATTGCATAGTTTAGACATCATATACACAATATTCAACACCATGTTCTTAGTTCAGACATCATATCTAATGCCCTCTGTTTAGCATATAAATCACATATGTGAATTAAATGATGCGATCCTGATTACTTAGATAACATGTAGGTGAATTATGTCATGCGATCCTGTTTAGTTATTCATCATATCTTTGAATTATGTTATGCTATGCTATCCAGTTTAGATAGACATCATATATGTGAAATTATGTCATGCTATCCGTTTTAGTTAAACAATATACATGTCAACTATTTCATGCCCTCTTTTTTCCACACTATCTATTGCATCTGTCTCTCATACAATGTCTGTACATTCAACTATGTTTCCTATTTATCAGCCATTTGAATTGGAGCAGGTGATGCCAGCATCTAGCGGACTAAAAACACGGTCTTCAAATAAAATAGTGCTACCTCTTGGTGGAGATAGCACCCCGGTTATACATGCATGAGAACCAGCCCTACCACACATAACCCAAACTCTCGCAGATTGTACCCCTACTGCGATGGACAGAGAACCAGCTTCACCCAATCTAACCCCAACCCCAGCAGATAGTAATCCAGTTCCTGTTGACACAGCACCATCTCCACCACAGAGCTCCCAAACAAGAGCAGTTAGTAAGGCAGCTCCAGTGCCCAAAGGGCCAGTACTACCACGGCGAACCCCAACTCCACCAGTTATTACGCCTATTCTTGTGGAGGAAGCACAACCAGCTAGTCGTAGTTTAGCATCTATCGCATTTGATGTTGTTAAATCGTATGTGTGTATCTTCCCATCTTGGAAATATTATACTGAAGATGAAGGAAAATGCCAGTTGTAGGTGTTTGTCCAGGAGTTATGTGTAAGTAATGTTATTCATGGCAATTACTTTGCTTGTCCCATACATCCTACCTCCATGATGGTTATAATACAACAAATTTTCCCATTTTTCTCTATAGAGAATGACCGATTTGGAAACTTAGGATGAGGTAACCTGTGCTAATACCTCTGCTATCTTCAAGAATACTTGGTGGCAGTATCGGAATTACCTGAAGAAAACGTACTTCACCGGCAAAGAAACTCATCAAATTCCCTTACGTTATCTTGAGACACATTTACTGGACGATGACTGGGAACGCCTTGTTCTGTACTGGTCCCGAACCAAGAATGTGGTAAGGTCTATGAGCTCATTTTCTATTTTTAAGTACTATATTCTTATGTCTTACTGTACTCTGTTCATGTAGAAAAAGTGCCTAAACCTGAAGAACAATTGTTCTAATTTAAGATTCTATTGCTATCATAGTTCAAAAAAGCGCTAGGCATTAATTGTGCGTTTTGCCACCGCCTTGCGCTTTACTGCAAAGCGCATGCTTATGTGCAGTTATGCACAGATTAAGCGTAGTTATGCGCAATGCGTTTCGCCAACGCCTAGAACCTAGGCGCGCTTAAGCGCTCGCTTAGGCGCGCCTTTTTTAACTATGATTGCTATCGTGCATACTGCTTTGCTCTTGTATCACTGTATTTACTCATACAAACTTATTTTTAAATTGAAGGATCCAATCAAAACTCCAATGGCACAGCAGGTATGTTCACGCATGTTTCTTTAATAGGCTTGCTCTTATCAATAGCTCTGTTGATTTCAATTTCAATTGTGTATACAGTTGACTTCTCTTATCATGCACATTACTAGCATCACAACAGAGCCAATAGTGTTGTTGTACATGTAGACCCGTGGTACCCATCTGAAATCTTGTTGTGCCGTGTAGTTTCCCACGCTTTGTATTCTTTCACTGCTGCTTTGTCTTGAACTGATATGATTTGAACCATGTCTCTATTTGATTTGGAAAGACAATGCAGTGACCATAGGACATAGATATATGTTTGTTTGATGCTTTTACTATGTACTAGTACTTGGCAATAGAAGACTTGGTAGTTTAATCCTGTCCACCTTACTAATGAACTGGTTCACCAAAATGAGTTTCATATATTAGTACATGCTAAACGTGTTATGTGTCTGCTTGTTTCTTCTTTTAGAATGCTGATAGAATATTGGGGAAGAGTGCCTTATTAAGCAATGGTAAAGTAAGTAATGCAGATAAGGTTCAGGATAGTGACACATCCTTGTTGGTCTCCAACAAAGTTGATAAAACAGCTAAGGAAGACTATCTCGAAGACAGTGAGACAACCCCAAAGCCCTGTCTTGGTTTAGTGTTCGAGTTATTGGCCACTACCGCTTGCACAAGCTATTCAAACTCACTGTCTGAATCAGTTCGGTTTCTTGAGTCTCAACTACAAGCTGAAAGACATCGATCAGATGTGCTGCGACAAGAAGCGGAAGGACTGCGGAAGTCCCTGGAGCATTCAGATGCATACTTTCTGGTGCAATAGCAAGCGTTGGAGGATTTTAGTGCCAAACAGGACAAAGCTAATAAGCTTGCTAAGCTTATTGCCAGCATGGTGGATACCACATTTCTTGAGCTCTTCTGAAGTTGTTTCAGTTATGCTCTTGTTTTGCTGCCGCATTTATTTGCACTGGTGGCCAATTTTGACGGCCAGTGTATGTAATATGCTGCTTTGTTCCCTATATTTGCACTGGTGGCGAACTTTGATGCCCAGTGGATGTAATATGTGTAATAGCGGTAATAGGCTAGCGTTAATTGCTTGCTTATTTATTTCCTTATTGTCTTGTTTAGTTGTTTGCTTGTAGTCACTGCAGTTCTTTTTCTGTGTTTTTCTAGTGGCCACAATAACCTATTTTTGGAAACTAGGCCAAAATAATCATGGCAACACACGGACTGTCGTAACCATGGGCCTCCCGCGGGCCGTATGATCCATGGGCCTTCTACGGGCCGTAGGATCCATTGCCTTCTATACGGGCCGTAGGATCCATGGGCCTTCTACGGGCCGTACGATCCATGGGCCTTTTACGGGCCGTAGGATCCATGGGCCTTCTACGGGGTGTATCATCATTTCGCCAATCATGGGCCGTACTATTCGTGGACAATAACGGGCCGTTAATAGGCCGTATTTGATAACTCTATGAAAACAGCCCAACGGGTTTTTTTCAACATGAAAACGGCCCAACGTATTAACGGGCCACAAACGGGCCGACTGTAACCACGGGCTGAATTTGGCCCACAAGCAAAAAATGACAGTAACGAGCCGTAAGTAACCGAATGCTGGAAATGAGCCCAAGAATAAATGGGCCCTGAGAATGCCGAAAGATAACATGGGCTGGAAACGGCCCAACGGAGTAATGGGCCGTTAATGGGTATAAAGTGATACACTGTTCATTACGGGCCAGTTTTACCATGGGCCGTTAAGGGCCGAGGGTTACTAAGGGCCTCATATGGGCCAAAAGACGTCATGGGCCATACATGGGCCAGAAGTTAAAACGGGCTGGAATTATATTGGACGGCCCAGATGACGCTACTGGGCCTAATTCGGATAGGCCGTAAACGGGCCCTGGGATAGCGGGCTGTAAATGGGCTATATGCGAACAGGCCATTAACAGGCTTGCCGTGGGCCGGCCCGCCACCTTTTGACCAAGTCAAATGGGCCGGCCTTTTCACAGGAATGGGTCTCTGTTGGGCCGTGCCACGTGTCGACGTATCATAGGCGCTTTGGGTCCAATGGGTGGATGACATCTGTCCCAACAGTGAGCCGACACGTGTTTCCTCCAGCCAATGATGATTTTACATGTGGAAAATCCCCATTGGTTGGGGCTGTTAACGGGTTATCGGATCCAAAACCGGACCCGATAGCTTAACGGCGTTCCGTTACGGTGGATGCCACGTGTCGGTCACCCTTGACGAAAGCACTTCTGTGACACGCGATTTATCGTCATGGAAGTGGACACTTCCGTGATGATAATTTTGGTAATGTCATGGAACACTTCTACGACAGCACAGGTATGACTATCTTGATTCTGTCATAAATTTTTCATGGATGTACATGCATGACAGAAAACGTGACCTACTGTGACAAACACGTATCATCACGGAAGTGTATTTTTTTGTAGTGACAATATCAGCACCAGAACTCTATGGGTGTTAGATTCATTACCATGTAATGCTATATTATTGACTCTAGTGCAAGTGGGAGACTGTTAGAAATATGCCCTAGAGGCAATAATAAAGTGGTTATTATTATATTTCCTTGTTCATGATAATCGTTTATTATCCATGCTATAATTGTATTGATTGGGAACTCAAATACATGTGTGCATGCATAGACAACAACATGTCCCTAGTAAGCCTCTACCGGACTAGATTATTGATCCAAGATGGCTATGGTTTCCTATCCATAGACATGAGTTGTCATTTGATAACAGGATCACATCATTAGGAGAATGATGTGATGGACAAGACCCAAACTATAACGTAGCATATGATTGTATCAAGTTTATTGCTATCGTTTTCTAAATGTCAAGTATCTCTTCCTATGACCATGAGATCATGCAACTCACTGACACCGGAGGAGTACCTTGTGTGTATCAAACATCACAACATAACTGGGTGACTATAAAGATGCTCTACAGGTTTCTCCGAGGGTGCTTGTTGGGTTGGCATGGATTAAGACTTGGATTTGTCACTCCATATGACGGAGAGGTATATTGGGGCCCACTCAGTAATACAGCATCACAATGAGCTTGCAAGCAATGTGACTAAAGAGTTAGCCACGAGATCGTGTATTACGGAACGAGTAAAGAAACTTGTCGGTAATGAGACTCAACTAGGTATGGAGATACCGACGATCGAATCTCGGGCAAGTTACATACTGATGGACAAAGGGAACTGCATACAGGATTGGTTGAATCCTTGATATCGTGGTTCAACCGATAAAGATCTTCATGGAATATGTAGGAATCAATATGGGCATCCAGGTCCTACTATTGGTTATTGACCGGAGAGGTGTCTCGGTCATGTCTACAGGATTCTCGAACCCGTAGGGTCGCACGCTTAACATTCGGTAGCATTAGGGTAGTATTGAGATATTAATTGTGGGAAGTCTGAAGGTTGTTCGGAGTACCGGATGGGATCCGGGACATCACGAGGAACTCCGGAATAGTCCAGAGGTAAAGATTCATG
Organism: Aegilops tauschii subsp. strangulata; assembly: GCF_002575655.3. Lineage (NCBI taxonomy): Eukaryota > Viridiplantae > Streptophyta > Magnoliopsida > Poales > Poaceae > Aegilops > Aegilops tauschii. The sequence continues at coordinate 404,644,667 of NC_053041.3, forward strand.
TATGGAAAGTTGTTGTCGGGGATTCCAAAAAAGTTCGAGCTTTTTTCGGTATTGTGCCGGGAAGGTTCTAGAAGGTTTCAAAGTGGGGCCCACCTTAATGGGGGACTCACATGAACATGGGTATTGGGGAAAGTCCCCACAACCCTGGTCTAGGCGCACCAAGATCCTCCCTTAAAAGGAATAGTATCATATCCCAAAGGGATAAGATCAGGATCCCTAAAAAGGGGATATCGATCGGTAGGGAAGGAAAGAGGGATTTCCTTCCTCCCCCAAGGGCCTTGGAGGGCAAGGCACCAGCCCCCCTCCACACCTATATAAAGGTGGGGAGGCATTGCCGGCAGCCACCCCTTGGACCCTTGCCCGTTACCTCTCCCAACTCCTCCCATGTTTCACCGGTACGTGCTTGGCGAAGCCCTGCCGGAATTCCGCTGCCACCACCACCATACTGTCGTGTTGGTCCCGATATCATCTACGCCCTCTCTCTCGCTTGCTGGATCAAGAATGAGAGGATGCCGCCGAGCCGCATGTGTGCTAAACTCGGAGGTGCCGTCCATTCGGCACTGGATCGGGAGTTCGTGGACGGATCGTGATTGGATCGCGAATACGTTCAACTACATCAACCGTGTTTCTTAACACTTCCGCTTAGCGATCTACAAGGGTATGTAGATGCAATCTCTCCTGTTGTAGATATTCACCTGCTAGACTGTTCTTGGTGGGCATAGGAAATTATTTGTTTCCCATGCAACGTTCCCCAACAGGAGTCGCCGCAATGTACTCTAGGCTTGCTCTCATAACAAATGAGATTGCCGGCTTAGAAAGTGAAGAGATGACCGAAAAATTCATCATCAAGAAGATCCTTAGAGCCTTGGATGGAAAATATGATACCGTGTGCACATTGGTCCAAATGATGCCCAGTTACAAAGATCTCAAGCCCACAGAAGTCATTGATAGAATTGTTGCTCATGAGATGTCTGTCAAGGATAAGGAAGAGCTTCATAATAAGTCAAGTGGTGCTTACGAAGCCTCAAGTGATGCCCCTACAACATCAAGTGAGAAGCAAGTCTCCAATGAAGAATTGAGCTTAATGGTGAAGAACTTCAACAAATTCTACAAGAATAGAAGCAAAGAGAGAAGCTCCAAGTCAAGATCCTACAATGACAAAAGATCTTCTAGTCGTGATCGTAATTGCTACAATTGTGGAAGACCCGAACACTACTCCAATGAGTGTACGGCTCCCTACAAGAAAAGAGAAGACTCACCAAAAAGGAGAAGTAGAAGAGATGAAAAGAGAGAGAAGGAGTAGAGATTATCGTTATGAACGAAGACCCTCTCGAAGAAGCAAGGATTCGGAAAGGAAGGACAAGTCATCAAAGAGCTACACAAGACGAAGGCATCAATCTCACGTTGGTGAATGGGTATCCGATTCCGACTCCGACAACTACTGAGAGAGAAGCTATCACTCCGACTCCGACTATACTCAAGATGAAGGTGTTGCTGGTCTTGCACTAGTGTCATCCAACTCCTATGACATATTTGACTCACCAAATGAAGAAATTGGAAGATGCTTCATGGCTAAAGGCCCCAAGGTATCACACCCCAAGTATCTTGATTTTGATAGTGATGAAGATGATTTGCTAGGTGATGATGATTTATTTGTTGATAAAACTAGTGATGAAAATGAACTTGCTCATGCTAATCAAGATGAAACGAATGACAATGATAAGAAGGAGATTAAGCGTCTAACTAAAGAACTAAACACTCTTAAGTTAGCTCATGAAAAAACTCAAGAGGATCATAGAGAGCTTCTAAGGACTCATGAGAAGCTACGCTTCGAGAAGCTAAATTTAGAGCAAGAGCATGAGTTCCTAAAAGCTATCAATGATGATCTTCGAAAGAAGAGTTCTTCTTACACTGTCAAACGTCTCCTCTTGTCTACTTATATGCCACAAGTAAAAACTAGCAACAAGAGGAAGAAAGATTCTTCTTCTAGTAGTAATATTTATCATGCTAAATCAAATGTTGTTGCTTCTAGTAGTTCTCTTGATTCCACTAATGATTCTCTTAGCCAAGTTACACTTGAGCAAGAAAATAGCTTATTGATGGGAATTATAGAGAAAGGTGTTTACAAGAGCCTTGCCGGGAGTAAGCAATTTGATAAAATTGTACGCAAGCAAGGAAGGCACCGAAAGAATCAAGATATTGGTTTTGAACGAAAGTTCAATGCCAATGGAGTTGAATGGGAAGAAGATCAATACCCCAAGACTAAGTTTGTTCCTCAACAAGAGAAGTATGATCTCACTTCTTTCGAGGTAACACAAGCCCAAGATGATCTTCCACCACAAGACCATAAGCTAAAAGGCAAGGACAAGCTTCGAGAAGAGATTGACTCATTTGAAGATGCTCCTAAGGTCATGGTCAAGTGGGTTCCCAAGACTACGTCAAGCTCTACTTCATCAAGTACAACTACAACTCCAAGGATTCCCATCAAGTTGATGTGGGTCCCAAAGAAGAAGAACTAGAGTGTTCTTGAGGGTGACTCCGCCAACGTAACTCACTCACAGTCATTTTGGCAAAGACTTGTGCAATCAATCTTGCACTAGTTCATGCAGTCACAAACCTCTTGTTGGTAAGGCAAGGGACAAGGTAACCTAATGCTTTCATGAACATCATCATATGTGCAATTCACTCTATGTCTATGGATATACTTGTATATTCCTTGCAAGACTAACCCATGTAGGAAGATGAACTTCAACTCCAAAGGATGCTTCCAACTCTTGATGAACTACATCAACCTTGAGCATCAACACAAGTTCAACTACGTGATCAAGATTAACACCACAACCCAAGTTATGTCATTCCATCTTAGAGAAGCTTTACTCCAAGTCATGAGTTAAAGCAACTCAACAAGATGTGAATACATCAAGACACTTAAATGAAAAATGGCAACCCCATTTTGAGCTTAACGATGAGTATGACCTACGATCAAGTGATCTCACTTGACTCCTAAGTCAACATACTCTAACATAGGTGACCTTGTCCCCGACCATATCTAGATAAATTCTCTAATGTTATTTTGTTCATTGTATTTCTCTTTACACTTCTTCCTACTAGTGTGTTTCCCTTCTAATCCAAAAAAAACTTCATCTAGATCTCCTTCTATTTTCTACATTTTATTTCTGTCTCTGAAGTTGTAATTCATTGCAAATCCTTATGGAAATTCCTTGAAAATCTTTGTGAAATTTTCATTTGCAAAGTGAGAAGAGTTGACAAAATCTTTCCTCTGCATTGAACTCGATTCCACCAATTTACGCCTATCGGTTAGACCGAAATACAAGTTCCACCTGTATGCGGTTCATCGGTTGTACCGACATGGACTGACTCGGTCTCACCGATGAGCACCTTCAGTGGCTCTGCTATCTCGGAGTCACTGATTGAAATAGGTCGGCACCACCGATTTCACTGCTAAGAAAACTTTCTGCCATCTTATATTACCTATTTTCTTCAGATCCACACAATGATTCTTTTCCTCTATCTGCATCTTGAGCTACACATTATGCTTACTTATGCCTCTCAAGGATCATACTCACTTGACTCATATCCACGAAAACTACCCTTCTTGGAAATTGATGTCAAAGGGGGAGAGAGCGAGCACATCAAAGCATATTACTCTTCTAAGAAAGGAAGAGAGATGCAATGTCATAAGAGGAGAGAACTCACATTTCTTTAAGAGGGGTGAGACATGTTAGTATTTGTTTTGAGATATTTTTGATCTCATTCATTTATGCTCTGATTTATATATCTCTGCTCTGCTTTTATCTCACCCTACCTTCTCCCATTATCCAATGTTAGATTCAGGGGGAGGAAGTCCATGTTTTAGGGTAGAAAACTCCTTAGAATGTATTGCAAATCTTCAAATTCTTGGGTACATGTCTATATTTAAATGAAGTACTCACCTATTACATGTCATCCCAGTCTTGGTATTCTTGTGGATCTTGGAATCCTTCTTGTTTGAAGTTTTCTTGTGTTATTTAACCTTGTTTTCTCAAGATTGCTTCGTCTAGAATCAGCTCAAGAACCACGAGGTAAGTATATGCACTACGCTCATGTGTATGATGATCTCTTGCTTTTGCGCATATTGTTTGCAAGAGGGATTCATAAACATGAAGGTACATCCCACTCAATTCTTTACTCCGGTGCATATAGCCAAGATAACATGTAACTCATTACTTGCGTTGTCACGTTGTGCATTCACATGCTATTCAATTTCATCATTACATGATTACACGCACGTAGGGGGAGCTTATGCACGTTACATGTTCCTCTGAAGCTTTACTTACTACTCTTCATATCATTTACTTGAAGCTTTGATGTATGTTGTCATCAATTACCAAAAGGGGGGGGACTGAAAGCACAAGTGATCCCTGGGTGATTTTGGTAATTAATGTCAACATATCTTTTGTCGGACTAATAGTTTTATCTAGTATGTTTCAGATAAGTTCAATAGTGGAGTGGCCAGGACAAGAGGATGTGGAACCCCTTCAAAATGGTAAGGACTAGGATTGGCAAAATCTCAAGACTCTTCATTTCTATTTAAGTGATCCAAGATCACATTGAGTCCATAGGAAAGCCAATACTATTAAAAGGGGATGAGGTGTTGCTTAATGGTCTACTTGCTCAAGTGCTTAGTGATATTGCTCCAAAACCCTCAGCCACTTTCTCCATCCAAATATGTCCAAACCCTAATTCCAAACTCGGACCCACTGATTCTTTTTACCCGGAGCCACCGAGTTCATTTGACATAGCCACTGCCAGAAACCCTAATGATTCGGTCACACCGATACGGATCTCGGTCCCAACGAGGTGGCCTTGCCAGCGCTCTGTGACCTATTGCATTCACTTCGGTCTCACCGAGTTTATGCAATCGGTCTCACCGAGTTGGCTTGACAGATTCTCTGTTGCTTATTTCTTCACTTCGGTCCCACCGAGTTGATGCAATCGGCGCCACCGAGATGATGTCTGCCCTAAGCCCTAGCACATCGGTCCCACCGAGTTGTTTCAGTCGGTCCCACTGAGATTCCTAACGTTCATGTTTTTGAACAGATCGGTCCCACTTAGTTTTCTAATCGGTGCCATCGAGATGGGTCAAAAGTGTGTAACGATTGGATTTTGTGTGGTGGCTATATATACCCTCCACCCCTTCTCCATTAGAGAGAGAGAGCCATCAGAACGTGCCTACACTTCCACCATCCATTTTCTGAGAGAGAGCCACCTACTCATGTGTTGAGATCAAGAGATTCCATTCCAACCTTTTGAACCTTGATTGCTAGCCTTCCCCAAGTTGCTTTCCACTAAAATCCCTCTTCCACCATAGCCAAATCCGTGAGAGAGAGTTGAGTGTTGGGGAGACTATCATTTGAAGCACAAGAGCAAAGAGTTCATCATCTACACACCATCTATTACCTTTTGGAGAGTGGTGTCTCCTAGATTGGTTAGGTGTCGCTTGGGAGCCTCCGTTGTGATGTGGAGTTGAACCAAGAAGTTTGTAAGGACAAGGAGATCGCCTACTTCATGAAGATCTACCCGAGTGAGACAAGTCCTTCGTGGGCGATGGACATGGTGGGATAGACAAGGTTGCTTCTTCATGGACCCTTTGTGGTGGAGCCCTTGGTGGACTCACGCAACCGTTACCCTTCGTGGGTTGAAGTCTCCATCAACGTGGACGTACGATAGCACCACCTATCGGAACCACGCCAAAAATCTCCGCATCTCCATTGCGTTTGCACACTCCAATCCCATCCCTTTACTTTCTTGCAAATTGCATGGTTTACTCTTTCTGCTGCCATTCATGGCTCCCCAACTGCCCTTCGCCGAGGGCTCGCCACCATCATCATCCTTACCACCTGGAGACTATGGAAGCACCGCAATGATTGTGTGTTCAACGCTGCCAACCCCTCTATCTCTAGACTCTCTGACAGCATCAAAGAAGACGCCCGCGCTTGGGTGCGCGCCGGGGCCAAGGGGCTTGGCCAGATTATCGACGACACGTAGGATGATATGTTAGGGTTGCGCGGCACCCCCTCTATCGTGCCTTTGTTTTTTCTCATTCACGCCATCTCCTGTGCGCATGTGCTCATGAGATCACCCCTGTAACCATCACTTTATTTCCTTCTATCAATACAATGATACGCAAGCCTTTTGCGTATTCATGAAAAAAACTCTTTCTGCTGCCTATACTCTTGTTATTCTTGCTTGAAATGTATTGTGTGTGCCTTAATATGTTCTAAAATCCACCTTAACTCGAAGAAATTAAAAACTGCCATTTTTGCTTGTTAAGGGTCTAATCACCCCGCCCCTCTCTAGACCCCTCTTCTCGATCCTTTCAAGAAGCCTCTAGTGAAAACTATGACCCCCGGGTCTACTTTTATCATATTATAAAAAACAAGATTCCTTTGCTGCAATTTACTTTTATTTGACTTTTCAATTTATCCATCTACCTATACAAGATTTAACCCTTGCAAGTAACGAGTCCAAGGGGATTGACAACCCTCTTGCCCATGTTGGGTGCAAGTATTTGCTTTTGTGTGTGCAGGTGTGCTGTTCACGAGGCTTTGCGTGATTCTCTTATTGGTTCGATAAACCTTGATTCTCACTGAGGGAAATACTTATCTATATTTTACTGCATCTCCTCTCCTCTTCAGGGGAAAAACCCAACGCAGCTCACAAGTAGCAGCAGCCCCGTATCACATACGCCACCACCATTCTTCCCCACTCCGGTTACCAACAACGATTAAGTGAGAAAAGGTCCCCGGGGACGTAGCCTATAGGTGGTCTCTGTTTACCCCCTGCTGCAGTGGTCTAGGACAAGGGAGATAGGGCCTGTCACGCCGCCTACCTCTGCAACCAGCCAGTCCGCCAACAGTAATAACATTCAATCCAAAAGTGGCATACATTGGATGGTCGACTTCACCCAACCTCAAGAAGATTATTAACATAAACATGTAGAGAGGATATTAAATCCTAGCATCAAGCGATCTATTACACGCTATGGTTCATCCCTATCCCCGAGAACTGGAGGAACTACTCACACATAGAGACAACAAAGATCATACAAATGGCAATGGTGAACATGGAGGGATTACACATGTAACACTCATGTCGATCCACTAGGGTTCTTGATTAGTTACAATGAAGAGAATGTGGGCGATGATGAAGATGACCATGGTGATCATGTTGAAGCCCTCCTTGTGGATGGTGATGAAGATGGTGATCTCCTCCTTAGGAAGCTCCCCCTCCAGATCAATCTGGAGGCTAGGGTTCCTCCCTCTGAACGAGTTTCTGGTGTCTCCCCGCATATGTTCCCCGATCTGATTCGACGGGGTGAAAATAGTTGACGAGGCGGTCCTCCTAGAACTCCATGCGACCGCTCATACGAGCGTCGGTCGCCTGGTTGGTCCTCTTTTGCCCTGGAGCAGCCGCCAGTGTCCCTCCTTTGGTCCCTTTGCTTTATTCTTTTATGGTAGGAGATTATCACATTAAATAATGTGATTAGTTCATAATTTCCTGTGATTCCTTCCATAAGCGTTTATTTGCTCCAAAAGTGTTTTCTAGGGGAAATTAACAAAAAAAGTGTGCACATGCAGAATTTTTTTGTAAAGCCTATTATAAAGGTACAAAATAACGACTAAAATTATCACGTAAATTGGACTCATCACACGACATCCGGATGATCGGTATTATGACATGCGCGGAGTCTGGTTCAAGGCCGAGTGGACCGCGCAAGGGCTACAATGCATGAACAGGAGCGCAACTGGCCGGGTGGATCCGGTTCCTCGGGCCCGTTGTGTTGTAGTCGGCATATCTGTACGACCCCCTTTCCCGACTGATTTTGGATGGTCTCGGGGATCGGGGAGTACGTTGGCAACGCCAAGCCCAAGACCTAGCTGGTGGATTACCTTGTGGCACTTCAGATTGGTGGCGGCAACAAGAATGTCGCTATGCGGAAGTTATCTCTCTACATTGAGGGATCGGCTTGAGTCTGCCTCAACAACCTACCAGAGGACAATATCTACAGCTATAGAGAGCTTGAGGGTGTTTTGTTCAAGAATTTTGAGGGCATGTATAAGCGCCCGGGAGGATACCAGGAATTGATGCTTTGAGTATACAGACCCAAGGAGACTACTCGAGATTGCATTTAGAGATGGCCTCAGCTCCACAATGTTGGATAGTGTTATAGAAGATCGAGCAATCATTGATTTCCAGCATGGTGTGAGATACGAGCATCTCCGATTCAAGCTTGGGCGAACTGAGATTACCACCACGACAAGGGAGGCTTCGCCCGCGCCCGCAGCAAACACGTCATGGACCCCTGAGGGAAACCTGTCTGGTGTGCGGCGACCTTGGAGATCGGACGACGCGAAGAGCACCAGGAGTTAGTCGCGCAAGGCCTGGGCACAACGGATGGCGCGGAGGGCACTCTTGTGCGGCGAGGCCCCCAGGAGGCGGGTACTCTAGCATCCTTTATCGGAGTGTTTTTTCCTCCGTGGCGTACCTTCTTGTGCCAAACTTCTAAAACACGCGCACACTTCCCTCAAGTTCATTTGGGAGGTCGCCGAGCTGACACCTCCACAAGTTCACAAACAGAAACGAAAACTAGTCGATAGTTGGATGATTAGGAGGGTAGTTATACCTCAGCCCACCAAAGATCAAATATTAGGTTTGACATATTTGTGTTTTATAACGGCAGAATATTACTTCAGGGGAAGACGATGCTCCCGCCGATAACGATACGTCTATGATGACTTCGTCAATCTCAAGACTTGTCGGTTCAATATTTAGAAAGCGCTCGTAGAGATAAAGTGTGTGTGCATGCATTCATAAATATGTTTATAGGTACGTGCATGTCAACATCTACATATGTAATGTGTTTCTATAGAAAAATCACACCAGGAATATGTGCAGTTCATTTCTATTTTCTTTTTTGGAAAAATTTCAATCTAATTCATTTGAATCATGATAGTACAACGAACATAAAAAATAATAAAAATTACAAGTAGATCTGTTTTTTTTCTTTATCGTCCAAGCAAAGCACGTGATAGTCACGGGCGCATCCCACCTGTGGAAAGCATGTATATGCGCAGAGGATCCGGGCGCCAAAACATGTGCTGCACTCGTGCTCTGGTAGGAGCTGTCACGCACGTGGACACAGGACAAGCCTGAAGAAACAGGCAGAAATCACATATTTGACCTGAGGACGAAATCAAATCACAAACTAACCTGGTTTCGAAAAAATTTCACTCTGCCGACCCTTTTGTGTGGCGCCCGACAGCTAGGCGCCGCACACTACTATGCAGCGCCTCTGCCTTAGGCGTCGCACCTCCTGCCAGCGTGGCAGCCCTGGTCCAGTTGCGGCCCCACAGACAGCACTGCGGCGCCTAAGGCTTAGGCGCCACACTTGTAATGTGCAGCGCCCGTCTCTTAGGCGCTGCACATTGACTTAAGCCGCATCGGGCCAGCCCCTCCCAGCAGTTCTTCCCCCTCTTGCTCTTGCTCTGTTTACAGAGAGCGGCGGCGGCGGCGCCCCCTTCGGATCCCCCCACACCCCTCTCAGATCTGACGTTTTGAGGCCCGGATTCGATCTCCAATCCCTCCTACTAGGCAAACTCCTCTGTTCCCTTTCTTTTCCTCCGTAAATGCGTTGCAATTTTAGGGATTTGCCCAAGATTAGGTGGAACCTTTGATTTGCTTGGTTTGGATCTTTGTTTGCCCAAGGTTAGGTGGAACCTTTGATCCCCCCCCCACACACACTATATGATTCTTGTTAGTGAAACCTAGATTGTAATTTTTTTAGGTATATATGAGATGCCTTGTTTTGTAGATAATTATGAGATGTTGAGTTTTGTAGCTATATGTGAGATGTTGAGTTTTTTTAGATATATATGAAATGTTTAGTTTATTTGAAATATGAGATGTTGATTTACTTGAACACATATGACATACTAGATATATATGATAATTTACAATCATTTATTCATTGTGTGAGAAGGAGATGTTGAGATTCTTGTAGATGAATACATATGAGATGTTTAGATGAACACATATGAAATGTTGAGTGTTTACCGATATTTGAGATGAACTCATATATGTTTATTGTTTGTAATTTGTAAGGATGGTTTGGCTTCTCGACGATGTCTACGACACGAAACACCGGGCCTACATGATGCGCGAGAAGGAGATGGTAATAACGAGTAATCTAAATATTTTGCAAATTTGCCCTAAGTTGAAATTTACATGCCCTAAGATTTGTCATTACTTGTTTTTTGCAGAAGCTTGAACCTTTGAAGATTCGGTATCACGGGGTCTCTGGTCCTGCCATGCCTTACGATGAGCGGTACACACCGTACATCAAGCAGGCAGGACTACTCCTGTGGATTCAGTTGGTCAGCCGGTCCACGCCGAATCTGAACGCTCCACTGGTGTCCGCTCTTGCTAATCGGTGGAGGCCGGAGACGCATAGTTTCCATCTTCGGACTGGGGAGATGACCGTGACGCTCGAGGATGTCTCGTTGATCACCGGTCTTGCTATCGACGGGATGCCTCTCTGTATGAGCACCGATTCTGATGGGTGGCGCGAGCAGATGATTGCTCTTATCGGTATGGCTCCTACTGAGGCTGAGGCTGATGTAGAGGAGGGAGAAGAGAAGAAGAAGAGGGAAAGGAAAGCAGCCGGAGCTGCTTTCACGTGGATTCAAACTCACTTTGCGACGTGCCCTCTGGATGCCACTGATGATGTGATCCAGACACATGCTCGTGTCTACATGTGGTATGTTGTGTCGAGGACTTTTTTTCCTGACTCCACTGGCAAGAACGCTCCATGGATGTGGCTGAAGGCGTTGACCGTCTTCGATAGCAAATGGAGCTGGGGTTCAGCGACTCTTGCCTACTTGTACCGACAGGTAGTTGGTCTGTTTTGTGATCAACTCATTTCTTCATTAGCAATGCAAGCTTGCTGTCAAGTTAACATTGTTTTTCTTTCATATGCAGCTGGACAATGCGTGTTGCAGGATCACAGATAGTGCAGGCATTGGTGGTAATATGCTGCTACTTTCTGTATGGAGCTGGGAGCGTCTGCCTGTTGGACGCCCGAAGAGCGTCAGGTTTAATCCTTGGTATGAAGATGAACATGACGAATTACGGCGCCCCACTTGGGCTTACAAGTGGGATGTGGTTTCCGAGATGACGAACGATGTCAATCTCATGTACCAGAAGTACGTTGCCGAGTTGGACACGATTACGCCTGAGCAGGTAACGAGGTCATTACTTCAGTCATTTCTCATGTTTGCCAGAAAAAAAGTCACCAATTTTGCATTGTTGCCCTATTTCATAGGTGGAATGGCAGCCATATGGCGCAGATGACAGACTTGGGTACACCCTGGAGTTTAGCATCAACCCGATGTGCTTGCGGGATAGGGATCTCTGGCTTATGCGGTGCCCACTAATATGCAACTGGGCTGTTGAGTTTCATTTGCCACATCGCGTGTTTCGTCAGTTTGGTCTGTTCCAGCCTCACCCGCCGGAATGGGTGGATACGGACAAAGCACTTCATAGGTAAGAGAGCGTATTGACTAAGCATTGTCAGTCCTTCTTGATTTTGCTAATGTTTGGTATTGTACCATGCAGGTTGGACTGGAGAAGGCAGCGGAAGATAAAGGACTGGGACAAGCATCATGCTTCGTATGTTACCCGCTTCCAGCTTTGCGTGGAGCAAGCTCGTAGCAGTGCACGCGCCCAGCTTCGTGAGCATAACCCACTTGCTTTTGATAACTACATACGATGGCTTCTTGAAAATACTCGAGTTGAGATATGCCCGCCGGCATATAATGAGGATATTCTTGAAGAACCCGTGAACTTTGAGGATCTATCAAAGGGGAAGTACAACAGAGATGTCAGGGTAGGGCAAGGAGTCCCTGCTGTTCCGGTGATTAACTATGTGGTAAAGTGTTCCTTCTTTACTTTCCCGTTGGCCGTATTACACATGTCTGAATGGCTAACGTGTTCATTCTTTCTCATCCGCAGCGCAACGAGATCAAGAAAGCAGCTGATGAGAGCCAGTCTATTCTGGAGAACACACCGGTTGGAAAAGGCAATGATGATGGTTCACTACGAGCATTCCTCAAGGTACATATCGCATTCACTATGAGAGCCAGTCTATGTTGCGGAGTTTGATATCTTCCACACTTGTTCATGTTACAGCGTCAGGCCAGGAAGTTAAGGCGGTTATCGAATCTTCTCGGTTGCCGTGATCCCGAATTTGATGAACCATCTGCCTCTAGGTCTGGTACACCATCAGACCCCTCATCTCACCATCAAGGGGACGATGTGAGTTCCTCATATGCTTATCTGGATGATGATGGCGTGGTCACCCAAGAGGTATGACTAATCCTTTAGATGTGATTCTCACTTGATTACGACGCCGGTCTTCACCATATTGTTTGATTGTGTGATAGGGCCATGAGCTTGATGATGACATGACTTTGGCGGACGCTCAACTTCGGTCCCCATATGTGTTCAAGCCTAGGCAGCCCAGACGCCGGTACACGCCCAACGACTTTGACAACAGAGGCAACCCAAAGGTGGTCGTAGGGACCTCGCGGATGGCTAGCTTGGATCATGAGGTGGAGGCGGAGGCGGAGGAGGAAGTGCAGGAAGAGGAGGCTCGTCCACCCAGGAAGAAGAAGATTGCCTGCAGGTGTGCCACCAGGAACACGCGCGGAAGGCAGTAGTGCTTGTGTTTGTTAGTGCTCTTGTAGCCGTTTCATTAGGTCGATGAACTTGTGAGGTTATGTTATATGTTGGTGAATTCTTACTAGTGTGGTATTTGTGTTTGCGAACTAGTAGTAATGTTGAATTGTCCTAAATGATGTGATGTTCAAGTTATTAGTTGTCTTTGTTCAGTGTGTGCAGTCTACAGTAATTTTATTTATGTTGTAGTAAGTTATGTCAGTGCTGCATGAGGCCAAAATGGCATCTGTTTCTGCAGTTTGGCAGTTAACAACACTGCAGCGCCCAACAGACAGGCGCTGCACTGTACTGTGTGACGCCCAATGCCTAGGCGCTGCACAGTACAGTGCAGCGCCCGTCTCATAGGCGTTGCCGACCTGGCCATGGCTATCCAGAGGGCCACAGAAGGCTTTCAGCACTGACCATCCACGAAAATTACCAAGTCATAGTGCAGCGCCCAACAGACAGGCGCTGCACTGTACTGTGTGACGCCTATCCCTTGGGCGCTGCATGGTATAGTGCAGCGCCTGTGTTCTGGGCGCTGCACGGCTGTTTACTGAAAAAACAGAGTTTACAGCACATTCATTTCACCGGAACAACATAATACTTACAATGACTGCAGCATCACAGCAATTTGAACAAACACATATTTTATGCCGATGAGTTCATAACTTAAGACAATTCAAACGTTAGTACGACATGGTTCACGACACATTCATTACAAATTTTATGCCGACGAGTGCAGTGAAGCGAAGTCCCTACTGAGTAGAGCGAGGCCATTTCCCCTTCTTGTCATGGGCCGAGTCCTCCTCTTGCGCCTCGCGAGCCTTTGCAAGCTTTCTTGCCCTCTCCTCCTCACGAGCAAGTTTCGCTTGGCGTGCCCTCTCCTCCTCTCGTTTCTTCCGCTCCATCCTCTCCTTCTGACGACGCTCTTCCTCCAAGCCTCTTCGAAACGATTCTTCGAACCGCCGTTGCCGCCTAAGACAATCTTGGTATTGGTCCTTTTTGACATCTTCTGGCACTTCAAGATCTATCCACGTGAAGTACTTGCATAGAGGAGGCGGTGACTGCATACAAAATTTTTGTTAGTGTTGACACATATTTGATAGTAACATTTTACTTCTCGAGCTTACCGGTGGTTGGTCATAGGCGTTAGTTGGAAGTGCACGATCATAAGCATAGTTCGGGCATACAAAATATCTCCGCCCTTCCGTCCATGATTTATTTCGGTCGGTGGACACCTTCACCTTGCAAACATCTCCACACCAACATGGCGGGATGTCGACATCTTTCTCCTTCACCTTGTCCAAAGATGCGTCCTCCCACTTGTTCAGCATGTCTTCTTGGTTAGCACACGGTGGCCTCGTCATGGAACCGGATGAATCCATGCCTACAAAACCGAGAATTCTTGGTTAACCCTAACCCCCACTTAACAATAACCACAATCCTAACCATAGCATAACCCTAACACCAACATCAAACACACAAAACCCTAACCCTAGCATACTATGAAAGCCTAACCATACCAAATTAGCAAAGAAGCATAACATCATTCAACACAAATTTGCAAATCCAAGCCAAAACTAGGGTTTCCCCAAAGTAGCAAGATTTGAGCAAATGTGACAATTCCTATGGATGAAAACGAGGGGATCGGAGGAGATTACCTTAAGGGAGGGGTTGGCTTCGAAATCCACGGTCAAATACTCCGGATCTGAGGAGGATTTGAGAGGGGGAGAGAGGAGGGCAGAGGGGAGGCACTGAGCTTCGGGTTTGTGTGGGGTGGGGATGGGTGGGAGGGGGTGAGTGCAGCCTAATACATGTCCAGATGTGCAGCGCCCAAGGGTAAGGCGCCACACACCACAGTGCAGCGCCTTGCCCTTAGGCGCTGCACGGCTTGACATCCCAGTCCAGAGAGCAACAGAAGCGTTCCAGTAGGTTTTCGGGCCAAATATTTGCTAAGTCAGTCTACAGCGCCCAGGGGAGAGGCGCTGGACTGTACTGTGCAGCGCCCAGCAGTGAGGCGCTGCACATTTCAGTGCAGCACCTCTCCCTTAGGCGCTGCACACTGACTTAGCAATTTTTTGGGTCGAAAAGCTACTGGAACGCTTCTGTTGCTCTCTGGACTGGCATGTCCAGACGTGCAGCGCCTAAGGGAGAGGCGCTGCACTATGGTGTGTGGCGCCTCTCCCTTGGGCGCTGCACACCTGGACATGCCAGTCCAGAGAGCAACAGAAGCGTTCCAGTAGCTTTTGCACCCAAAAATTTGCTAAGTCAGTATGCAGCGCCTAAGGAAGAGGCGCTGCACTGAGTAGTGTGGCGCCGTACCCTTAGGCGCTGCACTATCTGCTGTTTTCAAATACAAAGTGCTTTTTATGTTTTGTGATTCACATAGATGGCACATGATCATATCCAAATCACATGTAGTAGTCCAAAACACAGAAAGAAGACATAGCACATATAGTAGTCCAAATCACATACTCATACACACATAGCAATAGAGTAGTCCAATCACATAGTCATACACAAACATTGAGCCAAAAGACATAGTCATTTACGTCTCATAGCACATAGTAGCACACATTTTGGTTCATAAGAAGGTCACGGTCCTTGTCCCTTCTTCTTCCTCTCTTCTTCTTCTTCTTCTCCCTCCTCCGACCACCAAGGGAGCTCACCTTCCCCCTCCGTGTCCTCCACCCCCTTCATTGTTTCCATACCTATGGAAATGGCAATATAATAGTTAGTCACACAATGCAAAATGACAACACAAGCATTGAGCCAAAAGAACAAGATCATAGTAAGGCACATACGGCAATGGTCCATTGAGCCAACTGAACATTCCTCCACCACGGCCGCCGCCAAGGCCAAGATCACCACCACGGCCTCTACCACCACCACGGCCTAGACCACCACCACGGCCTCTACCGCCACCATGGCCTAGACCACCACCACGGGCTCTCCCACCACCACGTCCAAGACCCTCACCACGGCCTAGGCCTTCACCACGGCCAAGACCATCCCCACGGCCTAGGCCATCACCACGGCCTCTACCACCACCACGGCCTCTACCACCACAACGGCCTCTTCTAAGACCTAGTTGATTCCCTCTTTGTTGCCTAGTTCCTCGTTGGCTTGCTTGACTTGGTTGGCTACTCGTTGGTTGACTTGGTTGGCTATCATTTGCTTGGCTTGTGCTTGCATCATTTTTCTTTGATCTTTTTCTTGGTTTGGGACAAGTTCTTGTGTTGTGTCCCCGATGACTGCAGTCCCCACAACGGGTTTGCTCACGAGGCTCTTGGAATTGGCCGGTGCCGTATTCTCCACCGCCACCATGGCCCCATCCGTCCATGTCACCTCTAAGACGCTTTGTCTTACGTCTTCCCCGTCTAACGACCTTCAATTCCGGGTCCGGCCATAGTTGAACTCCATGATACTCCGGCCATTGTGATTGGTCCAAGTATGGCTGAAACCGGGGAGCCCATGTATTCTTTACCGTCATGATTGAGAACTCGGACTCCCTCACGGTAAGAGGGTGATTGACGTCCACATTCCTAACACGGGATGCATTTAACAAGTGCGAGCATTGGAGATGAAGCAACGATGGCCTCATGCAGCTGCAATCACACCGTGTTAGGGAGACCTTGAAAGCGCGGCCTCCGTGTTGGTGCCCATCGTTTGTGGTTCCTTCAGGCTCTTTCACTTCATACTTCCACTCGTTGTCGTCATATAGTACAGCTTCTTGGGAGTCTGCCTTTCGTGATTGAAAGTCCAACCATTCTTCAACCTTTGGTGGGAAATAGTACTTGTGCTTATCCTTGTTCTCACCAGCAATCTGCTTATCCGTCTCCATTGAGTACTTTAAAAAGTATCCATTCATCTTGTCAAATGTGTATTGAACTATTGCCGTCACGGGTAATGCACGTACACCCTTGAGCACCTTATTGAAGCATTCTGCCATATTGCTTGTCATTTGACCGTACCTCCGGCCATCTTCATCGAAAGCACGTGCCCACATATTCCTTTCGACAATGTTCCTATTGAGAAATTCAAGACCACCGGGGTCAAGTTTCTTGTGTCTGAGCAATGCATTGAACAATGTGGCAAGCCGCTTGTTGGTGAAAGCGAGACAACAATCTTGAAGATCATCGGCCAGCTCCTTGATACCACATGCCCTATAGAAGTTTGCACAAAAGTGCCTCATGCACCATCGATGGTGCAACTTTGTATGTCCGGGAATGTCAACCACCACCGCGTTTAGAATTCCTGAATGGCGATCCGATATGACACAAATTTCCCTTTCAGCCGGTAATACCCTTGTTCTCAATTGACGCAAGAACCACTCCCAGTTATCATTGTTCTCCACCTCAACCAAAGCGAAAGCCAAAGGCAACACCCGGTTATTGGCATCACTTGCTATTGCAACCAATAAAGTGCCCTTGTATTGTCCGGTCAAGAACGTGCCATCAATGGCGATGACGGGACGACAATGCTCAAAAGCCCTCACGCATTGCTCAAAGGCCCAAAATGCACGGCCAAATACTCGGACGGTCCTCCCGTTATGAATCAATGTTTGGTGCCCATGAGGCTCAACCACGTGAACCATGCCTGGGTTTGTGGCGGCCATAGCTAACAACAACCTAGGGAGTCGGTTGTATGCTTCCTCCCAATTGCCATACAACATCTTGAATGCGGCTTGCTTCGCCTTCCATGCCTTGCCGTACTTCACCTTGTAATGAAAGATGGCTTTCACAAGGTCAATGACACTCTTGATGCTCATTATTGGAAGTGTGGATATTTGGTTGGATAACCTGTAAGCAATGAACTCGGACGTGAGTTGTCTGTGTTGTTGGTACACAAGCTCGCCATCCGCATTCTTGTGCCAGCACATGTGAGTTGGTAGACAACTCACTATGCGCCAAGTGGGACCTCCTTTCCATGGCCTCGCACGCACAATCCATGGACATCTTGACACTTCACATTTGACCGTGTAACGCACATTGACGTCCGAGTTGGCCACTTTATGTGGACGATAATGTGTAACCGAATAGTTGTCAAGCCACATCTTCAATTCCAAGAAGGATTCAAACTCACAAACGGGATATATCCCGTTCTTGCCGTCTTCCAAATCACGGTGAGAACTTGGCCTAGCTCCAAGAGATATGCATTTGCCACCATCCACAACGGCTTCATCCGCGAGACTAAGATCCTTGAACAATGGTGTCTTGTGGTCCTTCCCGAATACCTTCTTGAATGCTTGGGCCTCCTTCGGCGTGAACCCCTCCTCATCAACTTCTTCATCGGGACCATCGTCATCCGAGTCCGATGCATATGCACGGGAAAAAGGGATGGATTGGTCCATTATCTCTTGCACATGATATTGGTCGAGATCACCCACATTGTTGTCATGGAGATCAACTTCGTTGTCATCCTCCTCGTACTCATCATTCTCCTCTTCAAAAGCTTCATTTTGGTTGTTTGGAGTCGGGCTCAATGTTGGCCAATCTTGTTGCATGAAATGAGGTTCACTCATTTGATCTTGGTTAATGGGTGGGGGAGTGCTAACAACCAACGGGGAGGGGTTCCGATTCAAGTCCAAATTCAAAGTAGACTCAACCTTCTTGGAGGCAAATAACTCAAAAGCCTTGTCTAGAGATTCGGCAACCGTCTTCTTGTATGCAACCCAACGTCGCTCGGAGTTCACACGCATTGTCTTCCAACGGATGTGCATTCCAAAACCAACATTATGCCTTCCCTCGAACTCAACAACGTCACTTGGGTCCATCCAATTCAAATCCTTCCTCACTTGGTCCAAGAGCTCCGCATAGCTAGGACTACTCTCAAACAACATGTCAAGCTCATCCGAGTCCAGCTCAACATTGCCTTTCAAAAAGGCCTCTTTATCCACATGATGAACATAAACACATGTTCTCCCCATCCCTACAATAATAAAAAACACACATATATCAAGTAAGTATTTAACAAAAATATTTGCACAAACACACATATATGAATTAATAACCATAACCCCCACTTAACAATAACCACAATCCTAACCATAGGATAACCCTAACACCAACATCAAACACACATAACCCTAACCCTAGCATACTATGAAAGCCTAACCATACCAAATTAGCAAAGAAACATAACATCATTCAACACAAATTTGCAAATCCAAGCCAAAGCTAGGGTTTCCCCAAAGTAGCAAGATTTGAGCAAATGTGGCAATTCCTATGGATGAAAACAAGGGGATCGGAGGAGATTACTTTAAGGGAGGGGTTGGCTTCGAAATCCACGGTCAAATACTCCGGATTTGCAAGATTTGAGAAGGATTTGAGAGGGGGGGAGAGGGGAAGAGAGGAGGGGCGCAAGTCTAAGGGTTTGGGTGGGGTGGGGGTGTGTGGGGTGGGGGTGGGAGGGGAGAGAGGGTGGGGCCAGCCTAAGTGGAACACAGACTGTGCAGCGCCTAAGAGACGGGCGCTGCACATTACAAGTGTGGCGCCTAAGCCTTAGGCGCTGCAGTGCTGTCTGTGGGGCCGTAACTGGACCAGGGCTGCCACGCTGGCAGGAGGTGCGACGCCTAAGGCAGAGGCGCTGCATAGTAGTGTGCGGCGCCTAGCTGTCGGGCGCCACACGGAAGGGTCAGCAGAGTGAAATTTTTTCGAAAGCAGGTCAGTTTGTGATTTGATTTTGCCCTCAGGTCAAATATGTGATTGGTCACGAAGAAACAAGGTCGCCATGCATGCTTCGGATATTCTCATGCACCAACCATCTCATACTCCTACACGGATACACCCTTCTGCAGTGCAAGCTACTGTATATCATTTCCCTCCATGCATGCTTCTCATCTTCCCATGCGCATGCGATGTCAAGTACTCGTAGAAACACTGCAGCGGTAGAGTTTTTTTTTTGCGAATTGCAGCAATAGAGAGAACAGCTTTGCGTGGCGGAGCAGCGGATCCCAACCTTTTTTTTCTTTGCGGATCCCAAGTTCCCAACCGAATGGCGCCCCACGCGACGCAGCCGTGCGTGACGTCGCCCCTCCGTGCTTCTGCCTGCCCCATCATTGACACGGCCAAGGAAAACGTAGCCCGGGGACGAGTACAGTACCCAGCTTTGGTCTGCACCCCGCCCCCTCTCTCCTGCAACGGACACGCACGCACCACCTAACAGAATCAAAATACTTTCTTCTCTCGAAACAAGCAAATAAATAAACATGTAGGAGTAAGTTGGAAGGTACGCAGTTTTGTAATTCAAAGATCAGATGCTTCCATTTTAATTTATTCTTTGAAATTCTGATATCAGACGCTTGCAATTTAATTTTTTCCTAAACATGTCAAGCAAAATCAAAGTGAAGCATCTTTTTTGTGTGTGTTCATGGTGAGTGTCCTACACAATTTCCACTTGTTCCCTCCACGTACTTTACCATGCGTAAACATCAGTAAGTTGGAAGGTACACGGTTTTGTAATTCAAAGATCAGATGCTTCCATTTTAATTTATTATTTAAAATTCTGATATCAGATGCTTGCAATTTAATTATTTCTTAAACATATCAAGCAAAATCAATCAAAGTGAAACTTCTTTTTTTGGCAATTCATAGCGAGTGTCCTACGCAGTTTTCAGGTCTTCCTTCCACATACTTTACCATGTGTCCGCCTCATGATCGCATTTTGTTCGAGAGAGAAGATGATCTCAACCTTGTGCATATAGTGGTACGGTGGCTGTATAGCGCCGCTAGAGATGAGGCATGCAGCTGAAATCTAAGATAACCTTCATTTTTTTCTCTCTTCTTGGTCCCTCGGATCTCTTGAATTTGTATCCATGTCGGTCCGGGAATCAAAATGTTTCTTTTTGTAGAAGGAATAAAACTTCTTTAAGAGCTTGGAGGAACTAAACTCAAAAGGCAATTCCACCACAAATCACCAAATTGACTTAATTATATCTCCATTTTGAGTGCTAAATTAAAGGGTTCACCTACACCCCTATGCATGTGTAGATTTTCAGGGAACAACTAGCATGGCAATTTGTTACCACCATCCATTAAATTTATTTAAATTGTTTGTCCGCCCCTACTACATACATACACGATCTTTCATGGGTCTGATGCATCGGGCATGGACGATGCTGTCGACGCAAGCCCGAAACGAGACAAAGCGGGGACATGTCGCATGCCCAACAGTAGCCGACAATATAGGCGTTTAAGATGCTCAGTGGTTGGGGTGCATGCCAATGCTCGAGAAGAAGTTGGATCCGACATTGCAGAGGAATGCCTAGGCGTCGCTGACCGACGAAAAAGACAACTGTGTTAGGCGTTTGGCGGAAAGGCGACAAGGCATCGTCGGTGACTGGCGGTGGTGAAACCATGGAATCCAACTATTCAACCAGTAGCGGCGCATGGTTCGCTAGTTAGCGATACACATGGTGGTGACTGCGGGCTGGTGGTCTTTCCCTTTCCTATAGCAAAGTGATGCAGATGTTGTCAGGAATTCTAGCTGAAAACTAAGAGAGCCTTCATTTTCTCTCTCTTCTTGGTCCCTTGGATCTCTTGAATTTGTATCCATGTCGGGCCGGGAATCAAAATGTTTGTTGCTCGAGAAGAAGTTGGATCCGACATTGCAGAGGAATGCCTAGGCGTCGGCGACCGACGAAAAAGACAACTCTGTTAGATGTTTGGCAGAAAGACACCACAACATCTTTAGTCAGCGATGGTGAAACCATGGAATCCAGCTATTCGACCAGTACCGGCGTGTGGTTCGTTAGTTAGCGGCACAGAGGGCGGCGACTGCGGTGTGGTGATCCTTCCCTTCCCTGTAGCAAAGTGATGCATATGTTGTCAAGAGTTCCAGCTAAAACCTAAGAGAACCTTCATTTTATCTCTCTTCTTGGTCCCTCGGATCTCTTGAATTTGTATCCATGCCGGACCGGGAATCAAAATGTTTCTTTTTACAGAAGGAATAAAACTTCATTAAGAGTTTGGGGGGAACTAAACACAAAAGGCAATTCCACCACCATCACCAATTTGACTTCATTACATCTCTATCTTGAGTGCTAAATTAAATGATTCACCTCCACACCCGTGCATGTGTAGATTTTCAGGGAACAACTAGCATGGCAATTTGTTACCACCTTCCACTAAAATTATTTAAATTGTTTGTCTGCCCCCACTACATACATACACGGTTTTTCATGGGTCTGATGCAGCGGGCATGTATGGTGTTGCCGGCGCAAGCCCGAAATGAGACAAAGCTGGGCATGTCGCATGCCCAACAGTAGCCGCCAATAGAGGCGTTTAAGATGCTTAGTGGTTGGGGTGCATGCCAATGCTCGAGAAGAAGTTGGATCCGACATTGCAGAGGAATGCCCGAGCGTCGCCGACCGACGAAAAAGACAACTATGTTAGACGTTTGACGGAAAGGCGGCACGACATCGTCGTAGACTGACGGTGATGAAACCATGAAATCCAGCTATTCAATCAGTACCGGCGCGGGATTCGCTAGTGAGCGGTACACGGAGGCAAATTTGACAAATTTGACCTATAGACGAAATCAAATCACAGAATGAACTATCCGTGAAACTATTTCACGCGGCTGACCTTTTTGTGTGACGCCCGATACGAAGGCGCCACACTACACTGTGCAACGCCTCACAGTTAGGCGCTACACGGCCAGCGTCGCACCCGTGTGATCCGAAAATTACTAAGTTAGTGTGCAGCGCCTGAGAGCTAGACGCCACACTATACAGTGTAGCGCCTAGCTCCCAGGCGTTGCACTAGTGCAGCGCCTGAGAGCTAGGCGCCACGGGTCAGCCGCGTGAAATAGTTTCACGGACAGTTCATTCTGTGATTTGATTTCGTCTATAGGTCAAATTTGTCAAATTTGCCGGACGGGCGACTACGGTGTGGTGGTCCTTCTCTTGCGTGTAGCAAAGTGATGCTGATGTTGTCAGGAATTCCAGCGGCCGACTGTGAATTAGCAACGCTGAAATAAAGATGGACGTTTCATAAAACAAAAATGGCATTGTCCTTTGCGTCCAAGGGTGCTGAAATTCCCGAGCACAAGGGGGTGTTTCCCGCAAAAGCGCAGCCCGGCGGGCGGGGAATACGGGGGGAAGAGAGAGAAGGGAACAAAAGGAAAAGGAGGCAGCAGGCGGGCGGGCGGCTCGCCTCAGCCTCAGCCTCAGCCTCACCGTACCGGAGCAGCTCTCTCTCTCTCCTCACTTTCCCTCTCCTCCCGAAAAGGCAAAGCGGAAAGGAGGCAGCAAGAGAGAGAAAGAGGCAGCACGATACGAGTAACAACCAGGAGAGAGAAACGAGGAAAGAGAGAGGCAGAGGCACCTCCCTCCCCCTGCCGGCTTCCCCTGCTCTCCCCCTGCGCCGGTCGGCTGCAGCAGCTGCTGTCCCCTCCCCCTCCCCGATCCCCATGCTCTCCCTCCTCTCCTAGCCCGCCGCAACGACCAACCACCCTCCCCGCGGTTGGCTGTCCCCTTCGCCTCCGATCCGTCTCCGGGGATCGATCCGCACTTCCGCACCGCGCCGAGCCTATATATAACCCCCCACCATCCCCGCGCGCCTCCCGTCCCCGAACCTTCCAGAACCTCACCGAGCTCTCTCCCCCTCCGGCAGCAGGTTCTTCGTTCCCTTCGGGATGGCCGTAGTCGAGACCTCCGCCGACCACGTCGCCCCCGCCGCCTCCGACCACGGCGCCGCGCCGTACCGTGCCTCGTCGGAGGGGGGCGACGCGGGGGAGCGCGAGATGCGGGATCTGGAGGAGCTCCTCTCCAAGCTCAACCCCATGGCGGAGGAGTTCGTCCCGCCCTCGCTCGCCGCGCACCCCATGCCGCCGCCCCCCTACGCCGGCTACTACCCCAACGGCCCACCCGCAGCCGGCTTCGCGCCGGTCGCCTCGCCGGGCCACCGCGGGGTCGTTGGCTTCCCCGCCGCCGACGGCCGCGGCAGGGTAAGGAGACACGAGAGTCCTTGTTTGACCTTTTCGATCGCGTGGTGTTCCCGTTCGGCCTCTCTGTTTCTATCGCCGGTGTAAGTCTGATCTGCTCCTTCCTGCGCGCAGAAGAAGTTTGGAGGGTACGGCGGCGGCTACCCCCACGGCGGCAAGCGGCGGGTCAACAGCCGCACCAGCCAGGCGCAGCGCGACGAGGTGATCCGCCGGACGGTCTACGTCTCCGACATCGATCATCAGGTCAGCCCACGGATCGATGCCCGCACCTTCCTCTCTTGATTCTGCCTGTGACGAGCCTCCTTCGCCCGTCCCTTATTAGACTCTGATATATCCATTCACGTTACCTCCGCAACCGCAAAGAGTTTGTTCACCTGTTGATTGGTTTGATATCATTTTTCTACGTTCCTGTTACTGGTTGTCATGATCGCTCAGCTAGACTTCGGGTTGTGTGACTTCTGTCGGGCACGTGCTGTTCAGATGGGATAAAACGTTAGCAGGATTGAGATCATAAGATGGGATGGGGCTGAGAGCAGGTGGATACTGGATACGCCAGCGGTTGCTCCTTTTGATCATCCTTTTCTTGTTTCGATAGATTTGGATGCCACTTCTCACTGTAGTAAGTTTTGCAGTTCTTGGTCATTACTTTTGTATGGAGTCTAGAAAGTCGCATGACTATTTTGCCATTTATGTGCTTGGGCGACGTGCAGCTAACCTGTACTCATCTACTGTGTTCTTATCCGATTTTGGGTGGTTATTCTCCTGATTTCTTCACATACTGTATGCACCTCTATTGACTATTCGTGGCATGTCTGGTTGTTTTGATGCATGCACCATCTGTATCGGTTTGCTATTAGATTTCTCGTTGGATTAGTCTATGCAGTGCATTACTGGAAGTATCTCATTAATGAGCCCTGCTTTCGTGCTCCTTTAGCAGTTCATTGAGTAGGCAGTCGTTCCTTTTTTTTTTCTGGAAGACCTAGGTAGTGTATTCCTGGCAGTGTGTTCGTTATGGGCCATGCTTTCATGTTCCTTGTAGCAGTTTATCTAGTAGGTGTGTATTCATTTCTGTTTAGGAAGACCTGGGTAGTGTATTCCTGCAAGTGCCTTATTTAAGATCCTTGCTTTAATGTTCCTTTGATGGAGTGATCATTGGAAGGAACAGTATAATAATTCAAACCATGCCCTATTATATACTGCTTGGTACAAATTTTAGATGTCTCAGGCCTATTCCTGTATTCATGCAAGAATGCTAGATTTGAGAGTGGATACATGCAGATTTACTGTCTGGTGGAACACAGATGGGACCAGCTTTAATGAATCTCAGTAATGGGCATGCAAAGTTACTTTGATTTTTTTAGGGGTGTTTTTTTTGAGGGGTATGCAAAGTTACTTTGGTGTATTTGATACTCCCTTCGTTCCTAAATATAAGCCCTTTTTGAGATTCCAATATGGACTGCATACGGAGCAAAATGAGTGAATCTACACTCTAAAATATGTCTATATACATCCGTATGTAGTCCGTATTGAAATCTCTAAAAAGTGTTATATTTAGAAACTGGGAGTAGATGCCTTGTGTATGCTTGTTGACTTATTAGGTCACGATGATACTTTGTCTTTTTTGGTTCTGGTATGCTATTCTAATTTCTTTCTCAAAAAAGTCTTAATCTCGTTTACATCTATGCTTAAGATCATAGCTTATCATGATGCTTCTCATATTTACATGTTGAAATGCAACATGTACACACTTGATTGGGATTTGCACTTTGAAAGATTTAAGCTTCTAGGTGGCTGATATGGTTTACTTGTGAGCTCAGTTGTTCTAGTGCATGTTGATCAATGCCAGTTAGATATATGTATCGTTTCCAGGATTCAGAAACCCTTTTCTAGAAGAGGTATTCTCTAGAACAATACAGTTGCCACGTTTGTAAGAGACATGCATGCTGTTTGTGAAGTATATAAGAGGCACACCATCTTTACTTTTTGGCGTGCCTCTGTTCCACAATGAAAAGAAGCACCTTGTTACTAAATCAGCGACAATTAATATAGATCGGAGGGAGTACGTTGTAATTGTAGTAGTAGTGTGCATAAGTTATGCACTGAAGAGTTCACTCGCTATGTATTCTCATAATGGTGGTTACGTTTTTGGGTCAAGCGTATGTCATTTGGCAAATGCACCTTTTTTTCTTTGTTCAGACAACATAGTATGTACTTTCTACCTCGTAATAGCCGTGTTCATGTTTTTTTTCATGTTAGACATGTACTAGACACGTTCACTGGTTTTGCCTTGCGTGATAGTGAACTTTCTACCTCTGTACATGCCAACTAGTGACCTTTTGGCTGCAGTTCTGCAGAAATATTCCAATTTTCTCAAAAATTCAAAGATCTCCAGAAATCCTCGTGCTACTGTTTGGAGGCAGTGCCTGCTTGTCTGCTCCACGAAGACCCTTTAGGCCTAATAGTGAGATATGGAATGGCATATGAATAGGGATGCAAGCGGCGTCCCGCATGTCCCGCGGAACTAGCAAAATAGTTCATTTCTGGCTGAAAGATTAACACTAGACTAGAGATGGATTTGTACGAGGCTGCAGCCCGCAAACCCGTCCGCTCTGCATCCCTACATATGAAATAAAATAAAATTTCTTGTATACAGAAACTTCTTAGAAGGAAAAGGAATTCGTAGTCCACCAGAGGGTTTATCTGATAGATCAATTCTGATTCGTCACCCGCATTTTCTGTTGAATAGATGAGTGCTTTTGGTAGGGTGATAACATGTCTGACATGTATTTTACTCGAATACTGGACGGATCATAATGTTGCAACTATTAAGTGGTATTTTAGGAAGCTCATTTTTGGCAGCGCTATGAGAATGAGGCGAGTTAGGTCAGTTTGTGGTTGTCCAACTGTGTTGCGTTTGCTTCCTTTATAATCTGCTGTTAGAAATTAGCCAGAAAAATGTGCAAAAGCGGGTCAGAGAGACACAAAAATAGCCTAAAGCAGGTGAGGCAAACAGGATTGTGATAATCCACCGCAATGCCAAACACAGCCTTAAAAGAGTGTTTTGCCTCTTTGAGAGCACTTTTCCTTTGATTACATACCCTACACTGAGTTCTTTTTGGAAAGAAAAAAAGTTTCTTGAATCCTCAAAAGGTTCTAATGGAGTGGAGTTATACATGTACATATAGACGTGTAGCATTTATGCACAAAATTTATCAATATATCTTCTCAGTTATGGTGTACACAAAAAGGAGAAATGTGTAGATCAAAATAGAGTAACCTTTTGCTTTTTTAGAGCCCACAAAAACGTCTTATATTTTAGAACAGAGGTAATATTATTTAATAATTTTTTACAGTTATGTAGAACACATCCATATATATCCACTGGAAAGAGTTCTTTTGAAAACCTCTAACTTTCTGCACTTGGTCCTCTGATGTTTATTCCCTTATGGTGTCTTTTTTATAATTTTCGCATCTGTATTTCCTCATGTACTCTGTAATGTTATGTTGGTTTGTTGGTGATAGGTTTAATTTTGTCTATTGGACACTTAACAGTTAGTTATTCACTTATTTGTTTGTCACTTGGCTGCTGTGATACTTTGTATATTTGATTAAATTTCTACACCTAACTTGTGGAGTTTGTTGAGTTCATTTGTGCTGCCTTTGCAGTTAGTTATTTATCACTGGTACATTGTGTCAGCCATTTTTCAAGTCTTATATCCTCTAGTTGCACGCCTGCAATTATATGTAGGCTAATTCGTTATATGTTTCCTCACATTTAGGTCACCGAAGAGCAACTGGCAGCACTATTTATCAACGTAGGGCAGGTACACTTTTTGTTTTTTGTTTACATTTACTTTTTGAGAGCACTGAATAATCTGATTTTTTTTGTGAAGGTTGTGGACTGCCGGATGTGTGGGGATCCAAATTCAGTTCTTCGTTTTGCTTTCATAGAGTTTACTGATGAGGGTAAGTGGTTGAATGATAATTGAACATGCTTAGGTCAATTTGTCCATTGATTAATATACTGTACTATTGCAGAGGGTGCAAGGGCTGCTCTAAATCTGTCAGGAACTGTGCTTGGATATTATCCTGTGAGGGTTCTGCCATCAAAAACTGCAATTGCACCAGTCAATCCAACGTTCCTGCCCAGGGTAAGCTACAGTTTTGGAATCCACATATTTGTCTAAGTATCGCTGTTCATACTTATCTATATGGATGTCCGCCTGATGTCTAAAAAGTGCCTCGTCTTTATCTTCAGTCTGATGATGAGCGTGAGATGTGTGCAAGGACCATCTACTGCACAAACATCGACAAGAAGGTTTGCTAGCCTACCGTTGCACTCTGTATCTCTATACTCTTTGCACCGATGTTTCTATTTTATTTGATGCACTTGGTGCAGGTCTCTCAGGCAGATGTGAAACTGTTCTTCGAGTCAATTTGTGGAGAGGTTGGTGATTTGTCACTTCGAACTTCCTTTCCTTGTCATAATTTATACCATATATACTGTGCTGCAATCAAAATGCAGTTCAAGGGACATGCTCATTCACTCATTGCAATATCTCCCTGACAGGTCTATCGGCTGAGGTTGCTTGGGGACTACCAGCATAATACTCGCATTGCCTTTGTGGAGTTTGTTATGGTTAGAATGACTTGCCCATTTCGTACTTTTGCAAATCATCACAATATATTGCCTTTTTATTGTATTTCTAGTGTTACTCGTCATGTGTGAGAAGGTTGAATCCTATAATGCTAAGAGTGTTGCCCGCAAATTATATCATGAACATCCATCGCCTCGTGTATGTTTGCTTGAATCATGGTTTCCTGTATTGTTCACATAGTAGAAAACATGTACCACTACGACCAGATTTGATTTCTGGCTAGTTGTCATTTCGAGTCATGTAGGGTTTCAGCCTTAATTTCCCAAACCACTAACGCCAGAAGTTGGCATGAACTGGCCTTATGTCCATGTTAGCTTTAATCAGATGGATAAATAGTTAGCCAGAGAACAGCTGGGAAATAGTCATGCTTAAATGAAAACTATGGTTTGATTGGGGTACATTAGATTTCTGTAAGGATGTTTACATGTGGCTGTTCTCCTTTTGTCTAATACTCCCTCCGTTCCAAATTAGTTGTCGCTGATTTAGTACAAAACTGTACTCCCACCGATCCATATTACTTGTCTCAGATTTGTCTAGATATGGATGTGTGTAGACACGCTTTAGTGTTAGATACATCCGTATCTAGACAAATCTAAGATAAGTAGTAATATGGATCTCAGGGAGTATTAAATCAGCGACAACTAATTTGGAAAGGAGGGAGTATATATTAGTCTTTCCTGAACATTACTTGCTTTATTAAACTCACAACTTTGGTTGGTTGGTACTCTATTATGTTATGAGTTATGATCTGATGTCCTGATGTATAGCATTGCATGTCAGTTTAGGTGGATGTCTGATGATCATTTCTTTGAACCTGAAGTGGTCCCAAGTACTCTCTCTATTGAGAAGTTATTAGTTAGCAAGATCTACTGTTGCTTGTTGTCCTCGTGCTTAGCGCATTAACTTGATCTTAGTCAGCATTGTTTGTTGTTCAGGATAATCTCTAATTGCTATACACGTGCTGTAAAAATGGCTCTGTTAGTTACATTTTCTTGGATTTTGGGGCCTTACGATGCAGGGTATTTTGGGAAATGAAGTTCATGTGTGTATGCAACTTCTTTCCTGTTGTAACAGCAATGTCCTTGGCTAGTCCTTTGTGTGGCATAGTAGTAGTGGTGGTATTTTTCATTTCACAACCAAGTTCAGCCTGGAGGTTCATTTGTTTCTTAATTTTCAGGCTGAAAGTGCTACAGCTGCTCTCAACTGCAGTGGTGTTATACTGGGTTCCCTGCCAATAAGGTAAAAAGCATGGTCTGGATTCAACTTTGTTGACCCAACTGTGAATAAAAGCCTATTTAGTTTTGGAAATAACGTGCTGCCTTGCTGATATTTCAGGGTGAGTCCATCTAAGACTCCCGTTCGTCCCCGTGCTCCTCGGCCAATGAACTAGAGTTGTAGGTACAGGAGGTGCCAATGGCACTGCTTATATATAGAGAGATCGACATATGTGAAAGAGAAATTAAGATATGTCTTTTCTTCTAAGTTATCCGCTCGAGTGTCTTTTTATTGTATCGCCGGTAAGTATCAAGACTCGAGCGGAGGAGGGGAAAGGAAAAATTAGAAATGGTTGGTCGGTGTTTACCTTTTGCACATAGAGCTTCTTAGAAGCGGGCCTGTTGCTCTTGTCCTTGATGCAGCAAGGCGAAACTCGTGGACTTTTGTCTTTGTTAAGTTGTTGGCTGTTGTCCGTTTGCTACTTACTGGAAAGTTGCAGCAAGTCGTTTACCTGAAAAATGATGAGCACTTGCCATTATGCTGTGCCAATTCTGTCGTGCCCCCGGTATTTTTGTTTGCTGATGCTTATGCTCTTCGTGGTATGCATTATGGTGGAATATTCTACTACTATTGTGGGCTGTTCCCCATATTTAGTCTGCACACGAGCAGTTCAACATTATCCTTGGGTTGCTCTGTAAATATGCTCGTCGTATAAATTGAATGTTATTGGTTACCTCTGAAACTGGAGCCAATGCACAGAAGCTAAGGAGGCGTTTTGTTCCACTCTGGTACTGTTTTCGACTTTCAGTTTCGGGAAGCGCTGCTTCTGATATTTTCTCCTGATGAATACGCGTTTTGTTTGGATCGGGCGCGAACGAATGCGGACTGGATGGGATTCTGTATCTCGCTGGGATCCGACGTTTTTGTGGATGTGAAGCGTTGTACTGTATCTGACAGAAAACAGAATGTCCGAACCAAAACGCGTCGTAATAGTCATCTTAGGTTTTTATTTACTCCTGATCAGCTATGGCAACCGCCCAGAAATTGTATTTGCTGGAACGTTTAAGGTCTGTCTTTTTGCCATTGTACCAGTAGAATCCTTTTTGTTGCTTGTGGTGTGGGGAGCCCGCGAGTTTAAGTTTACCTAGAGCTACAAGTTTAACCAAGGAAAGTTCACCTTTTCTCATCGTGTATAACGTTGTCCATAAAGCATGCAGTGAGATGTTTGTTGCACATTGCGTACACTCTTCCATGTTTCTGCCCCTGTCAGGTTCCATCGGCCGGGCCACCCATTGTTGTTGTCTGCCACCACGCACGAGCGAACAGCGGTACAGAACTACGCGGGCCGTGTGTCCAATAGCTGCATGTCCATCTCATCTCATCTCATCGGCTGCAGCAGTATAGTACGTGCAGTGAGCCGAGCCTTTGTGCCGGTCCCGATATGTGAGGTGGATCCTGCCTGCCACGGGCCACGGCGGGTACCAAGCGCGTACCGGCGCGTGCGATGCGTATGCAGGCAGGAGGGACCGGACGGCCGGAAATGGGCTGGGGCACCAGGAAAAAGGCGACCGACCGAGACAGTTCGACGGGTCGGTCGAGGGGCCATCGCGTCCATCAATCTAGTATCTACGCTGCTACAGGAGCCTTTACAGAGGAGGGCGGGCGGACGACACGCGGACATGATCATCCCACTCCCACGCGCCAGACCTGCTCAATAATTTACCAATAATCCGTTCCCCTGTCTCTCTATGCTACGGGCTGTAGCTCCGGCCCCAGGCTCGAACGAAACCTCCAAAACTCTCTTCGCGAAAACAAATCCCGACAACGGATTTCACATCGGCGCAGCGCAAACCCAGCACGCATCTCCCAGGCTGCAAAAATCGCGACGGTTCCATCCTTTCGCGCCGTCTGTCGCCTCCGACCGACGGCTTATAGAGTATAACAGAAAAAAGGGCGGCAAAGACACTGGATGATGATCCAACGGTGGGGGACGTGCCTCAGTGCGTGACCACGCCGCGTGCCGCCCGCCCCTGGCCGCCGTGCGGGCGCGCACAGCTCCTCCTCCTCCTCTAATCCGTCCCTTGACCCTTGATCATCGGTGAGTAGATGGATAACTTGGCGCGAAGATTTTGTCAAAAGTCTCGTCCGCGTCGCGGGCACGGTGTCTTCGCTGTTTTGCACGGAAGGGAATCGGAGCATGCAGATTCAGCTACAGTGCACGCCAGCGTGGCTGCCTTGCCTGCCTCATGCACGCCCTCCTCGCATGTATCGTCCATACCTGCTGCGACGTGACGCCGCCCGCCGGATGACGCATCGATCTCATCATCTCAAAATCTTTTTTTTCTTCCGATGAAGATCTCAAAATCGTTGGGTCAGAGCACATACTTCTTTGAAAACAGTTTCTTTCGCATCTGTCTCTGCTGTTCCCAACTGCGTAATCAGCCGAAAGAATGGTACGTATGTTTCTCTGCACGGGCCTGAACTCAGGGGGTATCGGTGGCGAATCATGAAAGAAAATGAAAGGGGGGCTCAAAATTAATAGTGTGTAGAAAAAGTCAAAAGCTTTCAATTCTTTAGTTCAAATAAGGTCAAAATCTTGATATGAATACTAGTATTTTTTTTTCAATTTTTGGAGGGGGGGCTCGAGCCTGTCGAAGGCCCCCGGTAGATTGGGGGGGGGGGGGGGGGTACGTATGCAGGGCCGGCCCTGGCATACTAGAGGCCCTCGGGCGAACATCATACAATGGGCCCATACGCTATAATAAGCAAAAAAACTACTCATAAATATCTAAAGTAGAAGATTTGTGTTCATACTCATTTGGATTTTTAGTATTTGAAACATTCTCATGGCCACCCAAATTTGTAGAATCCTCAATGACGAAATCAGATTGTTCCATAGCACCCTTTGGAGATATAATGAATTTATCTACACGCCACTTCTTTTTCCTTTTCTCATAATCAGATAAATGTTTTTTGGCAACATGGTTACAACAAAAAAGGAGAGAGAAAACCTGAATTTTTGAATCTTGGTCTTGGTCTCTTGGAGTAAATTAGAAGAAATCCCACGCTGCTCCAGCTATCCACTAATCCAAATTCAAGCAATGCCACAACAGAAAAATATATCTGACTGCAATGTCGTACAACAAATAAGGAATCAAGCAAGTCAAACATCCTTACATCAATTCATCATTACAGAACATAAACAAGGGGAAAAGTTGAGATGCAAAAAATTAAGGAACTGCTTGCCTCGGACAGTCGGACCTTGATCGCAGCCCTAACAGCGGATGGCAAGGCTGCGGGCTGCTGCTCTCCGCGTTCCTGCCAGGGCACAAGGAGTGTCGTCGCTCGCCGGCTCCCTTATGTGGCTCCATTCACCGGGGACCTTGTGGTTATTTGTAAGATGCTAACTGAAATTCATTGGAGTATGACACTAACAGAAATTTCAATGATTAATTTGGGGATTTGATGTCTTGGCCTTTTAGACTACCCATAATGGGAGTAACATCACACATATCTAGGCAAAATAGATGATGTGGCAAGTAATTAATGAAAAAAGAGAGTCATGTGGTAACATAGCTACTCCCTCCTTTCCGGCTTATAGGGCTTATCTCAAAATCTTAGTTTTTCCATTTTATAAGGCTCAATTTGGTTGTTCCCCATCACAAGTTTAGATTACTAGGTGCATTAAATAATTGCATGCAAGTATTAAGAGAATTGATCAATGCATGTACATTATGCATGCATTCATTGCAATTAATACATTGGTAAACATATTTTTTTTAGAAAAACAAGATCATTAATTGGGTGATTTTGCAAATTACAAAAAGTATTCCACCACTCACCATCTACCTTGGTTGGTGAGATTTTTGAATTGAGCCCTATAAGGCTGGCCATAGTGGGGGTAACATAAGTAGTATCATGCACTTGGGACTCGCAAACATGCTTATGTGGCAGGCAATTACAGAAGAGAGAGATGGTTATAGTCTAAGTTACTCCCCACTATGACCAGCCTAAACCGGAAACATGCAATTAAAGAAGAGAGAGATGCTTATGTGACTCGCAAACATGCTTATGTGGCAGGCAAACATGCTTATGTGACTCGCAAACATGCTTATGTGGCAGGCAAACATGCTTATGTTACTAGTCTAAGTTACTCCCCACTATGACCAGCCTAAACCGGAAAGAAGGGAGTAGTTATTAGTAGTATGAGTAACATCACACATATCAAGGCATGATGAGTCTACAACCTAATAAATAAAGTGTTGCATGACATCACATATACGTTACTCCCCACTATGGAGGTAGTAACATATGCATGTTACTAGTCTAAGTTACCCCCATTGTGGCTAGTCTTAGGAACTTGGGGCAATAATTGGATTTGGGGAAGAGGAAGAAGATGAGAACGAGAGGGAGACGATGAGTTGGCGGCGTGCTCTCGGAGAGAGCGAAGGAATTGTTGACTTGCTCGCTTCTTAATGGGCTGGGCTGCTTTTCATGCGTACTATTTTTTTTGGAAAATATATACAGTAGACATGCACAGGGTATGGCCCCTGCTCGGGCTGGGCCCTAAGCCGTCGCACTCGCCGCCATGGCCCAGGGCCAGCCCTGTACGTATGTGACTGGGAGGACGATTATGTGGAACCGCCGTCATGCCATCTAGAAAACATTTTGCAGTGTTTCGACATGTGTTTTCCCAGTTCAAGATAAAAGAGAATTATGTGTATATTAAGAGTGCAGGGGCTACTTCTAGACTTGGGTAATTGTTCATCAAGACATTGAAAAAGACTTCTTGTCATAAACTAACCATTTGAATATCCGAGCAATGAACCGGTCCTATATGAATATAAAAGCTCTCAATAACTGAAGGTGAACTGAGGGTAGCTCACATGGTTAGGTTTGTTGTGGTGAAATCAACCCATCACGATGCAAGTCCTAAACTTGACACTAATGGTCGTACTTTTCTGGATTTCTTTTAGGCTTTTGATGATGCATGTTTAGAGGGAGGAGACATGCTTGTGACGACTTTATCAATCTCAGAATGTTGTGCCGACTCATTGTCATCGCATCAATATAAATTACCATTAAAAATCTGATTTAGCATTCCTCTCTAATACTAATAATTACTACTACTATAAGTTTGTGTAATTTTGGCAGGTCCACCCAGTCCAGAATACTGC
This sequence comes from Aegilops tauschii subsp. strangulata, assembly GCF_002575655.3. Taxonomy (NCBI): domain Eukaryota; kingdom Viridiplantae; phylum Streptophyta; class Magnoliopsida; order Poales; family Poaceae; genus Aegilops; species Aegilops tauschii. Next base: position 404,679,444 of record NC_053041.3, read on the forward strand.
AGCTCCACGGTATACAGTTGGTGTTGTCCCCTGGGTTGGCACTGGTTGGTTACGTACACAGGTTGCTAGCTGCATGGCCGTTGGATTCTGTCTTGTCAGCTGTACGGGGTTCAACAAGCCTTGATGAGAAGCGTACCATGCGCGCGTCAACACACTAGCTGGACCACGCCTACGCTCCTAGTACTAGTACGTGCGCGACAGCCTCCTCGGCCTGCCTGCCTGGCTACTGTCAAGAGACTGTCTCACTGCTCTGCATGCATATGCGTATGTTGGCTAGCTCAAAATACGTAGTAGTACAGCAAACTTCACGGCGCGACCCCATCCTATCCGGTGTGTCTGGTAAAACGGACATACCAGACGACCCAGCACGTGACCCCATTTTAAAAAGTCCGTTTTCTGTCCGCTTCGCCCCATCCTGGGAGCAAAGTAGGGCTGGCTTTGCGTCTGAAACGGACACGGGCCGATGCTCTCTGTCTCGTCCTCGTCCAGGGCATGCTGTCCTTTTGCATGTGACCCTGACCCGCCTGTTATTGGCCCACACACCCACCCACCCACCCCTCTCTCTTTCCTTCTTTTCTCTCCCTGGCCCACCACGCACACACACCACCACGAGGCACGCGGACGCGCGCGGCCGCAAGCGAGCGCGAGTGGCGGCGGCGGCAAGCTACTGCGGGCGGGGCGGTAGGGCGCGGGGGCGGCCGAGCTCGCGGCGGCAGGGGCCGGTGCGAGGCGGAGGGCGCGGCCGAGCTCGCGGCGGGCAGCGCGGTAGGGCGCGGGCGCGAGCTGTGGCGGGCAGCGCGGCAGGGCGCGAGCTGCCGCGGGCGGCGCGGAGCAAGGCGCGCCGAGCTCATGGGGGCCGGGGCGCGGCAGAGGGCGAGGAGCGAGCTGCGGCGGGCGGGCGGCAGGGCGCGGGCGCGGCAGGCGGTGCGAGGCGGAGTGCGGGCGGACGAGGCGCTAGGGCTGGACAGTTTGGGGTCATCTGCCGCGTTGGGCGCCTCCAACGAAAGCCGGACACACATGTCCGTTTTCACACCTATAGCCACCCCAAACGGACAAAATTCGCATAAAACGGACGTCCGTTTGGGGTCGCGCGGTGGAGTTGGCCTAACAAGTTTCAACCCGGTTTTCGAGGACGGTTTCGTCACGTTGAAGCTGACGTGATGCTGACGCGGCATACTCTGGGTGAACAGAAGGCCCTCTTGTTTCACTCCCTAGTTAACTTTTTTGTGTCTTATTTATATTATAAAAATCAAAGTACAAGTCACGTAAGGATCGTCATGACAAAATTGTAAAGATAGTAGAACATATCTGAGCTTGACACCGATGTCCGTCACCTCCCTCTGGCACCAGCATAGCAGCCACCGAAAAAAGAGTGACGGATCACCTCCTCACCCGAGCTTGACGCGGTTCCATTGCTGATATGCAGCTTTGCAGACCTCCAAAGTGTCTCACCAAAAATAAAGTCATTGCTGTTGAACGAATGAGACCGGGGCAACACCCCGGACACACCATCGAACTCCAGATCAGGCTTCCCACCCGACTAAGACGCCGAAGAAGGAAACCACACCTGCCATCCATCAACCACGAACCCAGCACATGTTCCATCTTCGAAATGTCGTCGATGCAAATCATAATCTGCATCCGCTCTTGGGCTACCTCCCACGCTCCGCACCGACGTTGGAGCAGACGGCGGAGCCCGAGGACACATGTCGACCACGAGAATGCCGCCGTCGCCACATCATCCTTGCTTCAACAGACTGGTTTCCAAAATCATCCCCAACTATAGGGCCGATCGCCTTGTCGGGGAATGATCCGAAGATTCTTTATTCAGCGCCGCCAACGTCGTCGTCGAAGCCAAGATAATGAACATCCTTAAAATGAAGCTACTTTAGCTTAAAACTTTTCATACAAGTGGATCTGATGATCCCCTCACCACTGACGACCGAGGTCATCGGCGGAGGGAAACTGCCGGAGGACGGCGGCGAAGAAACTCTCTTTGGGAGAGACGGTGGCAAGGGGGCCCTTTTTCTTCTGGAGGAAGAAAGAACGACCCGTCTGTATTTGGGGATGGCCGCGGCGGCGATGCTCTCTTGTTAACGTCCTTGTTTAATTAAGCAACAACCCGTGTGTCATTTTCTTTTTTTGCGATGAAACCCATGTGTCATATGGTTGCATGCAACAAGATATATACTGTAGTACGTACCCTACTTGCCAAAGGGTAAAAAATCAATATATACCTTGGTGTGAGTATGCAGTCACATATCTCATCTGTGCTGCAGTCAGCCCGAACGGCCGGGAGCGTTGCTTGCACACAACAGCAATTTGCAGTTGCTCTGCGGACAAGGAACCAATGGATCGGAAGCAAGGCAAGCAGCGAGCAACAACATGGATGCATTATTAGCATGGTCCAAAATTAAAGCAGCTAGCCAAAGCTGGTATGAAGGACATAATAATCATCATCGTATGGCTCGCTAGTCCGCTAGTGTGTGTGTGTGTGTTTCTTGCCGTCTCCACCATTCGGTCCATCACGCGTAGCGTAGCCATTCTCTTGACGCTTGTCTAACGCCATGGATTCGGTTGCTTCTTGAGTTTGCTTGTGCACATGCATGGAGTGATGGAGGCCGGCTTCAGTTACTCCATCATCTCGCTCGACGGCACATATATATGCGAGTGCGTCTGGTACAAGTGTGCATACACCCACTTTCCCGGCCTGTTCCGTGAAGAAGTAGATATACTACATCACATGGGGAGCTGCGCGTCCAAGGACGACATGGCGGCGAGGCCGAGGAGCGCGGCGGTGCACCCGTGCCCGTGGATTACGCCGACGGCGCTGCCGGCGCCCGGCCAGCAGGTCGCCGTGCGGATGCGCGCCAGCGAGTTGCGCGCTCTGCATGAGGCCGCTGGTGGGGATACCAGAGGCGGGGACGCCGACGCCGGCATCGGCCGTGCCATCCTGGACGGCTGCGTCGCCGGTCGGTGGACGTGGTCACCAGCGTCCGCGTCCTACTTGGCAGGCTAGCCACCCATGCTGTGCACGCAGTCATGCACATACTAGACGACTTGTGTACATAATACAGTACATATGAATTCGTCTCTGTACACATAGCTTCACAAACCACCTGATCCATTCGTCTCTGTACGTACGTACTCGGTTGTAATTAAGGAAAGACGAGTTGGGTTTGTGGAACAGATTACACATTCGGTTGGATCATCGATCGCATGGCTTTGACTTGCGGTCCATGTACAAAAGGCGCACCATCGGATTCCAATGAGGCAGCTGGGAGGCAATTCAGTCCTAAAGCTAACAAGCTTTATCGCCATGGATTGGACTTTGGACACTGACAGCGATGTTACCCACTAACACACACGCGCGCGCGCTCTCTCTCACCCATTCTATGTGCGAATCTTTGGCGTTCTTGGACGAACTGTGTGGTAGGTGCATGCATGGCCGCCAGCGCGCGGCACCTGCGGCGCATCCATTTCTGTCCAAGGAATCTCTATATCTTGTCCGATTTCCAGCACGCCAAACGCAACTAATATGTCGTTCACAGGTTAGTTTCGGAGCTGGACTAGATAAATCCTAGATCTGTCCGCATACATGTGCATGAACCGACCGACACATCACCGGTCTCGATCTTTTCCTGGTCTCATCTGCCCCCGGTCACCAGACGCATATTTATGATCTATGGATGCATGTGGGCGCTCTAAACTCCGATCCAGCTGCCATGGATAACTCATGTCGAGTCCGGGTTGCCACGTGTCTCCAAGCCAGGTGCTCATTAATGGTTTTGCTATTTTTCATGTACCTACAAAGTATTGTACCGTTTCAAAAAATAAAATTGTTGCGCCAGTCACATTTTTTGGGAGGCAGCCGTAGCCTCATTATCTATCATACGGATAGTGTGTGTGCGCGCGCGCAATGGGATCGCCGCACTTGTTCAATGATGGTGTGGGGCTTAGAGGATGGCCGGAGCGGCGACGAACACGGCGATGGGGGGAGGGTGGGGCTACAGTCACCGGCCGCGCGGGGGGAGGGTGTTTCGGGCGGAAGTAGGCGGTTAGGCCGTGGGGGACGAGGAGGAACCATCGTGGAGAGGACGAGGAAGAAGATAAACAGTTGGCGGCACGTTCCTGACCGTTGAATGTTGATCGGATGGTCAACAACAGAAGTGCCTAACAGTCAGCTGATTTTTTTTTTCTTCTGTTAATTGACGTATTGGCAGTCCCGCTCATTAATTATTTACTCCATTCATTTTAAATGAACTGGAAGTTCTAGGCTTGCCCATACTCAAATTTCTTTAAGTTTGGTGAAATTTGTAGGAGAATGTATCAATATCTTGAACACTAAATTAATTTCATTAGAGCAACTTTAGCAGCGTTGTTATATTCACAGTGGCTCTATTGCATACGGAGCATGCTCCATATGCTTTTGGAGGCTGGAGAGACGACGTGCAAATTTAGAGTCGCCATGTTTGGTCCTCCATATTTTTCTTACGTATGTGGCCCATATGTCATTGGTTACATACTTGTTCTTCATTTGGACTAAAATTGCATATTAATTAACAAACAACAGTGGACGACCAAAGGTCACATTCATCATAGCACGACAACGACAATAAGGTCAAGGCCATCGATCACAGATGCGGCTAGGGTGACGGGGATGATGACCCACAAGTATAGGGGATCAGTCGTAGTCTTTTCGATAAGTAAGAGTGTCGAACCCAACGAGGAGCAGAAGAAAATGACAAGTGGTTTTCAGCAAGGTAATTCTCTGCAAGCACTGAAGTTGTTGGTAACAGATAGTTTGATAGCAAGATGATTTGTAACGAGTAAGTAACGGTAACGGTAAATAAAGTGCAGCAAGGTAGCCCAATCCTTTTGTGGCAAAGGACAGGTCAAAACGGTCTCTTATGATAAGCAAAGCGTTCTTGAGGGTACACGGGAATTTCATCTAGTCACTTTCATCATGTTGATTCAATTTGTGTTCACTACTTTGATAATTTGATATGTGGGTGGACCGGTGCTTAGGTGTTGTTCTTAGTTGAACAAACCTCCTACTTATGATTAACCCCCTCGCAAGCATCCGCAACTACGAGAAAAATATTAAGATAAAATTTAACCATAGCATTAAACTTTTGGATCCAAATCGGTCCCTTACGGGATAGTGCATAAACTAGGGTTTAAGATTCTGTCACTCTAGCAACGCATCATCTAATTACTACTCCACAAAGCATTTCCTTAGGCCCAAATATGGTGAAGTGTCATGTAGTCGACATTCACATGACACTACTAAGGGCATCACAAACATACATACCATCAAAATATCGAACACATATCAAGTTCACATGATTACTTGCAACGAGATCTCTCCCATGACCTCAAGAACAAAAATAACTACTCACAAATAATAATCATGCTCAAGATCAGATGGGTATTAAATAGCATAATGGATCTGAACATATAATCTTCCACCAAATAAACCATGCAGTAATAAACTACAAAATGTAATCAACACTACTAGTCACCCACAAGCACCAATCTAAGGTTCCGATACAAAGATTGAACACAAGAGATGCACTAGGGTTTGAGAGGAGATGGTGCTGTTGAAGATGTTGATGGATATGGCCCTCGCCAAGATGGGAGAGTTGTTGGTTGATACGTCTCCAACGTATCTATAATTTATGAAGAATTCATGCCATGTTTACAACACTTATATATGATTTTGGTATGATTTGATTAGAACTAACCCGGACTAACGCTGTTTTCACCAGAACTACCGTGGTGTCATTTTTTGTGCAGAAATAAAAGTTCTCGGAATGGGCTGAAAATTTATGGTGATTTTTTTATGGACCAAAAGAGAACACTGAAGCACAAGAGTTGGACTAGAAGCTTCACGAAGAAGCGGCAAGGGTGGAGGGCGCGCCCCCTGTCTTGCCGCTGCCTTGTGGACCCCCTTGACGTGAGACCGACGCAAAAAGATTCTGTAAATACCAAAACCCCCAGAAAGAAACCTAGATCGGGAGTTCCGACGCCGCAAGCCTCTGTAGCCACAAAAAATCAATCTAGGCCCTCTCCGACACCCTGCTGGAGGGGGCCATCATCACCGGAGGCCATGGAGGAGGATCCCGAAGGGGGCCATCATCACCATGGAGGCCAAGGACCAGAGGGAGAACCTCTCCCCATCTAGGGGGAGGCCATGGAGGAGGAAGCACAAGGGGGAGACTCTCTCCCCCCTCTCTCTCGATGGCGCCGGAGTGCCGCCGGGGGAACCATCGCCGCGGTGATCGTCTTCATCAACATCACCATCTTCATCACCTTCCTCATCTATTTTACGCGGTCCACTCTCCCGCACCCCGCTGTAATCCCATACTTGAACATGGTGCTTTATGCCACATATTATGACCCAATGATGTGTTGCTATCCTATGATGTTTTGAGTAGATTTCCTTTGTCTTTTGGGTTGATTGATGATTTAGATTGGTTTGAGTTGTATGTTTTATTTTGGTGCTGTCCTATGGCGCCTTCCGTGCCGTGGACACATGAAGGATTCCTGTTGCAGGGTGTTGCAATATGCTCATGATTAGCTTATAGTGGGTTGCTAGAGTGACAGAAGCTTAAACCCGAGTAAGGGGGTTGTTTGCGTATGGGATAAAGGGGACTTGATACTTTAATGCTATGGTTGGGTTGTTGGGTAACGTAGCATGCAATTTCAAAAAAATTCCTACGCTCACGCAAGTCTATCTAGGAGATGCATAGCAACGGGAGGGGGAGAGTGTGTCCACGTACCCTCGTAGACCGAAAGCGGAAGCGTTAGATTAACGCGTTTGATGTAGTCGAACGTCTTCATGATCCAACCGATCCAAGTACCGAACGTACGACACCTCCGAGTTCAGCACACGTTCAGCTCGATGACGTCCCTCAAACTCTTGATCCAGTAGAGGGTCGAGGGAGAGTTCTATCAACACGACGACATGGTGACGGTGATGGTGATGTGATCCGCGCAGGGCTTCGCCTAAGCTCTACGACGCTATGACCGGAGGAGTAAACTGTGGAGGGGGCACCGCACACGGCTAAGAGAACAATTGATGTGCCTTTGGGGTGCCCCCGCCCTCGTATATAAAGGAGGGGAGGAGGAGTTGGCCACCCTAGGGGTGGCGCGCCATGGGGGGGAGTCCTACTAGGACTCCACTCCTAGTAGGATTCGCCCCCTTCCTTCCAACGGAGAGGGGAAAGGGGAAAGAGGGGAGAGGGAGAAGGAAGGGGGGGGGGGTTGCGCCCCCACCCCTTATCCAATTCGGATTAGGCAGGGGGGAGGCGCGCGCCACCTCTTGTGGCCTGCCTCCCTCTCTCCACTATGGCCCATTAACTTTCTCGGGGGGTTCTGGTAACCTCCCGGTACTCCGAAAAATCCCCGAACCTCTTCGGAACCATTCCGGTGTCCGTATATAACCTTCAAATATATCAATCTTTACCTCTCGACCATTTCGAGACTCCTCGTCATGTCCGTGATCTCATCCAGGACTCCAAACTTCGGTCACCAAAACATAGAACTCATAATATAAATCGTCATCGAACGTTAAGCGTGCGGACCCTACGGGTTCGAGAACTATGTAGACATGACCGAGACACATCTCCGGTCAATAACCAATAGCGGAACCTGGATGCTCATATTGGTTCCTAAATATTCTACGAAGAACTTTATCGGTCAAACCGCATAACAACATATGTCATTCCCTTTGTCATCGGTATGTTACTTGCCCGAGATTCGATCGTCGGTATCATCATACCTAGTTCAATCTCGTTACCGGCAAGTCTCTTTACTCGTTCCGTAATGCATCATCCCGCAACTAACTCATTAGTCACATTGCTTGCAAGGCTTATAGTGATGTGCATTACCGAGAGGGCCCAAAGATACCTCTCCGATACACGGAGTGAAAAATCCTAATCTTGATCTATGCCAACCCAACAAACACCTTCGGAGACACCTGTAGAGCATCTTTATAATCACCCAGTTACGTTGTGACGTTTGATAGCACACAAGGTGTTCCTCCGGTATTCGGGAGTTGCATAATATCATAGTCAGAGGAATATGTATAAGTCATGAAGAAAGCAATAGCAATAAAACTAAACGATCATAATGCTATGCTAACGGATGGGTCTTGTCCATCACATCATTCTCTAATGATGTGATCCCATTCATCAAATGACAACACATGTCTATGGTCAGGAAACTTAACCATCTTTGATTAACGAGCTAGTCAAGTAGAGGCATACTAGGGACACTCTGTTTTGTCTATGTATTCACACATGCACTAAGTTTCCAGTTAATAAAATTCTAGCATGAATAATAAAAATTTATCATGATATAAGGAAATATAAATAAGAACTTTATTATTGCCTCTAGGGCATATTTCCTTCATGGGTTTTACCTTAATGACCTTTAGTAGTTGCGGATGCTTGCTAGAGTTCCAATCATAAGTGCATATGATCCAAGGAGAGAAAGTATGTTAGCTTACGCCTCTCCCTCATATTAAATTGCAATAATGACTACCGATCTTGTTAACAATTGCCTAGGATAATTCCACACATCGCTCCATCATTATTCCACACTCGCTATTTATAATATATAGTAATATATTCTAACTTTATGTTAACAACACCTATTTTTTATATTTTAGCTCTCTGATATCATGCAAAGTGATCCTCTTTATACCCACAACATAGTTTTATTTCTCGTTTCTAGATGGAAGCAAACGTTTGATGTACGTAGAGTCGTATCAGTGTCAGATAGAATCATAGAACTTGAGAGAATATTGATTTTACCTTTAGCTCCTTGTGGGTTCGACACTCCATACTTATCACTTCCACCTTTGGAAATTGCTACGATGATTCCTTGCACTTGGGGATTATCAAGCTCTTTTCTGGCGCCGTTGCCGGGGAGCAATAGCGTGGGGTTGATATTCTCGTGTATGCTTGTTTGCTTTCTTCACTAAGTAGATTTTGTTTTCCCTTTTGTTTTTCTTTTCTTTAGTTGTGGGTGAAACAAACAATTTTTTTAAAAGAATGCAAAATACAAAAAATGTACTTGTCTCTTATGCCTAAAAACTATTTCAAAAAGATAAGTGATTGGAAGGTTATGCATTGGAGAAGTGAGGGTCGACCTTGAACACTTGTGTTCATTCGCATGGAAACAATGTAGAATTTTTCATGGAAATTTCTCAAAAATAGTTTTCCCTTGTATATATTCATTGTCTTATAAAAATAATGTGTCAAGATTTGGCTTTAGAATGTTTAAATTGCTTGTTTGGTGTGTGCAACAGAAAAAACAGAAACGTTTGCTGTAGTAATTGAATTTACATTTTTTTCTGGAGCGTGATAAAATCTTGGAATTTTTACACAGTACTCCTACACAAATTTGTTATTTTGTCCTATTTTTTTAGAATTTTGGAGTTATAGAAGTATACGAAGTTTCCAGATTGCTATAGACTGTCCTGTTTTTGACAGATTCTGTTTTCTATGTGTTGTTCGCTTATTTTGATGAATCTATGGGTTGTATCGGGGGGGGGGGGGTATGAACCATAGTGAAGTTGGAATACAGTAGATATAACACTAACATGAAATTGGAATGAGTTTACAACAGTACCTAAAGGTAGTGATTTGCTTTGTTATACTAACAGATCTCACAAGGTTTTTTGTTAAGTTTTGTGTGGATGAAGTGTTCGAAGATTGAGGAGTTATAGATATGAGAAGAACAAGGAGAGGTAAGAGTTCATGCTTGGGGATGCCCAAGACACCCCAAGTAAATATTTCAAGGATACTCAAGCATCTATGCTTGGGGATGCCCCGGTTGGCATCCCATCTTTATTCCTCAACAATTATCGGTATACCTTGGTTTTTGTTTTGTTCACATGATATGTGATAGAGGCAAAGGTGTCCTGTCTTTCGATGAGATGATGGATATCGCTTTGGTGGAAGCCGACTTTGACGATCCGACTATGAACGTGTGAGGACATCGCGCCTTAGCAATCGCTAAACCAACTCCGAGAGGTTATTGACCACGCCGGAGCACGATCAACCTGACCACGAAGGTCTATTTCCTGCAAGCAAACAAAGAACAAGCAAGAAACTAAGATTGCAATATGGATATTGCGAATATAAGATGAAAGCTTTATTGATCAAGGTGGGGTTCTGTGACGTCTTGGTCTGGTCGTTGAACACAAACGAAGTACGCGAAGTTGCAGCTACGACGAACTTTTAATCTAAACAAAACCCAAAGTCTAAACGACGCCCTAAGGGCTGTATATATGGAGGAATAGGGGGGAATTTCGTGGCCCTTGAGGGAGGGGTCCGAAACCAACCCTAACTCTTGTTTTCCCACACATACGGACTCTAAAAACAGCCTATAATCAAGTATTTCAAAATTACATGGGCCTGGCCCAATAATAAGGTGACGCAACACCTATAATAGCCTCTGGACGAAATTTGTGAAGTGGCATCTTGTATATTTCGTCCAAGACTTGATGCACTCATTATGGTGGCTTCAAAGTCCTGAAATCATCACTTGAAACTCTGTTCTTGTTTCCCTTGCGCATGCCATCATCTCCATGCTTGTTCTTGCTCCAATGTTCATCCTTCTCCAAGCTAGGCCCTTCATTTGTAAGCAAAACAAATGTATCCAATTTAGGCAGCATCATATTCTCATGAACATTAGAATCATTACCAAGAAACGAAAGTACCTGGTAATTTAATTGGCGCGCACGAGCTCTAGTAATTGGTCCAGTATGTATAGTAGCAGGAGGTGTAGGTGTAACAATGGTATTGATGTTCTCATCATCCTCCCTTTCTTGAAATGAAGTCGTCCTCGATGGAAGCTCATCTTCCTCACCCAAATAAGGCTTCAAATCTGCAATGTTAAAAGTGGGACTAACCCCAAAATCTGCAGGCAGCTCAAGTTTATATGCATTATCATTTATTTTCTCTAACACCTTAAAAGGACCATCAACACGTGGCATTAGATTTGATTTGCGCAAATCAGGAAATCTATCCCTACGCAAATGTAACCAAACAAGATCTCCAGGTGCAAACACAACATGTTTTCTACCCTTATCTCCAGCAAGTTTATATTTAGCATTCATATGCTCAATGTTTTCCTTAGTTAACTCATGCATTTTTAAAATCAATTCAGCATGTTGTTTAGCATCAAAATTAAACTTCTCCGAAGATGGAAGAGGCAACAAATCAATAGGTGCACGAGGTAGGAAACCATACACAATTTCAAAAGGGCACATCTTAGTAGTAGAATGCAATGAACGATTATAAGCAAATTCAATATGAGGCAAGCATTCTTCCCACATTTTCTTATTATTCTTCAAAATAGCCCTAAGCATAGTAGACAATGTTCTATTGACTACTTCAGTTTGTCCATCAGTTTGGGGGTGACAAGTAGTACTAAAAAGCAGTTTAGTCCCCAACTTAGCCCATAAACATCTCCAAAAGTGGCTAAGAAATTTAGTATCACGATCTGAAACAATAGTATTTGGCAAACAATGCAAGTGAATAATTTCAAGAAAGAAAACATCAGCAACATTAGCAGCATCATCGCTTTTATGACATGGTATGAAGTGTGCCATTTTCGAAAATCTATCCACGACAAATATGCTATCCCTCCCCTTCTTTGTTCGAGGTAATCCTAAAACAAAATCCATAGATATATCTTCCCAAGGAACACTAGGTACAGGCAAAGGCATGTATAAACCATGAGGATTGAGTCGTGACTTAGCTTTTTGACATGTAGTGCAGCGAGCAACAAAACGCTCAACATCCCGTCTCATCTTTGGCCAAAATAAATGTGTAGCATCTGTCTTCTTCACGCCAAAGTGTCCCATTAATCCTCCTCCATGCGCCTGCTGCAACAACAAAATATGAACGGAGCTAGCTGGAATGCATAACTTGTTAGCACGAAACACAAATCCATCGTTAACGATGAACTTGTTCCATGTTCTCCCTTCTTTACAATTCTGCAATACATCTTTAAATTCAGCATCATGCAAATATTGATCTTTGATGGTCTCCAAACCAAATATTTTAAATTCAAGATGGGAAAGCATAGTATAACGACGAGGCAATGCATCAGCAATAACATTTTCTTTACCCTTCTTGTGTTTAATGACATAAGGGAAAGTCTCAATGAATTCAACCCATTTAGCATGTCTATGATTCAGTTTAGCTTGCCTTTTAATATGTTTCAAAGATTCATGATTAGAATGTATAACAAATTCTTTGGGCCATAAATAATGTTGCCATGTTTCTAAAGTCCGAACAAGAGCATATAATTCTTTATCATAAGTAGAATAGTTCAGACTAGGCCCACTCAATTTTTCAGAAAAGTATGCCACATGTTTGCCATCTTGTAATAACACACCTCCTAATCCAATTCCACTAGCATCACATTCAAGCTCAAAAGTCTTATTAAAATCAGGAAGTTGGAGTAAAGGAGTATGTGTCAACTTATCTTTCAATACCGTGAAGGCTTCTTCCTGTGCGGTACCCCATACAAAAGGCACATCCTTCTTTGTAAACTCATTGAGAGGTGCAGCAATGGTGGTAAAATCTCTCACAAAATGCCTATAAAAACTAGCGAGTCCAAGAAAACTCCTCACTTGTGTGACCGTTTTGGGCTGCGGCCAACTCTCAATAGCTTCAATCTTGGCCTTATCAACTTCAATTCCCTGTGGAGTAACAACATAGCCAAGAAAAGATACTCGGTCGGTGCAAAAGGTGAACTTCCCAAGGTTACCAAACAAACATGCATCACGTAGAGCAATAAAAACAACACGTAAATGTTCCAAATGTTCCTCCAAAGATCTGCTATAAATCAGTATATCATCAAAATAGACTACCACAAATCGTCCAATGAAAGCACGTAAAACTTCGTTCATTAATCTCATGAAAGTACTAGGTGCATTAGTTAACCCAAAAGGCATGACTAACCACTCATATAATCCAAACTTAGTTTTAAATGCTGTTTTCCATTCATCCCCCAATTTCATACGAATTTGATGGTATCCACTACGCAAATCAACTTTGGAGAATATTGTAGAGCCGCTTAATTCCTCAAGCATAGCATCTAGCCTAGGAATAGGATGACGATAACGAATAGTAATATTATTAATGCCTCTACAATCAACACACATACGTGATGTACCATCCTTTTTCGGCACTAGAATAATAGGAACATCACAGGGACTAAGGGATTCGCGTATATAACCTTTGTCGAGTAGCTCCTGGACTTGACGCATAATCTCCTTCGTCTCCTCTGGATTGGTACGGTATGGTGCACGGTTGGGTAGCGATGCACCGGGAATTAAATCAATTTCATGCTCAATCCCACGAATAGGTGGTAATCCCGGTGGCACGTCTTGTGGAAAGACGTCAGCGAACTCCAGCAAAATGTTAGTGACAGCAGGAGGCAAAGAGGAAGGAACGTCCTCTAATGAAAATAATGCCTCTTGGCACACAAAAGCATAACAAACAGATTTGCTAAAATCTAGCTCATCAGTATCAGATTTTGTGGCAAGTAAACATGCACTTTTCAATTTAATTTCAGAAGCAACACTAGATGGTTTATTGTTAGGTTTCATTTGTTGCTCAAATTCTTTTGCCACGATCTGATTTTCACTCTTATTTTTCTCCTGTTTTGCTTTATTAGCTCTATTAATATCATCTTTCAAATGGAGTCAGGAGTCATAGGAAGCAAAGTAATATTTTTATCCTTATGAATAAGAGTATACTGATTGTTTCTACCATGGTGTACATAATTTTTATCAAATTGCCATGGTCTGCCAAGTAATAAGGAACATGCTTGCATAGGTACCACATCACAATCAATGTAATTAGCATATGTAGAGATACTAAAATGCACACAAACAGTACGTGTTACCTTAACCTTGCCACTGTTGTTGAACCATTGGATGTAGTAAGGATGTGGATGTGGTCTTGTGGTGAGAGATAGCTTCTCCACCATCTCCATGCTAGCCAAGTTGTTGCAGCTCCCTCCATCTATGATGACGCGAACAAAACGTTCCTTCACAACTCCCTCTGTATGGAACAAATTATGCCTCTGATTTTGCTCAGCTTGTGTAACCCGCACACTCAAAACACGTTGAGCAACTAAACATTCATACATGTCAGCATCTTCAGCAGCCATGTATTGCGTCTCATGATCAGAATCATCTCCACCGTGTTCTTCACTTGTAATAAGAGCCAAAGTCTCCTCATCATAGTCACTAGCGGACTCATACCCACCATCCTCAATAACAATCATCACATGCTTAGATGGGCATTCTCTCGCATAATGACCTCCACCCTTGCAACGACGACAAATAATATCATGTGTTTGCCCTGTTGATGCCATGGATGAAGAAGAGCTTTGTGCAGGTCCAGAAGCTGTGCTCTTGGCAGATAGTGGTGGTTGTGCCTGATTTCTTGTATCACGGTTGGAGGTGGCAGCTGACGGAGGTGCTGGTGCAGCAGAACGTGTGGAAGTAGAGGATGCACGCAGTGTCCATGATGAAGATTGACCTGCAGAAAAGTTAGTTCGCACCAATGCCTGTCGATCCTGCACTTCACGTTCAGCTTTGCAAGCAAGATGGGATAAACAAGTGATATTATTATATTCCTTATACTCTAGAATGGTCTGAATCTCTTTATTTAATCCACCCATAAAACGTGCAAGCATAGCTTCATTATCCTTAACAATACCACATCTAATCATGCCAGTTTGTAATTCCTGATAATATTCTTCTACAGAATTATTTCCTTGTCTTAAACGCTGTAGTTTTTGAAGTAATTCACGTTGGTAATAAGGTGGAACCCAACGAGTATGCATAGCAGTTTTCAAAGCAGCCCAAGTAGCTGGAATAGGATATAATCTACAATGTTTAGACCACCAAACACATGCAAAACTAGTGAAAGCACAAACAACAGCAGGAACACGTCTCTCCTCAGGATATTGTAAACATGTAAAACATTGTTCAGTTTCTAACTCCCAAGTAAGATATATATCAGGAACATATCTACCCTCAAATGGTGGAATATTCAATTTTAGTTTAGGAAGATGGTCATGATCTCTTACCTCAGGTGGTGGTGCAGCCCTACCGTTGCGATGATATGCATGAGGACGACCTGGTGGTGGTGGTGTTAGTGGTTGCACGTAGTTCTGATTTTGATCAACCTCATCCTCGTAATGGTCCTCCACCTCCACAGTAGCAACATGAGCTACATAACCAGCAATAGTAGGTATAGCGGCACCAGAAGTTTGACCATGCTCAAGGGGAACGCGCTGTGCTCGCCCCACTTGATTTGGAAGGCGATGTTGTTGTTGTTGTTGTTGTTGTAGAGGTGCGACAGGTGCAGCGGGCGGTGGTTGTGGAAGATGCGCAAGCAATTCATTAAACTTGTCATCGAGCTTTGTTTACACCTTCTCAATGCCATCTATCTTCTCCATGGCCTCTTCAAATCTGTTTAGAACATCTTCCACCTGTCCACTCATCATTTGCTGAAACTTATCATGTAACTCTTTGTTCGTCATGTTCTCCCAGTTAGTCTCGTCGGCTTGTGATCCTGCTATGGTCAGCAACAATAGAAACACACAAGAATATGATCCTATAGACTGCTAGAAAGTGGCGGTGGTGGGGTGTCACAAATCCGTCAAGCAAAACTCAAATTCTTACCAGTTCTTACCCAGCAGCAGGTGGTGATCGACAACCGTTGTAGTCAAAACTCTCAAAGCTTGGATAGAGCGATTACCAGGGAGAGTCAGACACACAACGTAGATGTATGTGGAGCTGGGATGGCTTATGATATGGTAGCGAAAAATGTCAGCAATAATCAATCCAGAGATGCAAAGTTGAATAAACGCTCAACGACGGTACTGTGCTGGTCCTAGGATAAACTGTGCTAGAGACGCGAGCCAAGAACACTAACAAAATCACGGCGCGACACGTAAACAAGGGAAAAGCACACTCTGATTTTTTTTGCTCTTTTCTTTGCGAAAAATCACTATAATGGCGAGTGTCTCAAAACTCTTCCCAAGTCAAACTAACAGGATAGGCACGAATTTTTTTTGACAATTTTTTCGGAAATCAGGGCAGCGACGACAAAAAAGTGCGACAAAAAATCACTATGATGGCGAGCGTCTCAAAAGACTCAGAAAAGCCTAAAAACAGGATAGGGAAAAAATATTTTCGGTCACCGAAATTTTGGCCTAAAAACTGCCCGGGGGTCTCCAGACTTTTTTTTTCGAAACCTACTCAGGCAAGGAAACACGAATCAGAAAATAGATGGATCTCAAAAACAAACCTAATATGAAAAGAACTCGGATTGGTGGTAGATATATGATGGTAAGATATGACAGCGATGGTGCAGCGGTGGTGGTATATGGATACGGATTGGTGGTGGTATATGGATACAGATTGGTGATGGTATATGGATATGGATCGCTGGCGGATAAGCGGTGGTGGTAGATGGCAGGGGCGATGATGATGGTGCGGCGGCGGCGTGACAACTTATAACCAGAACTCGAAACTCTAAAAGACTAGACGCTAAGACCAGCAACTAAACACGACGATGCAACCGCAAATTCAACAAAGCAAAAACCCTAAAAAGATTATGCAAAGGCTCAGATTGGTTCGGATATGATGAACTAACCCTAATTTTTTTGTGGCCGTTTCGTGGACTATAGGTATGAAGAATAGACTCGATCTAAACTACGAAAAACTGTAAAATCTCACCGAGCAACCTGGAAATCTGATACCACTTGATGAGGCAAAGGTGTCCTGTCTTTCGATGAGATGATGGATATCGCTTTGGTGGAAGTCGACTTTGACAATCCGACTACGAAAGTGTGGGGACGTCGCGCCTTAGCAATCGCTAAACCAACTCCGAGAGGTTATTGACCACGCCGGAGCACAGTCAACCTGACCACGAAGGTCTATTTCCTGCAAGCAAACAAAGAACAAGCAAGAAACTAAGATTGCAATATGGATATTGCGAATATAAAATGAAAGCTTTATTGATCAAGGTGGGGTTCTGTGACGTCTTGGTCTGGTCGTTGAACACAAACGAAGTACGCGAAGTTGCAGCTACGGTGAACTTTTAATCTAAACAAAACCCAAAGGCTAAACGACGCCCTAAGGGCTGTATATATGGAGGAAGAGGGGGAAAATTTCGTGGCCCTTGAGGGAGGGGTCCGAAACCAACCCTAACTCTTGTTTTCCCACACATACGGACTCTAAAAACAGCCTATAATCAAGTATTTCAAAATTACATGGGCCTGGCCCAATAATAAGGTGACGCAACACCTATAATAGCCTCTGGACGAAATTTGTGAAGTGGCATCTTGTATATTTTGTCCAAGACTTGATGCACTCATTATGGTGGCTTCAAAGTCCTGAAATCATCACTTGAAACTCCGTTCTTGTTTCCCTTGCGCATGCCATCATCTCCATGCTTGTTCTTACTCCAATGTTCATCCTTCTCCAAGCTAGGCCCTTCATTTGTAAGCAAAACAAATGTATCCAATTTAGGCAACATCATATTCTCATGAACATTAGAATCATTACCAAGAAACGAAAGTACCTGGTAATTTAATTGGCGCGCACGAGCTCTAGTAATTGGTCCAGTATGTATAGTAGTAGGAGCTGTGGGTGCAACAATGGTATTGATGTCCTCATAGATATGTGTCTTTTGTGTTTAATTTTCTTTTCTTTTCTTTTATGCACCATGCTATTATGAGATGGTCCTTCATTGATTTATAGAATGCTTCATGTGCTTCACTTAAATCTTTTGAGTATGGCTTTATAGCTCTTTGTGCTTCACTTAAATCTTTTGAGTATGGCTTTATAGAATGCTTCTTGTGCTTCACTTATATATTTTGAGCTTGGATATTGGTCAATCCATGTTAATTATGGAATTCTCTATGAACTTCACTTATATCTTTTAGAGTATGGATACAGTTATCATCGAAATTTGGCTTGGAAGAGTATCATTAAAATATCGTGCCTAGCTAAAAAGGCATTAAAGAAAAACGCTTGTTGGGACACAACCCAATATTTACCCCTACTTTTTTTTGTGTTCTCATGATTATGCTACTGTAGTAATCATGTTTTATAGCCTTTGTTTCAATAAAGTGCCAAGTAAGACCTTTGGGATGATCTACGGTGATAATTGACTTGATCTTGCTGGAAAACAGAAACTTTTGCGGTCATTGCCAGAATTTTAAAAAATCACAGAAGTGTGCTTTTGTTCTGAATTTTTTACACAAGACTGATATACAAATTCCTAGGTTGTCCTGACTTTTCAGAATTTTTGGAGTAGCAGAAGTATGGTTGTTGTTCAAATCATTACAGACTGTTCTGTTTCTGACAGATTCTATTTTCAATGCATAGTTTGCTTGCTTTCTAGTTTCTATGGCTTATATTGCTCAATATAAATTATAGAAATGACATGGTACAATAGGCATTGTGTGAGAACAATTATGAATCTTATCTTGACGGTACCAAAGTGAATGATTTGCTCTTTATCATACTAACCCATCTCACGAAGGTTCGTTAAGTTTTGTGTGATTGAAGTTTTCAAGTTTCGGGTGAGATATCGATACGAGGAGAATAAGGAGTGGAAATACCCTAAGATTGGGGATGACCAAGGCACCCCAAGTTAATATTCAAGGAAGACTCGAGCGCCTAAGGTTGGGGATGCCCCGGAAGGCATCCCCTCTTTCGTCATCAAAACCATCGGTATACCTTACTCGGAGCTATATTTTTATTCATCACATGATATGTGTTTTGCTTGGAGCGTATTTTCATTTTACTTGTTGTTTGAATAAAATCATTGGATCTAAATCATGAATGCGAGAGAGTCCTCCCATGGCTATTTAACTATTTGACTACTCATTGATCTTCATTTATATCTTTCTGGAGTAGTTTTGTCATTTACTCTCGTGCTTCACTTATATCCTATGAGTAAATAGTTGAATGAATTGAATATCATAAATCTGAAATTATATATGTTTCACATGCTTATCCCATGGGGTGTAATGACTTCACAAATAAGAAGTATATGTGGTAAAATTTATTGAAAGTTAGCAAACACAACATTGGTAAATTCAACAATTCATGAAAGAATATTGAAGGAAGAGAGATTTCACATATAAATATACTATCTTGGAAATCTTCTATGATTGTGAGCCGCATTAATTATTTTCAAACTTGAACAAATTAGTTGAAGTTGGACAAGGAAGACAACGTAATGATTTATGTTTGGGTATATTTGCATAGAAGTTATACTGTTATGGATCCTCCAACATGTGGTGCTTGCTTAGGATCTTTTGCTAGCCAAAATTTTGTACTAAGTAGAGATACTACTTGTGCATCCAAAACCCTTAAACCCCGTTTCATGCCATGAGTGTCCACCATATCTACCTATGGATTGAATAAGATCCTTCAAGTAAGTTGTCATCGGTGCAAAAAGCAATAAAAATTGCTCCTAAGTATGTATGATCTTTTATTGTAAGGGAAAATAAGCGTTGTACGAACTTGTTATGGTAAAGAAATAAAAGCGATGAACTGCATAATAAAGGTTGCCATCACAAAGGGCAATACAATGTGACGTTCCTTTGCAATAAGGGTTTGCACATACAAAATTAGAAAGCGCATGACAACCTCTGCTTCCCTCTGTGAAGGGTCTATCTTTTACTTTCATGTACTTACTTTTATGCAAGAGTCAATAGTATTCCTTCTTATTTCAACCTCAATCATTCTTTAGTTCGCAAGCATCATGTGGTGGGGAAAGATCCAAGCATATATGGCCATTCAAATATATTTGATCATGAATTATTATTGTTGACAATTATATATATGATAAGTAAGTTGGGAGGTGAAACATTAGGCCCCTATCTTCCTTTGTGTTTGACGGATGCTATTTGTTGTAAAAATATGCTTTGAGTGTTAGCAATCATGGAAGACTATATGATAGTTGAGTATGTGGAATTTGCTAAATCAAAGCTCTTACATAGACCCTTCCTGAAAATAAGATGAATTGCAATTGTTTGATGACTAAGAACATGGTTTGTTAGTTTTCAAGAAACGTTATGGTCTATACTTTAACTTGTGAATAGCTTGCTACTTGATCATGAGAATTTTTATGAGATGAGCTACTGTTTATGATATATAATGATGCTAGAAAAAGTGATTGAAATTGATCAAACTTGTGAACTTGGTAGCATTCACACTTCATAAATTACTTCTTTTATCATTTACCTACTCGAAGACGAGCAGGAATTAAGCTTGGGGATGCTGATACGTCTCCAACGTACCTATAATTTATGAAGTATTCATGCCATGTTTACAACAATTTTATATGATTTTGGTATGATTTGATTAGAACTAACCTGGACTGACGCTGTTTTCAGCAGAACTACTGCGGTGTTGTTTTTTGTGCAGAAATAAAAGTTCACGGAATGGGCTAAAAATTTACGGTGATTTTTTATGGCCCCAAAGAGAACCCCGAAGCACAAGAGTTGGACCAGAAGCTTCACGAGGAAGCGGCAAGGGTGGAGGGGGCGCGCCCTTGTCTTGCCGCTGCCTCGTGGACCCCCTTGACGTGAGACCGGCGCCAAATTTTCTATAAATACCAAAACCCCCAGAAATAAACCTAGATCGGGAGTTCCGCCCGCAAGCCTCTGTAGCCACAAAAAATCAATCTAGGCCCTCTCTGGCACCCTGCCAGAGGGGGCCATCCCGAAGGGGGCCATCATCACCATGGAGACCAAGGAGCAGAGGGAAAACCTCTCCCCATCTAGGGGGAGGCCATGAAGGAGGAAGCACAAGGGGGTGACTCTCCCCCCTCTCTCTCGATGGCGCAGGAGTGCCACCGAGGGAACCATCGCTGCAGTGATCGTCTTCATCGACATCACCATCTTCATCACCTTCCTCATCTCTTTTACGTGGTTCACTTCCCGCACCCCGCTGTAATCCCCTACTCGAACATGGTGCTTTATGCCACATATTATGATCCAATGATGTGTTGCCATCCTATGATGTTTTGAGTAGATTTGTTTTGTCTTTTGGGTTGATTGACGATCTAGATTGGTTTGAGTTGTATGTTTTATTTTGGTGCTGTCCTATGGTGCCTTCCGTGCCACGCACACATGAAGAATTCCCGCTGTAGGGTGTTGCAATATGCTCATGATTAGCTTATAGTGGGTTGCTAGAGTGACAAAAGTTTAAACCCGAGTAAGGGGGTTGTTTGCGTATGGGATAAAGGGGACTTGATACTTTAATGCTATGGTTGGGTTTTACCTTAATGATCTTTAGTAGTTGCAGATGCTTGCTAGAGTTCCAATCATAAGTGCATATGATCCAAGGAGAGAAAGTATGTTAGCTTATGCCTCTCCCTCATATAAAATTGCAATAACGACTACTGATCTTGTTAACAATTGCCTAGGATAATTACGCACACCGCTCCATCATTATTCCGCACTCGCTATTTATAATATATAGTAATATATTCTAACTTTATGTTAACAACACCTATTTTTATATTTTAGCTCTCCGATATCATGCAAAGTTATCATCTTCATACCCACAACGTAGTTTTTTTTCTCGTTTCTAGATGGAAGCAAACGTTTGGTGTACGTAGAGTTGTATCAGTGGCAGATAGGACTTGAGAGAATATTGATCTTACCTTTAGCTCCTTGTGGATTCGACACACCATACTTATCACGTCCACCTTTCGAAATTGCTACGATGATTCCTTGCACTTGGGGATTATCATTGGCCACCCCGTGGTCTGCTGTGCCCTCGCGGCCCCTCTGGCCCGGCGACCTGGCGCCCCATGGCCCCGCCAGCCTAGCGCCACGCCGCCCCGACAACCAGGCGCCCTCGCCGCCCCGACAACCAGGCGCCCCGCCGCCCCGACAACCAGGCGCCCCGCCGCCCACTCCGGTGAGCTCTCGCCCCTATTTTATCCTTCTTTTTTTCTACCATTAGTAATTAGGTTAGTTAGTACTGTTACTTAGGTTAGTTAGATTAGTTCTAGGTTAGTTAGTTTAGTTCTAGGTTAGTTCTTGATAAAATTTATTAGGAGAAGAATAAGAAGAAGAGGAGGAGGAGGAGGCGGAGAAGAAAAGGGGAAGGAGAAGAAAAGAAGAAGAAGAATGTCTGTGGAAATGACACCTACGGGATCACGTGGATCCCTTCTACGGTTTGGTAGGGAAGAGGGGTACGCAAAGAGCAGGTCTAGCGATCAACACGGCGGTTTTTTACCCAGGTTCGGGCCGCCGAGAAGCATAAAACCCTAATCCTGCTTGAGTGTACATTCTGTGTTCTTGAGCTTCGGCTAGCTGCTATGCATGCAAGCTGGGCCGAGTGGTTCAAAAGTCCGAATCCTCCTCCAGTACGCCATGGGCCTCCTTTTATATGTTCAAGGGGTTGCCACAGTGGCACACATGAGGTGTAAAGTAGCTACAATGTATATGTTTATCATCGGCGTCTTAGGACAAACGCATTAAATGTGCTGCTTACATGCCCTTTAGCTTTACCGGGGACGGGAATAGAGCCCGTCCCGTCCGTCGCCGCCTTTCCCTGTCTTCACACGCATCCAGGCTGACGAGGCATGCAATGCCAGGTTGGCTAGCCAGCTGCTGCGTTGGAGAGGTGGCAGGATCTTCACGAAGATCTGCATGCCACCACGCAGGTGCTTGCTAGGCAGGCAGGCCAGCCACCGCGCTGGAGTGGTGACTGGGCAGCCGAGTCTTGTCGTGGCCTTGCAACCATCCCCGTCGAGAGTCTTGCCGGGGCCTCGCTGTCATCCCCGACAAGGACCTTGCGGAAGGAAATATGCCCTAAAGGAAATAATAAAGTTATTATTTATTTCCTTATATCATGATAAATGTTTATTATTCATGCTAGAATTGTATTAACCGGAAACATAATACTTGTGTGAATACATAGACAAACAGAATGTCACTAGTATGCCTCTACTTGACTAGCTCGTTGATCAAAGATGGTTATGTTTCCTAGCCATAGACATGAGTTGTCATTTGATTAACGGGATCACATCATTAGGAGAATGATGTGATTGACTTGACCCATTCCGTTAGCTTAGCACTCGATCGTTTAGTATGTTGCTATTGCTTTCTTCATGACTTATACATGTTCCTATGACTATGAGATTATGCAACTCCCGTTTACCAGAGGAACACTTTGTGTGCTACCAAACGTCACAACGTAACTAGGTGATTATAAAGGTGCTCTACAGGTGTCTCCAAAGGCACTTGTTGGGTTGGCGTATTTCGAGATTAGGATTTTTCACTCCGACTGTCGGAGAGGTATCTCTGGGCCCACTCGGTAATGCACATCACTATAAGCCTTGCAAGCATTGCAACTAATGAGTTAGTTGCGGGATGATGTATTACAGAACGAGTAAAGAGACTTGCCGGTAACGAGATTGAACTAGGTATTGAGATACCCACGATCGAATCTCGGGCAAGTAACATACCGATGACAAAGGGAACAACGTATGTTGTTATGCGGTTTGACTGATAAAGATCTTCGTAGAATATGTGGGAGCCAATATGAGCATCCAGGTTCCGCTATTGGTTATTGACCGGAGACGTGTCTCGGTCATGTCTACATAGTTCTCGAACCCGTAGGGTCCGCACGCTTAAAGTTCGATGACAGTTATATTATGAGTTTATGTGTTTTGATGTACCGAAGGTTGTTCGGAGTCCCGGATGTGATCACGGACATGACGAGGAGTCTCGAAATGGTCAAGACGTAAAGATCGATATATTGGACGACTATGTTTGGACACCGGAAAGGTCTCGGACATTTATCGGAGTACCAGGGGTTACCGGAACCCCCGGGAAGTAATGGGCCTTGTTGGGCCCTAGTGGAGAGAGAGGGGCCGGCCAGGGCAAGAGGTGCGCCCCCTCCTTTTGAGTCCGAATAGGACAAGGAGGGGGGGGGGGGGGTGGGGCGGCGCCCCCCTTGCCTTTCCCCTCTCCCACTCCTTCCTCCCCCCTCCTTCTTGGACTAGGAAAGGGAGGGGCAAACCTACTTGGAGTAGGTTTCCCCCTCCTAGGGCGTGCCACCCCCTTGGTCGGCCCTCTCCTCCTCCCCCCTTTATATACGGAGGAGGGGGGCACCCCATAGACACAACAATTGATCTCTTGATCTCTTAGCCATGTGCGGTGCCCCCCTCCACCATAATCCACCTCGATAATATCGTAGCGGTGCTTAGGCGAAGCCCTGCATCGGTAGAACATCATCATCGTCACCATGTCGTCGTGCTGACGGAACTCTCCCCAAAGCTCGGCTGGATCGGAGTTCGAGGGACGTCATCGAGCTGAACATGTGCTGAACTCGGAGGTGCCGTGCGTTCGGTACTTGATCGGTCGGATCGTGAAGACGTACGACTACATCAACCGCGTTGTGCTAACGCTTCTGCTTTTGGTCTACGAGGGTACGTGGACAACACTCTCCCCTCTCGTTGCTATGCATCACCATGATCTTGCGTGTGCGTAGGAATTTTTTTGAAATTACTACGTTCCCCAACACTTGCTGGGAGCTTTGTCTTTTAGCCTTCATAAAGATCTGCACGCCACGATGCACGCGCCCTTGGGTCTTGGCCTTGACATTGTCGATCGTGTCAGAGCTCCCAACCTCAAGGGTGGTGGTTTTGTTAGTGCTCTGCAAGTCGTCCCGACAAGGATCTTGCCAGGGTCTCGCAAGCCGTCCCAGCAAGGATCTTGCCGGGGGTCCAGCTCGTCCTCTGTTCTCCGGTCTCTGGCTTGGCCGCTTCTCTAGTGATCTTGTGTTTATCCTTGATCGCCCTCTTCAGGCCTCGCTGCGGGTGTGGCTACGACTGCCCGTGCAGAAGTATGGGGTGCTAAAAGGGCCCAACCTTTAGTACACCGACAAAGAAGAAGAAGAAGAAGAAGAAGAAGAAGAGGAGGAGGAGAAAAGGGGGAGGATAAGAAAAAAACAGAAGAAGAAGAAGAAGAAGAAGAATAAGAAGAGGAGGAGGAGGAGGAGAAGAAGAAGAAGAGGAAGAAGAAGAAAAAGAGAAGAGCAGAAGAAGAAGAAGAAGAAGAAAAAGAAAACCAGGTCGAGGATCGCCGACGGGGTGTGTCGGCGCCGACGGAACCGGGTCGAGGATTGCCGACGGGATGCGTCGGCGCTGATGGAACCTGGTCGAGCATCGCCGGTTGCCAAAACTAGGGTCAAGGGTCGGGAACGAGGTTCGAGGATCGCCGGTCGCCAAGGGGTCGAGGGTCGGTGCAGAGGGTCGAGGATCGCCGGTCGCCGAGGGGTCGAGGGTCAGGGCAGAGGGTCGAGGATCGCCGGTCGCCGAGGGGTCGAGGGTCAGGGCAGAGGGTCGAGGATCGCCGGTCGCCGAGGGGATAGATGGGGGAGCTGGTGGGTCCCGCCGGTCCTGGCGCCGTCGCCCAGGCCGAGAATCCCCCGGTCCGATTGCCGACCCATCGACCGTGCGTCGCCATACCTGAGGGCGCCCGAGGACGAGTGGGTTAGGGGGTTCCTCGGCCTCCCGCAGCAACAGTTCTTGGGGCCGATGGCGGTCGAACACCTTGGCGAATTTGTCTTGCAGCCTCTGCGATGAGGATTAAAATCCAAGTGTTGAAACTTGAAACACCCAAACTGACTCATGACAAAAAATCAAAGCGTAGAAAGAGAAACCAAAGACGAAACAATACATAGTGAGAAGTTGTGCAACTATGATGATATTGTGTAACAACTTTTTTAACGAATTTGAGAGGATGATGGTCAAGAACTCGAAAGCCATTGGTGTCTTGCGGTTGTTTCCATACATTCCGGTACAGCACAACAACCCTTCTTCTGACCACCATGTGGTCAGAAGAAGGGTTGTTGTGTTGTAGTAGACTGATGGTCAGAAGAAGGGTTGTTGTGCTGTAGCAGAATGTATGGAAATGACCACAAGACACCAATGGCTTTCGAGTTCTTCACCATCATCCTCTCCAATTCATTAAAAAAGGTGGTACAGAAAATCATCCTAGTTGCACAACCTCTCACTATGTACTATTTCGTCTTTCGTTTCTCTTTCTACTCCCTGATTTTTTTGTCATGAGTCAGTTTGGTTGTTTGAAGTTTCAAAACTTGGCTTTTAATCCTCATCGCAAAGGCTGCCAGACAAATTCGCCAAGGTGTTCGACCGCCATCGGCCCGGAGAACTGTTGTTGCGGGAGGCTGGGCGTCGACGTCGCTTGTGGGACGTGGATGTAGTGTTCGATGCCAAGGATCGAGGATCGAGGAACGAGCAGTGCGAATTGTTTTTTACAACTTGGTGGTGGCATCCTGTTGTAAATATTTAGTTAGGTTGATGGCAAAAACAATAATGCTATGTTACTCATCTTTTTACAACTTGGCGGTGGCATCCTATTATTCATGTCGGTATCAATTTTTTTCATGTTCTACTAATTTTGTTTACTCTTTGTCATGGCAGGTGTTGAAAGATGGTGGGCGTGGGTAAGGAGCGCTCCGAGGCTCCTTCTTCATCGGCGCGTGGTGGGAGTGGTACTTCCATTTCACCCGTACCTCTCTGGAGAGCGTTGTACGAGGGAATGGCTTCACCGGTGGGCGCTTCTTCATCGGCGTCATTGCTCACTTGGAGAGGAGGTCGGGGAGGGAGGAAGAGAGGAGGTCGGGGAGGAAGTGGTCGTGGGAGAGGTAGGCAGGCACCTACACCTTCCTCGCCGCCACCCTCAGCTGATTCACCCGAGCACAGGACTGCTACAGTGGACACCTCTCAAGAGGAGGCTACGCGGACTCCGGTCCACGAGCCTCGGGTCGACGGGCCTTCGGCCCATGATGCTTGGTGTCGGATCTCGGGTTCCGGCAAAACCCTTAAGGTTCGAACTCTCGGGTGCGCACGAAGATCTCCCCCTACCGATCCACGTCCTAGATTTGCTAAGATCTCAAAGGCTAACTCGACGAACTCGCAACACAAAGAACACAAGATTTATACTGGTTCGGGCTACCATTGTGGTGTAATACCCTACTCCAGTGTGGTGGTGGTGGATTGCCTCTCGGGCTGAGGATGAACAGTTACAAGGGGAAGAACAGCCTCCCGAGGTTGAGGTGTTCTTTCTCTCTGTGTGTGGGTGAGGATCGGCTCAAGATCAGATGCCTAAGGCTCCGTCCAGGTTGAGTTGCCTCCTACTGTGGTGGCTAGTCCTATTTATAGAGGCCCTGGTCCTCTTCCCAAATATTGAGCGGGAAGGGAGCCAACAACGACCAATTTGAAAGGGGACAACTAGTACAGCTTATCCTGACAAAAGTAGTCTTCGCCTGCCAAAGGCTCTGGTGGTGACGCCGCCTTGGGCTCCATGGTGACCTCCGTCTTGCCGTCCTGCTGGTCTTGGTCTCGTTGCACTGATATGGAAACCTTTGCTTGATGCTCGGTACTCCGCGCCTGCGCTTGCTTCCGTAGCAGCAAAGAGGAAACAAGGACACTGTGCGCGCTGGCGCCTGCCTGGTCTCGGTCGTCATGGCTCACGTCATGAGAACCTCGCGAGGTTTGCCTTTCCTTGATCTCTCCGCCCCTCGTGAGCCAAGCTGGTGAGGCCGCCCCTGAGGAGGTCTTGTGTCGTCCGCCTCGCGAGGGTCTTGAATGCTTGTTGATGAAGATGGGTCGTACGGGCCCATCAGCAGAGCCACGCCGTGGGCCGCAGGCAGGCAAGTCTGGGGACCCCCGTTCCCAGAACGCCGACAGTAGCCCCCGGGCCCAAGGCGCGCTCGGGCTTGGCTTTGAGGCGAAGCCAAAGGTCAAGTGCGGAGCGCCGCGGGCCACAATAGCCTGCGGCCTTGGTCGACGCGTGGCAGTTGACTGGATGTGGGCGTCTCCGCTTCCCCACGCTGCCTCGGCAACTGTCCAACTTGACAAGTCCCTGCGACATGCAAGGGAAAACCATCATTACCTGTGATCGTGGGGGCGCTGGTTGGCCTTCTCCTGCTATAAATGGGGAGGGGGGAAGAGCCCCTGTTGCCCATCTCTTCCCATTCCGCTTGCTTCTCCTCCTCTGCTCCACCGCCGACACCAATGGCACCGTCGAAGAGGTTCTCTGCCACGGAGAAGGGGAAGGCCCCTCGCGAGGGGCCCGGCTCCCCGGCGCCCAAGCGTGTATGCGGCCGTCCCCGCAAGCACACCGCGACCCCCGCTGCGGCCCCTCGCTCCCGCGGTGATGCCGCTGCGCGCGACAGGGGTCGTTCCAGTCGCGGCAGCCCTGTCGACGAAAGGAGACGTGACATGGTTGCACGGCCTCCCCGGCCGCGCTTCCACTCAGCGGAGGTGCTGCCGGAGTTCGTCGTCTGGTTGGAGGACCCAACCGGCAACTGGCTTCAGCTCCCGCGCTTCTTCGCCGACGAGCTGCCAGCCTCCGATCTAGGTGGGCTCTGGCTGGAAGCGGACGCTTGCTGCAGAAGGGCTTCTTGGGTTGTAGTCAAGGTCTCCAACGCGGGCAACATAGCTCTGGCCCGCGGTTGGCAGACGTTCGCCCGCGCGCGCGGCCTGGGCAGGCAGTGCACCCTCCACTTCAAGTACGATGGTGATGCGACGCTCTATGTGAGGGTGTTTGGAGAAGATGGTCGCCGCGCCGGGTGCTGCCCCGAGGTGAACGATGGCGAGGAGGTGCTCGGCCTCGGCGATGGTCGGGACGAGGGGGAGGGCGAGCCCGCCCTTGGTGCCGACCGCGTCTCGTCCGGCTACGGTGGCTCTTCCCCTGGTGACAGCTCCAGCAGTGGTGACTACGACCAGCCGCCACGCCGCCGTGCCCGCTTCGAAGGTGGCAGCGGGTCGTCTCGTTGCCGCGCCTCCGTGAAGCACGAGGAGGGGTCCGGCTGAGCTCAGGATGTCGCCAGGAGCCCGTCCCCGTGAACCACTGTATGGGCAGGCGGCGCTTTTATCTTGTTCTTCCTTTCCTTCCTGTATCAAAAAAGAAACCAGTATGGGCTCCGGAGGGGCGTGTATCAAACCGTAATTCCTCAATCACTATGTTATGCTTATCGTTTCTGTGCTGTGCCGGTGTTTTGCGTAGAGACAACTTAGCTTAGCACGCTTGGGGTAGCCTCCTCTTCACGAGGCACTTGTTTCTTGGCGCCTGTCAAGGCCTTCCAAGACTCAGTGGGCGCTTAAGAACTGCAAAAAATTCGTTAGGAAGCTCGCTAGGAGGCTTATCGTTCACCCGAGCCTTGACCCAGCGCTTCATATCGCGGTACCCGAGGGGCACAGATCAGGAGAGATGTGCCAGCTTGTGGGCTCGAACGAGGGTGCCTCGCGAAAAAATAGACAGAAGGCAGAGAAAAGGAAAAACGCTCGCGAGGGCACCTGCCTAGCCCCCTCGCGAGGAATGCGAGAGAGAGAACAGGTTAAACCGGAGTCGAAAATAGCGGCAAAAGACGACGGAACCAAATCAGCAAGGAACACCGGAAGGAAATTTCGATTAAAAGGGGACAAGCCAACTAAGAAAAGCAAATGAAAAGCCGCGTCCGGCACCTAGTCTAGTCTTCAAGTCTTCTCACCAACGCGGAGCTAAGTGCCGCCACTAAGGCATGGGAGGGAGCCCCCGAGGCCCGAGGTCGGCACTCCTGAGACTCCGGGGCGTGTACAGCCCCACTCGTTATTACGTGAGAGTGTCACGGGCGGCGATCTTCACAGGCACTGGGCCTTTCTTCATGGGTAGAACTTCTGGAGGTGCTGGATGTTCCACGCGTTCTGGATGGGTACCCCGTCCTGTGTCTCCAGGCGCGCGGCACCAGGCCTGGAGACATGGACGGCCTTGAGCGAGCCCTCCCACATGGGTGAGAGCTTATGCAGCCCTTCCCTGGAGAGGACCCGCCTCAGGACGAGGTCACCCGCCTCGAGCGTCCTGGAGCGGATGTTGCGGCAGTGGTATCGCCGCAGCGCCTGCTGATACCTTGCCGCCCGCGGTGCGGCTTCGCGGCGGCGTTCCTCCCCCAACACGAGGTCCATCCCCCGCGTGGCGTCCTGTTGCGCTTCATCAAACGCCAAGACCCGTGCGGAGCGATGCTTGACCTCGTGAGGGAGGACCGCTTCTGCTCTGTAGACGAGGAAGAACGGGGTCTTGCCCGTTGGCTTGGTGGCGGTGGTGCGGATGGACCACAACACGGACTGGAGCACGTCGTACCAGCCCCTGCTGCAGGCCTCGAGCTTCTTCTTGAAGGTCCTGGTCTTGAGGCCCCTCAGGACCTCTGCGTTGGCGCGTTCGGCCTGACCATTGCTCCTGGGGTGAGCCACCGAAGCGTAGCAGATCTGCGTTCCAAGTTAGCACAATACGTCTTGAAGAGGTTACTAGTGAACTGCGAGCCGTTATTAGTGATGATGCGGTTGGGGACCCCGAAACGGCTCACGAGACCCTTGATGAACTTGACCGCGGAGCCTGCTGGGATGGTGTGGATGGCTTCCACCTCCGCCCACTTGGTGAACTTGTCAATGGAGATGTAGAGGTAGCGGTAGCCCCCAGGCGCTCGAGGGAACGGGCCCAAGATATCCAGCCCCCAGACCGCGAACGGCCATGTGAGTGGGATGGTCTGGAGGCCCTGAGCCGGCTGATGGATCTGCTTGGCGTGGAACTGGCTGGCTTCACAGGACTTCACCAGCTCGGTTGCGTTGTTGAGCGCCGTGGGCCAGTAGAATCCGCTGCGGAACGCCTTGCCGACGAGGGTCCGTGATGATGAGTGGTGCCCGCAATCCCCAGCGTGTATGTCGGATAGCAACTCCTTCCCCTGATCCCTAGAGATGCAACGCAGTGAAACATCATTTGGTCGCTTCCTGTACAACTCAGCGTCCCGAATACAGTATGCCGTGGCTTGCCGGGCCACGCGCTCCGCGTCCTCCTCCTTCTCCGGCAGCGCCCCTTGCATCAGGTATTGCTTGGATTCCTTGGTCCAGCATCCCTCCTGGGGCTCGAGCGCCAAGAGTAGGTGCGCTCCCAAAGTCGGGCCACAGGCTGGAGCTCCTGCGGCAGGCAGCTGCGGGAGCTCCTCCCGAGGCTGAGCTGTCCTTGAGAGTGGTGGTGTCGCCGATGGCTTGAAGAGCCGCTCCTCGAAGACGCCAGGCTCTTGGGGTTGCCGCTTGGATGCCCTCCTGGCGATGTCGTCAGCTTCCTTGTTGGTGCCGCGGGGCACGTGCTGCAACTCCAGGCCTAGGAACTGCTTCTCCATCTTGCGCACCTCCGTGAGATACGCCTCCATGTGCTCGTCCTTCGGCTCGTATACCTTGTTGGAGAAGTTGACGAGGAGCTGCGAGTCGCCCCTAACGGTGAGGCGCTTCACCCCCAGAGCTGCCGCAGCTTTCAGGCCAGCTATGAGGCCTTCGTATTCTGCGATGTTGTTGGAGACCTTCTCGCCCCGCTGAAAGCAGAGCTGCACGGCGTAGTAGAGCTTGTCTTGGGTGGGCGAGATAAGTACTGCTCCAGCCCCCGCGCCCTGGTGCGCAAAGGCGCCATCAAAATACATGACCCATCCATCTGGCGCCTCACTTCCCGGCGAGGTGGACTGGTCCTCGCCTACTTCAAGCGTCGGGGCATCCGTCCATTCTGCCATGAAATCAGCGAGTGCGGCTCCCTTGACGACCCTGGTAGTGCTGAACTCCAACTAGAACGCCTGCAACTCGATGTTCCACTCAGCGACCCTTCCAGCGGAGTTGGGGCTCCTGAGCACTCTCTCCAATGGGTAGGCTGAGACGACCTTGATGGGGTGGCCCTGGAAGTAGTGCCGCAACTTGCGCGAGGCCACCAGGAGCGCGAGCAAGAGCTTCTGAGGCATGGGATATCGTGCCCTTGCGTCCCGCAACACCGTGCTGACGAAATACACCGGGTGCTCGACGAGAGCTGGCGCGTTGGTGAGGCTCGTGTCCTGCGGGAGTTGGGGCGTCTCCTGAGGTAGTGGAGCTCCCGACGCTTGATCGCTTGTTGGGGTCTTAGCGGCGGCGTCCTGCCGAGCTTGGTCCTGTGTGGATGCTGCTATGGTTCTTGCGGTGCCTTCATGATCTTGCGTCGTCTTGGCTGGCGGCATAGCTTGGCGTGAGGTGCCCTTAGCTTGGCGCTCTTCCCGAACCGCCACCAGAGCCGCGCTGGCAGAGTACGGGGTGGCGGCAAGATAAAGCACTAAGGGCTCGAGGGGCCGTGGCGCCACCATCACCGGAGGGCTGGTCAGGTATCTCTTGAGGTCTTGAAAAGCTCGGTCGGCCTCCGGGGTCCACTCGAACTGGCCCTTCTTCTTCATCAGCTTGAAGAAGGGCAGGGCACGCTCCCCCAGCTTGGAGATGAAGCGCCCCAACACCGTCACCCGACCAGCCAGCTTCTGCATTTCCTTGAGGGTCTGCGGTGGGATCATGTCTTCAATGGCCTTGATCTTTTCTGGGTTCGCCTCAATCCCTCTGTGGGACACGAGGAAACCCAGCAGCTTGCCGGAAGGGACACCAAACACACACTTCTCTGGGTTAAGCCGCAAGTTCACCTGGCGCAAGCTCGCGAAAGTTTCCTCCAGATCTTGGATCAAGGTTCTGGCCTCCTGAGATTTCACCACAATTTCGTCGACGTAGGCCTCTGCGTTTCTCCCGAGCTGCCGCCCTAAGGCGATGTGCATCAACCGCTGAAAGGTTGCGCCCGCGTTACGCAGTCCGAAGGGCACGCAAGTGTAGCAATACACCCCACACGGGGTCAGGAAGGCTGTCTTCTCTACATCTTCTACCGCCATCTTGATGTGGTGATACCCCGAGAATGCGTCCAGGAAGCACAGCAGGTCGCACTCGGCGGTGGAGTCGATGATTTGGTCGATGCGTGGAAGTGGGAACGGATCTTGGGGACAGGCCTTGTTGAGGTTGGTGAAGTCGACGCACGTTCGCTCCTTCCCGCCTTTCTTCGGCACAACGACGGGGTTTGCCAGCCATTTGGGGTACCGAACCTCGCGAATGGCACCCGCCGCCTCTAACTTGCGGGTTTCTTGGACGATGAAGGCCTGCTTCTCCGTGGACTGCCATCTCGCCCGCTGCTTCACAGGGCGTACATTGGGGCACACCCTCAAGTGATGCTGAATCACCTCTCTCGGGACCCCCACCAGCTGCTTGGGTTCCCATGTGAATATCTCCTTATTCATGCGCAAGAACTCCACCAGTGCTTCCTCTTGGCTTGGGTCGAGGTCGGCACCTATGGTAAAGGTGGCTCCTGAGGACCCGTCCTCATCGACCGACACCTGCTTGGTTTCCACCTTGTTTTGGGTGAACAGCTGCTTCTTCTTGGTTGGTGCGACTCCCTTGGCCTCGGAGGTGCCCGCACCGGCGGGCTGTGCCGCCGCGGCGGTCTTGAGGGCAAGCTTGAACGCCGCCAGGGCCTCTTTGGCGTCCCCCTTGATGGTGAGGACGCCCTTGCTTCCAGGCATCTTCATGAGGTTGTAGGCCGGATGGGTCGCTGCCATGAACTGGGCCAGAGCTGGGTACCCGAGGATGGCGTTGTACGGGAGGCCGATGCGGGCGATGTCGAAGTCGACCAGCTCGGTGCGGTAGTTGTCGCGCGTGCCGAACGTGACAGGGAGGCGAATCTGCCCCAGGGAGTGGGCGGCGCCGCCGCCAACTCCTGAGAAAGGCTTGCTGAGGCTGAGCCGCTCGAGCGGTACGTGAAGAAGGCTGAAGGCCTCCACGGAGAGCACGTTGAGGCCGGCACCGCCATCGATGAGGGTCTTAGTAACGGCCACGTTGCAAATAGTGGGCGTGCAAAGCATCGGGAGCATACTCGAGCCGGTGGTGGTGACGGGGTGGTCTTCCGAGTCGAAGGTGAGGTCGGCCTCGGGCGCAGCCCGGCCTGGCGGAGCCCCCGAGCATTTGGAAGCGGCACCGATTTGGCGAAGGAATGGCTTGATGTGGCGATTTGAAGGCGGTGCTTGAGAGCTGCCTAGTAGGGCCGCGACCGCGTGGTGCACCGGTGCCGCGTAGCGCGCAGTGAAGAGGGCGCGCAGCTCCTCCCAAGATGCCAACGTGGATCCGGGGAGGTTGAGCAGCCAGGCGCGCGGCGCGCCGGTGAGGGCCATGGGAAACCAATGGGTCATGACCTTGTCGTCGCCCCCGGCCTTGAGGACGGCCTCCTCATATGCCAGCAGGAAAGCTGACGGGTCCGCTGCGCCATCGTAGCGCGGCGGCATCTCCGGCTTGAACTTGGGCGGCCACTGCACCTGCCGCAAGGCGGGGGTCAGGGCTTGGAGCCCCCTGGCCCCGTCGTCGGTGTCTGCCGTCGGAGCCGGGAGTGGGACGCCTGCCATGAGGGTGGAGCGCGGTGGTGGCGGAGCGCTGATCGACGGGAGGGAAGCTACGGCGCACCCCTACCTGGCGCGCCAAATGCCGGATCTCGGGTTCCGGCAAAACCCTTAAGGTTCGAACTCTGGGGTGCGCACGAAGATCTCCCCCTACCGATCCACGTCCTAGCTTTGCTAAGATCTCAAAGGCTAACTCGATGAACTCGCAACACAAAGAACACAAGATTTATACTGGTTCGGGCCACCGTTGTGGTGTAATACCCTACTCCAGTGTGGTGGTGGTGGATTGCCTCTCGGGCTAAGGATGAACAGTTACAAGGGGAAGAACAGCCTCCTGAGGTTGAGGTGTTCTTGTGCTCTGTGTGTGGGTGAGCATCGGCTCAAGATCAGATGCCTGAGGCTCCATCCAGGTTGAGTTGCCTCCTACTGTGGTGGCTAGTCCTATTTAGAGAGGCCCTGGTCCTCTTCCCAAATATTGAGCGGGAAGGGAGCCAACAATGGCCAATTTGAAAGGGGATAGCTAGTACAGCTTATCCTGACAAAAGTAGTCTTCGCCTGCCAAAGGCTCTGGTGGTGACGCCGCCCTGGGCTCCATGGTGACCTCCGTCTTGCCATCCTGCTGGTCTTGGTCTCGTTGCACTGATATGGAAACCTTTGCTTAACGCCTCGGTACTCCGCGCCTGCGCTTGCTTCCTTAGCACCAAAGAGGAAACAAGGACACTGTGCACGCTGGCTCCCGCCTGGTCTCGGTCGTCATGGCTCACGTCACGAGAACCTCGCAAGGTTTGCCTTGCCTTGATCTCTCCGCCCCTCGCGAGCCAACCTGGTGAGGCCGCCTCTGAGGAGGTCTTGTGTCGTCCGCCTTGCAAGGCTTGGCCCCTCGCGAGGGTCTTGAATGCTTGTTGATGAAGATGGGCCGTACGGGCCCATCAGCAGAGCCACGCCATGGGCCACAGGTAGGCAAGTCTGGGGACCCCCATTCCCAGAACACCGACACTTGGCCCAACGAGACTCCGGACCAGGGTACGTCCCAGGAGACATCCGGATGGGGTACCTGGACGAATCCGCCCGAGGGGCCGAGTGGCCATGCTGATGGTGGCAGGGATCCGGCTGATAGCAAGGACGAGGTGGTTGAGGGGGCCACCGTCTACCAGCGTGGCTGTACACAGTTCCCGCCCCTGCCGGCGACCCGCGAGTAGAGGTGGTTGATTTTCCCTAATGGGGAGAGATAAGTGCATTTACTCTTTTTGTACCTTTTGCCTTCACGTTTCTTCAAATATCTAATGCGTTGGCCTTTTCATATTGTAGTAATGGGGAGAGGCTCGGGTGCAGGCTGTTCGAGACTACTACGCCTCGCGTGGTATTAAGAAGACCAAGTCGGCGTGCCGCGGAAAGATTCTGAAGAAGGAGCTGTACATGACGGTAATTACCTATTCTTAAAGCCTTGTACTTAGTTTCCTTGATTTGATTCATAGGCGTAGCGCTCAAGTTTCTCTTTACTAACTTAGGTGCCCCCGAGATGGTGTGCGGATCAGATGGATTGTTGGGAGGTGTTGGTCAATGAGTGGTGCTCAGACCAATGGCGAGCCCTCCACAAGAATGCCAAGGACCGGCGTGCCCAAATGGAAGGTGTGCCACACCATCAAGGCAACGCCAACTTATATCAGTTCGGCCGGAACTGGGTATGTGTTTGCTTCATGATTCATGCAATTTATTCTTCATGCTAGCTTGAGCCCTTTAATTACTAATTTACTCTGTTCCTCTCTTTCAGCCGCAATACAATAAGGTGGAGGCGGTGCCAGAGGTGTACGACCTCTATGCCATGGCCCATACTGCCTCGTACAAGAAGGTCAAGGCATTATCTACGTCTGACCTTGATCATCTAGAGAACTTCACCAACATCTCCTCCCACAACAAGCTCGTGAAGTACAGAGATGAGGGGAAGACGAGGAAAGGGAAGGACTTTAACCAGAGCCAGCAGTTTGATCCAGAGCTAGTGATGATATCTGGTGGCGGGAGGTCCCATGGCTCGATAGCCATTGGAGATGGACTTATCCGTTGTCCTAGCACTCTCCCAGAGATCAAGGTGCGCCAGTCGAGCTCCGCTCCTGAGATAAGGCCTCGTCAACGGCCTTATGAGCTCGCCTTGGAGGGTAGTTATATAAACTCAGCTATGTTTCCTCCATTACATTGTGTGTGCGGCCATTGATGATTACAATGCTAACAAGGAGTGGTGTTGCAGGAAGCTCTTCAGAGAGAGAGAGAGAGAGAGAGAGAGAGAACCTAGGCGCTTATGGCGGAGAGGGACCGATAGACGGCGGAGAAGGAGCGGGAGTTGGAGGAAAGGGCTACTAGGATGTTGGAGGAGGAGAGGGCACGGAATGACATGCAGAACCGGGCCATGTATGAGCTCCTCGTGGTAAGTTTCTTCTGCATATTAGCCAAATCATGCACTTAATGTTCGTTTCATTACTAACTAGTATGACTGACTCATCAAACCAAATGTGCAGACTCTGTGCGAGAAGACCGGCCATACCCCTTCGCCGATGCCAGTCATTGCTCCGGGGACCACGGTGAGTTTCATTTGAATGGTCATTAGTTACTAGTCTTAACATTTGAGTGTCATCATGCTAACGAGACATTGCAAATGATCTTTGGTGAAGCGTAACTACAGATAAGCATCGCACGATCCTTCTCCAGGTGGTACCGGCACGAGCAACCCCGGTGCTTCACCTTTGTGATGAGGGTAAGTTTTCTCTAGTGTTTTGCTTAACAAATGCATACTTAGCTTCGTACATACTTGTTAGCCCTATTATGCCACATACTTAGATTATTTTCCCCAAAAAAGACGTACTTAGCTAATTATCCCCCGAAATGACATAATTAGCTTTTTAGTTCATTTATGACATAATTAGCTTATTCATTTCAAAAATGGCATAATAACCTTGGTTCTCTCATAAATGTCATATACTTAGCTTATTTTCCTCCAAAATGGCATAATTACCTAAGTTAGCTCTAAACTAAAATGACCTATACTTACCTAAGTTGGCTAAAAAATGGCATAATTACTTAGGTTAGCACAAAAATGACCTATACTTGTTTGCCGTCAGCTGGTAGATGGCAAAGCCTTCCATTAGCCACCTAACGTGGCTAACGTCCGTTCTTTGCCGTCCACTTTCGTTGCCGTCTGCCACCGACGGCAAAGCGTCTTTGCCGTCCGCTGTGAGAAAGCAGGTGGCAAAGAAGTTGTTTACCGTAGCTTACTGTGCCGGACAGCTTTGCCGTTAGCGGCTGACGGCAAAGAGGTTTGCCGTCAGCTTTCCGGTCCTTCAAAGAAGCTGATTCCTGTAGTGTAAGCATTAAGCCAGAGATCCATGAAAAGTTCAGTAGGTGTCCTACCTAATGTTTAGTATATTTTTGAGCAATTTCCATGATCCCACTCCTCCTCCTCAGGAACAAGGAAAAAACAGCCGCATCTCTGCCTTCGAGAGCGGCTTGGAGGGAAGTTATGGATGTGGGTGATGAGGAGGGAAGTGGAGGCTTGGGCGGCGGGAGGGAAGTAGAGGCTATAGCGGTGGGGATATGAGCTAGGTATGACACGACGACCTTTGTATAGCCAAGCGGCGAGAAACATGGCGGGAATGGTTGCTTCCCAATGCCATGAGTGTCTGACCGTCTGCGCCATTGTTAGAGAGAGGAGATGAGCCACGTGGGAGGCTGAGGAATGAAGTGAAACTCCCCCCCCCCCCCCCCCCCCCCCGCATGAGCGGTTGGCGGATGGAGCGCGCTCCAAACCAATGTCCCACAACCTCCAGCATGATGGGTTAGGGGATTAGGGCAGTTGTGTCAGCCATCAAATGGCATTAGTAGTCATGTTGTCAAAAGAAGGACAAGGTCTTTTTTCACTCCCCTTACATGAAAGGTTCAATACAAGAGATATCCTTCAGAAGAAAATTTTCTTTGCTTGGCTACTCATTTGTCCTACTCCTATGTGATGCTCCAACAACTGAATCTAGAAACATGATAGAGAGGATAGAGCGTTCCCCTTTTCGAGAAAAGATTCAACCTGTTCCTCCACTTCCCCTTTGCCTACGTTTGGTTGAGGTATGATCCGCCGGCATGGTTTTGGAGGGTAGTAGATGTCTATGACTGATCAGTTACAACCTATCGAGAACCAATGCAACAAGTCCTACTTTATGGAGATCATCATCCTATTTGTAGTGAGATGGTCTATTTGGACAATGAGAAACGACTACATTTTCAAGGGAGTTCAACCAAGTCTTCATAATTGCAGGAAGAAAT
Organism: Aegilops tauschii subsp. strangulata; assembly: GCF_002575655.3. NCBI lineage: Eukaryota > Viridiplantae > Streptophyta > Magnoliopsida > Poales > Poaceae > Aegilops > Aegilops tauschii. The sequence continues at coordinate 404,718,106 of NC_053041.3, forward strand.
TCATAGAAGAACTTGATATGGCGATACATAGAGCAAAAAGGGAAAATACCTCAAATTATGGATTGCTAGCTTTATTTGATTACTCTTTTCTTTTCCTCTGTATAAAGTATGTTACTTCCCAAAATTTATAAAAATGCAGAGTAGGAATGTGTACTGTTTTTTTTTAACTGGGCTAACCCCCTTTCCATTACTAGAACGAAAATACAATGGTTCCAGAAATAGAGACGAGAAAGGAGGGGAGAGCGAGTTTAATGCACTGCTAGGAAACCCGTTGTATTCGCCCACCGTCGGATCGAATTCTATGGGGCGAAAATCTAGACAGCAACAACTACTACCCAAAACTATCCCTATTACAGTCCAGGATACATATAGGGCCAAATGCCTACTGTTTTTGGTAAAGAAGAAAATTGATAAGTCTAAATTAAAGATGAATTAATTAAGCTATCTAAGCATTCACCACCACCACCACCAACAGTTTCTTTCGTTTTGTCTGATTGTTCTACATGGCCCTGGGTGAGAGAGAACTGAGAGTGTCCATGGTCTAGAGTGGATTTTTGGAACATGGGTGCATTGCAGAACTTTATTTTAAATAGTTTAAGAATCACATCTAAATTTTCAAAACATCCCAAAAATAATTTTACATGATCATGGATATTACACATGTGTAAAGTTTGGTGATGGAATAAGTAAACATGTGAGCTATGCTAAAATGACAAAACGACGATATCTAAATAGTGAATCACACATGCACGGTCCATCTTTCCAAAATCATGATTTTATCATTTGTGTGTAACTCATCTTATTTCATCATCAGAATTTGCACATGTATAATATACATCTATATGAATATGTGGAATTGTTTTTGGATTTTTTAAAATTTTAAAATGAGTATCATTTTGGGACTACGACAAAATATAGGGCTCCAATGCACCCGTCCATCAAAGTGACTTTTTGAGCCATGGTCCCTGCAGAGTTGTAGTGCGCGTTGCTCTGCATACTCGTCACCCTGGCCTGCCATGATCGAAGAACCACATCCGCATGTCTTCCCCAAACCTCCACAATTCATCTCGACTGATTCATCTAAGTGCACATCGCCATCCGCTTTTCACGGTTAGTTGTACAGATCGCTATTCTTTTCTAAAAAATGGCTGTGTGCATCGGAATGATGCATAGACCGGTTTAATCCTCTTTTTCTAACGAAAAAGGCATACAGATCGATATTCTTTTTGAGCCAAAGAGTAAAAATTTGAACTGTTGGAGAAGGTCGACAATGTGTCTCTTGAAGATAATAGGATAAACTGATCGGCCAGTACTGATTGTTAATTTTTATTTTAGAAAAGAAGGTTAAACCCCTGGCCTTTGCATCAATCGATACACGCAGCCAACTTTATTAACTATTCCACAAATATTTGATAAAAACATACATCAATCCATCCGAAGCCACCGCTCACAACTACAAACTTGATAATGTGAAGTGCTCTTACTCCTCATATCTAAAACTAGTGTCGTCGCCGATCCATCCACATAACGTACTGAGACCAACATCCGGTGCAGCCTACCTAAAGCGCACACCACATGCACACATTTTAGGAGCTACCATCATCATCGGACCACTGACCTATCTTCAGGAGAGAGATCCGCATCATGCTTGCCAGTCCGGACATCCGTTAACACCACCACGGCGCCTAACGGCGCCACCGCCCTGCGCTCATCCGTCCAAGCGCGAAGACTCTGAAAGATCTGTCGTGCTTAGCACCTGCCAACCAAGCATGACTCAGCGTAGCACCTGTCGGCCAGGCATGACTTGACAGCTCCACCGAAGCTCCGTGCAAGACGAAGCTGCTCCACCTCCTGCCTCTGTCTTCTAGCGCTGCTCCACAAACGATACTCCCAAGAGAGAAACGGCACCGTAGTAACGTCATCGTCCGATCTGGAAGACAAGATCCTAGGGTTTCCCCCAAAGCAGCACGAGTGGGTCGACAACAGTTACATGACTATGCCTTCATCAAGGTAACGGCACAAATCGCCGCATCGCCCGCCAACGGCTCGGTTTTCACCGGCAACTATGTCTCCCCGACTCGTAGCCGGGACTAGATGACAAATTTCGAGAACTGACCACCTAGCCGCTGGCCGACCACCTCTGGCGGAAGAGATGACCACCACTGTTGGCTGCACCGGCCAGAACATATCTGACCGGAGGTGCTGCCGACGCAACCACCAGGCCCTCCATACCGCCGCCACCGATCCAAAGGTAGATGGTGCGCCACCGCCGCCATCGACCGCCGCGCCGCCGCCGCCCGAACAGGGCTGGTCGCCACGCCCGCAGCCCGCGCCGCCTCCACCGTCGCCGCGCTGCAGCCATTGATCGGATCGGGCGTGCCTCCATACGGATCGGGCCCCGCACAACCTCAAAGACGCGGGAGAGAGGTGATGTCCTCCGCCACCGCCATCGGCCCCCGGGCTTAGGTTGGCGGCGGAGGGAGGAAAGAAGGGAGTGCGGACTGGCGGCAGTTAGGTTTTTGGGTGCCGCCCGAGTCGCCCTAGCGGCGGGCGACGCGGGGCCCTTCGCTGGGTCTATCGGCGCCGATGGGTAAAAATTACTGATGGTTAATTACCTGCATTATTATTTTCTTTTACGACTGACTGTACAGCTGTACTACCTGCCATTGCTAATTAATAACTCTGAACTACTGGTAGCACATTATTTTCACCTTAGCTTGATGAGACCCATTCACGTGGAGGTCATCATATCTATTGTACCTGCAGTTTGGTCTATCTGAATCGTGCATGCTGTGCACCATGCATAATGATAACGTGAGATTCTGAAACGGAAAACAAAAAGTCTGGCTTGATCACATATTTCTTCATCCATAACTGCACCCAAGTCCAGTTCTCATGATCACCATGATATGTCAGCCATGAAAAAACATGCATGTATATGCACCCATGCACGGCTAAATCGTTGAATTAATGCGTCCAAGCATCATATGAACATACATAGGCAAGGAAAGGAGACATCAACTTCATTTTCCATGTTGCAACAACCAGATAAGCAGTGACTTAACTCATGATAATGATCAAATCTCTTTCCATCGTTTCATCTGAATTTTCTCTCCTAAGACATCTACAAATTAACAGATCGATCGACAGGCTTGTCCATTGTGCAGTGCATTCATTTATTTTCTCAGTTAGTTGCCTTGGCAATTTTCAGCTGAGGGAGAAAAGAAGATCGGGATGAGAACTGTATGGATAGATGCATGATCGAGGCAACATGCCAACAACTAATATCCTTAGCTGCAAAGTCAAAACTGGGGGATCGGAGGTGATGAGCTCCTAGTAAAACTTGCATGGCCATGCACGCAGCTCCTTTTGCTTCCTTCTAGATGCTGCCTCCTTGACGGCTACATCTTTCACACATTTGGAATGTTACTACTAGCTAGCTAGCTAGTAGTTAGGCTTAGCAATCACAACTTAAATTAATTACACATAGTTGATTATCAATTACTTCCTCCGTTCCTAAATATAAGTTTTTTTAAAGATTTTAACAAGTGACTATATATGAAGCAAAATGAGTGAATCTACACTTTAAAATATGTCTACATACATCCATATGTTATAGTCCATTTGAAATGTCTAAAAAGACTTATATTTAGGAACGGAGGGAGTACTAGCTAGCTAGCTATGGCCTCGGCATCCCTCATCCATGCATATGCGTTGGGGGTTGGTGCGGGAGTTATGGTAGTATATGATCCAAACCCTGCATCTTTGCTGGTCTACTGTATGGTACGGATAGTACAGTTTCTTGTAACTGATTTGACTACAGTAGGTAGAATTCTTAATTAACATGTGCAGATTTGCAGCTGTTTGCAGCCAAAACAACAGTGCTTTGGTTGGACCATCACCCTAGCTAGTTAACTCCATTTGTCAATCATATCTACCACTCTTGAGTCTGACTGCTTTGCTTGCTTGCCGTCTTCTTCTCTGTTGTGGACCAATTTTCTTCTTCTTTTTATCACTGTTCAAGGATGAGCTAATTTTCTTCTCTTGTGAAGCAACCATGCTCTGTGATACTGAAGATATGCTTCATTTCAGACAGAGTGCATGATTATATCCTGCCTTGCTAGCTAGATATGTGTCCCCAAATCGTTCATCAACAATGATATTCTTTTTGATGTAATAGTGAAGAAATAGCTTCTTTTAATTACTCCTGGCTCCATCAAGACAGTTCTTTCGCACCAAATCCATTACACTACTGTGTACTCCTATGAGAAAGTGTCCCTAGCTAGAATAGATCAACTCAATTGTGATGTTTCGCTAATGTCGAATTAATGGAGGTTGTACCAGCCTAAACAGGGTTTTGTGTGCAACACGGCGATCCCATTAATGCAAAGCATGGCCTAGCCAGAGAGCCCTAAGTCAAGCGATTCTTAATTATAAAGGATTGGACCCAACGATGCAGGTACAATGATTTCTCCCGCGCTCTCTCTCGTCTCTCTCACGAGGGACAGCAGTAGCCCCGCCTATCAGTTGTCGTCGATTTCCTGGCTATGTTGGTGCCAGCGTTAATGCTTCTTCACTGAGTACTACGTAGGTTGGTCCTGTCCAGGCGTATCTCTGTCTTGTTCTCCTTGAATAATCATAGCTAACTTGCCATGTGTATTGTTCATGCATGTGACCATTGCATGCCATGGTCGTCCTTAATTAATTATCCTACACGGACGTATGTGCAAGGCCTGCATGCATGTTATGACAAATAGTGTATAAAGTTAAATACTTTCAAGCTAAGAGCCCCTGAACTTGAAAATTTTATGGACCTTAGAACGACTAAATAATGTTAATGTTATTTTAGGGCTCATCTATTGAAACAAAATGAATTAGATACAGAACTGCATTCAAAATTTAATGTCAATACATCCATAAAACCGGGAGGTAGATCAATTGGACCAGTGTCGAATGGCTGTGTGCTCATCTAGGAAGAGGAGCGACCTCTTAAAATTGATCCACCAGGGAGAGGAATGTAAACAATCCGCCACCGATGATTTTCGTGTATTTTACTAGTGGCAAAATGTTCCAACTTCCGTTACGCATGACAAAAAGAAAGACAATGTGTACACATGGCATAGGTCCTAGCACAACACAGTCATGAAACACGACACATCTGGTAGGCGTGCGAGACGGGCGGCGGAGGAGTGCCCATGTATTTGTCCTCTCCTCAAGCTCTTAGTGGTGTGTGAAGAAGTAAACCTTATACGTTGGTCTAACACTTCCTCCATAACCGGGGTGAGACTAAACTTTTCAGACTTTGCTTGCCATGCTTGAATGGCCATGTGGGCCCTTGGGATTTATGTAGGAATTATTATAAACGAGCCTGGCCCAATAATTTTAATAGGCATATGATTGTGTGCATCCTTGATGTCTCGACATTCATCTAAATATTATGTCGTTGCAGAGGTCGGATGTGATTAGTATCATCTTAACATTACCCTTTCGGAAAAATGTAGGTATATATACGGGGAAGTGAGGAATGCTTATCTGTCACATTTATCTTAGCTTGCATAAGAGCATCTACGACCGGAAGTAGCTATCTGAGCTCCAATATGCCCTTAGACGTGTTCACAAACAGTGACCGGGCAACACACTAAAAACTTTTGCCACAACCATGAACCTCAAACTTTAGAGCATTAAATCCATACTAGCCATGCACATAAAAACCTACGTACTACGTACATAGCTAAAATTACTCATCGTTGAAAATGTCGACGATCTCCGTGCCCGATGCCGGGTAGACGGGCAAGTGCGGCAGCTCTTGTGCCTCAGGAGGCTCCTCCTCCTCCTCGCACCATGCCTCCATGTCCAGTTCGACGAATAGCACCTCCGTCGCCGCCTGTTCTTGCCGGATGAACCGCTTGTTGGCCTCGACGTAGGCCTCATCCTGAATGAACTCAGGAAGACGGTCTGCTCCGCCTTTTCCATCGCTTGGGCGGTCTCGTATTTCGCTTGCACGTCCGCCATGGCAAACCCCACATCCGGCTTCGCCTCCTTCTCCTCTTCCTCCTGTGGCTCCGGTTCCGGCTCCATCGCTTCCTCCTCCTCGTCCTTCCCTGTCTGATCCTTCTCATCCTTCGGCTCGGGCGAATCCGGAGGAAAGCCCGCAGCGACACGATCAGCTTGCCTCACCTGGATCTCCTCCAGCAGCTGCAGACGGTGCTCCGGAGTGAGCATGGTGCATGTGATGATCTGGCGCCTCGGCATGGTGCGGTGGGCGGATTGGAAGTGATGGTGGAGGAGAGGAGATAGGGGAAATAGGGCGGATAGGGTTCGGTTGCCACCGTCTGGCTTAAATAGCTGACCTCCTCCCTCAGGATGCATGCCGGAGCGACATCACGCGACATGGAGAGGAGGAGGCGCCCGTCGGACCAGCGGTCTCTCCGTTTCCCCGCGTGAGCCCTATTCGTCAATTTGACGTGTCGGTGTGTCCGGGCGTACCCATATTCGCCCCATATATGGGCCGGGTATGGGGAGTGTCGTTTAGTCCGGCTATAGGGAGCCCGGTTGGGTGGCCGAAAATCGTCCAGGCATGACCGGCCAGCCCGCACGGGCGTTTGGGGCGGGTATTGGGGGGGGGGGGGGGGGGGAGGTCCGGCTGTAGATGTTCTAAGTAGTGGTAAATCTTTTGGACTCTTTGCTTTAGTTGGTTCAATATTACCATCATTTCAATGAGAAGTTCCAACTTAACTTTGCTAGCTAGGGCAATAAAATTCTTTGGGGTGGATAGGGGGTCTATGCCTTGCGTCCAACTATACGGCATGTGCTAATTGTTAGAGTGTACTTTGTGGCATGTGATAAATGTTAAGCGTGATTGTAGTGCTGCATATTGGGGCACCTTTAGTGTTCACAGTTGCTATCATTTGCTTTCTCTAGCAAGTTTGTTTGGTGAATGTACGACTAGGTTCCCTAAAAAATGTACGATTAGGGATGGAAAGAGAAAACAGTTTTTAAAATTAACATCATCCTCATTTGAATGAAATTGAAGATGGAGAAGACCAACTGTTCATAATGTATTGAAGTTGGTGGTCTGTTTGGTTGGCGTCGGTGGGTTTTTTTTCTCTTCTTTTTTCTTTTCTTCCGAATTTGTTCATTGGTTGTCGGCCTTGTTTCCCTTATAAACCGGCCAACTATGTATTTGCATTTTCCTCTCTTAGTGAAATCGGCAGAGCTCCTGCCTTACTCGTAGTAGTAATAATAATAATAATAATAATAATAATAATAATAATAATAATAATAATAATTAATTTGAAGTCCCTTTGATTAGGATTCCATCGTAGTCCTTGGTTGAACAATGCAAAAAAAATTGTACTAGTTCAAACCCTTGGAATTGTGAAATCGAATATAAGCTCATGAAAGATGAAACATGCATAATCATCCTGAGAGCCGTGTTGTAACTGTTGGGGAACGTAGCAATAATACGTAGCAATAATTCAAAATTTTCCTACGTGCCACCAAGATCAATCTAGGAGATGTTAGCAATGAGAGAGAGGGAGTGCATCTTCATACCCTTGAAGATCGCTAAGCGGAAGCGTTACAAGAACGCGGTTGATTGAGTCGTACTCGCGGCGATTCAAATCGCGGAAGATCCGATCTAGCGCCGAACGGACGGCGCCTCCGCGTTCAACACACGTACAGCCCGGGGACGTCTCCTCCTTCTTGATCCAGCAAGGGGAGAGGAGAAGTTGAGGGAGAACTCCAGCAGCACGACGGCATGGTGGCAATGGAGCTCGTGGTTCTCCGGCAGAGCTTCGCTAAGCACTACGGAGGAGGAGGAGGAGTTGGAGGAGGAGAGGGCGGCGCCAGGCAAGGGCTGTGGCTGCCCTCCCACCCCCTCACTATATATAGGGGGAAGGGGAGAGGGGGCCGGCCCCTCTAGATGGATCTAGAGGAGGAGGCGGCTGCCGGGGAAACCCTAGATGGGTTTGGGCGCCCCCACCCCCTAGGAAACTTGCCCCCCAAGCCGGGAGGGGCGGCTGCCCTAGAGGTGGTGCCCCCACCTCTCCTGGTTACGTGAGAGGGGGGAGGGGCGCACATCCCCTTAGTGGGCTGGTTTTCCCCTTCCCCTTGGCCCATAAGGCCCCCCAACGCTTGCCGGGGCCTCCGAAACCCCTTTCGGACATGCTGGCCATAGCCTGGTACCCCCGGAACAATTCCGGACTCCAATACCCTTCGTCCAATATACTGATCTTCACCTCCGGACCATTCCGGAGCTCCTCGTCATGTCCGGGATCTCATTCGGGACTCCGAACAACCTTCGGTAACCACATACTATTTCCCATAACAACTCTAGCGCCACCGAACCTTAAGTGTGTAGACCCTACGGGTTCGGGAACCATGCAGACATGACCGAGACGTTCTCCGGCCAATAACCAACAGCGGGATCTGGATACCCATGTTGGCTCCCACATGTTCCACGATGATCTCATCGGATGAACCACGATGTCGGGGATTCAATCAGTCCCGTATACAATTCCCTTTGTCTATCGGTATGTTACTTGCCCGAGATTCGATCGTCGGTATCCCTATACCTTGTTCAATCTCGTTACCAGCAAGTCTCTTTACTCGTTCCGTAACGCATGACCCCGTGGCTAACTCATTAGTCACATTGAGCTCATTATGATGATGCATTACCGAGTGGGCCCAGAGATACCTCTCCGTCATACGGAGTGACAAATCCCAGTCTCGATTCGTGCCAACCCAACAGACACTTTCGGAGATACCTGTAGTGCACCTTTATAGCCACCCAGTTACGTTGTGACGTTTGGTACACCCAAAGAATTCCTACGGTACCCGGGAGTTGCACAATCTCATGGTCTAAGGAAACGATACTTGACATTAGAAAAGCTCTTAGCAAACGAACTACACGATCTTGTGCTATGCTTAGGATTGGGTCGTGTCCATCACATCATTCTCCTAATGACGTGATCCCATTATCAATGACATCCAATGTCCATGGTCAGGAAACCATAACCATCTATTGATCAACGAGCTAGTCAACTAGAGGCTTACTAGGGACATGTTGTGGTCTATGTATTCACACATGTATTACGGTTTCCAGTTGATACAATTATAGCATGAACAATAGACAATTATCATGAACAAGAAAATACAATAATAACCATTTTATTATTGCCTCTAGGGCATATTTCCAAAAGTCTCCCACTTGCACTAGAGTCAATAATCTAGTTCACATCACTATGTGATTGTAATGAATCCAACACTCATGGGGTTTGTTCATATCTCGCTTGTGAGAGAGGTTAGTCAACGGGTCTGAACCTTTCAGATCCGTGTGTGCTTTACAAATCTCTATGTCATCTTGTAGATGCAGCTACCACGCGCTACTTGCAGCTATTGCAAATAACTGCTCTACTATACGAATCCGGTTCACTACTCAGAGTCATCCGGATTAGTGTCAAAGTTTGCATCGATGTAACCCTTTACGACGAACTCTTTTACCACCTTCATAATCGAGAAAATTCCATAGTCCACTAGTTACTAAGGATAAGTTCGACCGCTGTCATGTGATCCATTCCTGGATCACTATTGTACCCCTTGACTAACTCATGGCAAGGCACACTTCAGGTGCGGTACACAGCATAGCATACTGTAGAGCCTACGTCTAAAACATAGGGGACGACCTTCGTCCTTGCTCTCTCTTCTGCCGTGGTTAGGTCTTGAGTCTTACTCAATACTCACACCTTGTAACACAGCCAAGAACTCCTTCTTTGCTGATCTATTTTCAACTCCTTCAAAATCTTGTCACGGTATGTATTCACTTTGAAAGTACTATTAAGCGTTTTTGATCTATCCTTATAGATCTTGATGCTCAATGTTCAAGTAGCTTAATCCAGGTTTTCCATTGAAAAACACTTTTCAAATAACCCTGTATGCTTTCCAGAAATTCTACATCATTTCTGATCAACAATATGTTAACAACATATACTCATCAAAAATTCTATAGTGCTCCCACTCACTTATTTGGAAATACAAGTTTCTCATAAACTTTGTAAAAACCCAAAATCTTTGATCATCTCATCAAAGCGTACATTCCAACTCCGAGATGCTTACTCCAGTCCTTAGAAGGATTGCTGGAGCTTTGCATACTTGTTAGCATCTTTCAGGATTGACAAAACCTTCTGGTTGTATCACATACAACCTTTCCTCAAGAAAATCGTCGAGGAAACAATGTTTTGACATCCTATCTGCAAGATTTCATAAATAATGCAGTAACTGCTAATATAATTCCAACAGACTCTTAGCATCGCTACGAGTGAGAAAGTCTCATCGCAGTCAACTCCTTGAACTTGTCGGAAAACATCTTAACGACAAGTCGAGCTTTCTTAATGGTGACACTTACCATCATTGTCTGTCTTCCTTTTAAAATCCATCTGCACCCAACAGCCTTACGACCATCAAGTAGTTCTTCCAAAGTCTATACTTTGTTTTATACATGGATCCTCTCTCGGATTTTATGGCCTCGAGCCATTCGTCGGAATCCGGGCCCACCATCGCTTCTCCATAGCTCGTAGGTTCATTGTTGTCTAGCAACATGACTTCCAAGACAGGATTATGTACCACTCTGAAGTAGTACGCATCCTTGTCGACCTACGAGGTTTGGTAGTGACTTGATCCGAAGTTTCATGATCACTATCATAAGCTTCCACTTCAATTGGTGTAGGTGCCACAGGAACAACTTCCTGTGCCCTGATACACACTAGTTGAAGTCATGGTTCAATAACCTCATCAAGTCTCCACCATCCTCCCACTCAATTCTTTCGAGAGAAACTTTTCCTCGAGAAAGGACCCGTTACTAGAAACAATCACTTTTGCTTCCAGATCTGAAATAGGAGGTATGCCCAACTGTTTTGGGTATTCTATGAAGATGCATTTATCCGCTTTGGGTTCGAGCTTATCAGCCTGAAACTTTTTCACATGAGCGTCGCAGCCCCAAACTTTTAAGAAACAACAGCTTAGGTTTCTCTAAACCATAGTTCATACGTTGTCGTCTCAACGGAATTGCGTGGTGCCCTATTTAAAGTGAATGCGGTTGTCTCTAATGCCTAGCCCATAAATGATAGCGGTAATTCGATAAGAGACATCATGGTATGCACCATATCCAGTAGGGTGCAGTTATGATGTTCGGACACACCATCAGACTATGGTGTTCCAGGCGGTATTAGTTGTGAAACAATTTCCACAATGTCTTAATTGTGTGCCAAACTCGTAACTCAGATATTCATCTCTATGATCATATCACAGACATTTTATCCTCTTGTCACGACGATCTTCAACTTCACTCTGAAATTACTTGAACCTTTCAATAATTCAGACTTGTGTTTCATCAAGTAAATATACTCAGCATCTACTTAAATCATCTGTGAAGTAAGAACAAAACGATATCCACTGCATGCCTCAGCACTCATTGGACTGCACACATCAAAATGTATTACTTCCAACAAGTTGCTTTCTTGTTCCATCTTACTGAAAACGACGCCTTTCAGTCATCTTACCCATGTGGTATGATTTTCATGTCTCAAGTGATTCAAAATCAAGTGATTCCAAACGATCCATCTGTATGGACTTTCTTCATGCATATATACTAATAGACATGGTTCGCATGTCTCAATTTTTTTCAAAAACGAGTGAGTCCAAAGATCCATCAACATGGAGCTTCTTCATGCGTTCTATACCAATATGACTCAAGTGGCAGTGCCACAAGTATGTGGTACTATCATTACTATCTTATATCTTTTGGCATGAACATGTGTATCACTACGATCGAGATTCAATAAACCATTCATTTTAGGTGCAAGACCATTGAAGGTATTATTCAAATAGACAGAGTAACCATTATTCTCCTTAAATGAATAACCGTATTGCGATAAACATAATCCAATCATGTCTATGCTCAACGCAAACACCAAATAACAATTATTTAGGTTTAACACCAATCTCAATGGTAGAGGGAGCATGCGATGCTTGATCACATCAACCTTGGAAACACTTCCAACACATATCGTCATCTCACCTTTAGCTAGTCTCCATTTATTCCGTAGCCTTTTATTTCGAGTTACCAACACTTAGCAACCGAACCGGTATCTAATACCCTGGTGCTACTAGGAGTACCAGTAGAGTACACATTAATATAATGTATATCCAATATACTTCTGTCGACCTTGCCTGCCTTCTCATCTACCAAGTATCTAGGGTAGTTCTGCTTCAGTGACCGTTCCCCTCATTACAGAAGCACTTAGTCTCGGGTTTGGGTTCAACCTTGGGTTTCTTCACTAGAGCAGCAACTGATTTGCCGTTTCATGAAGTATCCCTTCTTTCCCTTGCCCTTCTTGAAACTAGTGGTTTTACTAACCATCAACAATTGATGCTCCTACTTGATTTCTACTTTCGCGGTGTCAAACATCGCGAGTTGCGCAAGGATCATCATGTCTATCCCTGATATGTTATAGTTCATCACGAAGCTCTAATAGCTTGGTGGCAGTGACTATGGAGAACCATCACTATCTCATCTGGAAGATTAACTCACACTCGATTCAAGCGATTGTAGTACTCAGACAATCTGAGCACATGCTCAACGATTGAGCTTTTCTCCCTTAGTTTGCAGGCTTAAGAAACTTGTCAGAGGTCTCATACCTCTTGACGTGGGCACTAGTCTGAAATCCCAATTTCAGTCTTTGGAACATCTCATATGTTCTGCGACGTTTCAAAAACGTCTTTGGTGCCACAATTTTAAACCGTTAGCATTACGCACTGAACTATCACGTAGTCATCAAAACGTGTATGTCAGATGTTTCGCAACATCTACAGACGACGCTCGAGGTTCAGCACACCGAGCGGTGCATTAAGGACATAAGCCTTCTGTGCAGCAATGAGGACAATCCTCAGTATACGAACCCAGTCCGCATAATTGCTACTGTCAACTTTCAACTAAATTTTCTCTAGGAACATATCTTAAAGCGTAAGCTATGACATAATTTGCAAAGACCTTTTGACTATGTTCATGACAATTAAGTTCATCTGATTATTTAATGAACTATCACTTAGATAGACATCCCTCTAGTCATCTAAGTGATACATGATCCGAATCGACTAGACCGTGTCCGATCATCACGTGAGACGGACTAGTCATCAACGGTGAACATCTCCATGTTGATCGTATCTACTATACGACTCATGTTCGACCTTTCGGTCTCTTGTGTTCCGAGGCCATGTCTGTACCTGCTAGGCTCGTCAAGTCGACCTAAGTGTTTCGCATGTGTAAATCTGGCTTACACCCGTTGTATGCGAACGTTAGAATCTATCACAACCAATAATCACGTGGTGCTTCGAAACAACGAACCTTCGCAACGGTGCATAGTTAGGGGGAACACATCTCTTGAAATTTTAGTTAGGGATCATCTTATTTATGCTACCGTCGTTCTAAGCAAATAAGATGTAAACATGACAAACATCACATGCAAATCATAAAGTGACATGATATGGCCAATATCATCTTGCACCTTTTGATCTCCATCTTCGAGGCGCGGCATGATCACCTTCGTCACCGGCATGACACCATGATCTCCATCATCGTGTCTTCATGAAGTTGTCTCGCCAACTATTACTTCTACTACTATGGCTAACGGTTAGCAATAAAGTAAAGTAATTACATGGCGTTTTTCATTGACACGCAGGTCATACAATAAATTAAGACAACTCCTATGGCTCCTGCCGGTTGTCATATTCATCGACATGCAAGTCGTGATTCCTATTACAAGAACATGATCAATCTCATACATCACATATATATATAATTCATCACATCCTTTTGGCCATATCACATCACATAGCATACCCTGCAAAAACAAGTTAGACGTCCTCTAATTGTTGTTGCATGTTTTACGTGGCTGCTATGGGTTTCTAGCAAGAACGTTTCTTACCTACGCAAAAGCCACAACGGTGATATGCCAATTGCTATTTACCCTTCATAAGGACCCTTTTCATCGAATCCGATCCAACTAAAGTGGGAGAGACAGACACCCGCTAGCCACCTTATGCATCAAGTGCATGTCAGTCGGTGGAACCTGTCTCACGTAAGAGTACGTGTAAGGTCGGTCCGGGCCGCTTCATCCCACAATGCCGCCGAATCAAGATAAGACTAGTAACGGTAAGCAAATTGAACAAATCATCGCCCACAACTACTTTGTGTTCTACTCGTGCATAGAATCTACGCATAGACCTAGCTCATTTTGCCACTATTGGGGAACGTAGCAATAATTCAAAATTTTCCTACGTGTCACCAAGATCAATCTAGGAGAGGCTAGCAACGAGAGAGAGGGAGTGCATCTACATACCCTTGAAGATCGCTAAGCGGAAGCGTTACAAGAACGCGGTTGATGGAGTCGTACTCGCGGCGATTCAAATCGCGGAAGATCCGATCTAGCGCCGAACGGACGGCGCCTCCGCGTTCAACACACGTACAACCCAGGGACGTCTCCTCCTTCTTGATCCAGCAAGGGGAGAGGAGAAGTTGAGGGAGAACTCCAGCAGCACGACGGCATGGTGGCAATGGAGCTCGTGGTTCTCCGGCAGAGCTTCGCTAAGCACTACGGAGGAGGAGGAGGAGTTGGAGGAGGAGATGGCTGCGCCAGGCAAGGGCTGTGGCTGCCCTCCCACCCCCTCACTATATATAGGGGGAAGGGGAGAGGGGGCCGGCCCCTCTAGATGGATCTAGAGGAGGAGGCGGCGGCCAGGGGAAACCCTAGATGGGTTTGGGCACCCCCATCCCCTAGGAAACTTGCCCCCCAAGCCGGGAGGGGCGGCTGCCCTAGGGGTGGCGCCCCCACCTCTCCTGGTTACGTGAGAGGGATTGGGAGGGGCGCACAGCCCCTTAGTGGGCTGGTTTGCCCCTTCCCCTTGGCCCATAAGCCCCCCCAACGCTTGCCGGGCCTCCGAAACCCCTTTCGGACATGCTGGCCATAGCCTGGTACCCCCGGAACAATTCCGGACTCCAATACCCTTCGTCCAATATACCGATCTTCACCTCCGGACCATTCCGGAGCTCCTCGTCATGTCCGGGATCTCATCCGGGACTCCGAACAACCTTCGGTAACCACATACTATTTCCCATAACAACTCTAGCGTCACCGAACGTTAAGTGTGTAGACCCTACGGGTTCGGGAACCATGCAGACATGACCGAGACGTTCTCCGGCCAATAACCAACAGCGGGATCTGGATACCCATGTTGGCTCCCACATGTTCCGCGATGATCTCATCGAATGAACCACGGTGTCGGGGATTCAATCAATCCCGTATACAATTCCCTTTGTCTATCGGTATGTTACTTGCCCGAGATTCGATCGTCGGTATCCCTATACCTTGTTCAATCTCGTTACCGGCAAGTCTCTTTACTCGTTCCGTAACGCATGATCCCGTGGCTAACTCATTAGTCACATTGAGCTCATTATGATGATGCATTACCGAGTGGGCCCAAAGATACCTCTCCGTCATACGGAGTGACAAATCCCAGTCTCGATTCGTGCCAACCCAACAGACACTTTCGGAGATACCTGTAGTGCACCTTTATAGCCACCCAATTACGTTGTGACGTTTGGTACACCCAAAGCATTCCTACGGTATCCGGGAGTTGCACAATCTCATGGTCTAAGGAAATGATACTTGACATTAGAAAAGCTCTTAGCAAACGAACTACACGATCTTGTGCTATGCTTGGGATTGGGTTTTGTCCATCACATCATTCTCCTAATGATGTGATCCCGTTATCAATGACATCCAATGTCCATGGTCAGGAAACCATAACCATCTATTGATCAACGAGCTAGTCAACTAGAGGCTTACTAGGGACATGTTGTGGTCTATGTATTCACACATGTATTACGGTTTCCAGTTAATACAATTATAGCATGAACAATAGACAATTATCATGAACAAGGAAATACAATAATAACCATTTTATTATTGCCTCTAGGGCATATTTCCAACAGTAACATCCTTTTCTTTCTTCGGTACACATTATTTTCTTTTAAATAGACATGCATGTGGAAACATTTTTTTTCAATGCCTCATGTAAGTAAAACTTAAAGATAGGAAAAATATGTTATCCAACAGTTGCCATATCATCTTTTTTTCATAAGAATACAAAGCATATACCTAACAAAATGAGCAACACAATAGTAGGTGACGAAACAAGGGGATGACTTTTCTACCTCGACCCCCCCCTCCCGAGGTGCATTTGTTCGCCAAACGAACAATACAAAATAAGCATAGCTAGTATCATGAAGAAAATTCACAAAAAAATGTTTTATGAAAAGAAAACGTATCATGTGCTCCGGGAAAAACAAATAAAAACAGGTCTGTAAAAGCAATGTTAGAAAACCAGATATTATTTATACATGCCACAAAACTTATTGTTCTTGGAAAAAAATTACATGTGCACACGGAACATGGAATGACCATGTGACATTTTTTAGTTTTTTACCATGCTAACACTTCTTTTTTCACCCTGGGAGCAGTGCACAAATCAACGAGATCATCCTAGTCCATTGTAATGTAAGATTACAAAAATGTGATAATTAAATGTTTATTTGGGAAAGGTGGATCCTAAAGAGATACCACTTCCTCATGAATTCATTTTGAGTCTGCACAAATTTTCAAAACATTAAATTTAACATAAGCTCATGTTTAGGGTGAAGCTATGTGTTGCCATTTGATCCGGAAAATCATGCTTTGTTTTAAAACAAGAACATGCCAAACAAAACGTACCTGGGAATGCTATCTATAGCAAAAGGTCTAGTTTTATTGGCAACTGTCTTTTATACTAAAAGTTCAATACAAAAGCAAGATAGGGAGATCGCTAGAAATTAAAAGAAAACATTGAACCCTGCTTCATAACTGTATCTAAACATGTCCCAACCATTAGATGTTTATAACCATAAGTAAACATAGTAATAATTTGTTCGTGCTTTCCATTACATCAAATGTATAACATTAAAATAAATAAATGTAAACTCAATTAAAATCTCCAACAGATCATCTCTTTTGTTGATCAAAGCCAAAAGGTAAAGTGTTCTTGGTGCAAACTTACAAATGTGATTGAGTATATAACTAGAAACACCAGTAATACAATATAATTTTTTCAAAAAGGATGTAACCAGGCATCATGGGAAGTTCATAATTTTGTGTATCAATAGTTCTTAAATCAACATGCACATTTCCCCTATATTACATCAGTTGTGGTTGTGCTTTATTGACACTTCAGTATTTTATGGTTGCATTAAGAACATTTCATTTCGTCCCCGTGAATCATATTGGACCAGGCCCAACTCTACCATAACTCGGTCCTCACCCGTCTAGAACCATGATTGCTATCCATCTTCTTTTTGTTGGGGAATCATTGAAAATCCTTGGTACGGGAAAAAGATGCCTATAGAGTACTATGAGATGACAGGGTGGGAGTTAAATTAGAAGGCGACGTGGAAGAATCCATGAGACGGAAGTTTATCCAACAGATGATAATGCTTGGATCTGTCATATCTCAACTGTTGGATGGAGTGTATCCAATGGCTATTATTTGATTTTATTATCAGAATATATAGGGGTATAGATTATGGCTGTTAGATGTTCATAATTGTACCTAAACAGAACATGGCCATTAAACATGCCGCCTACAAAATGGTCAAGTGTCTAGGTACAATCTAAAAACAATTACCGCACACAATAACACTGAACTAATGACCCACAAAAAACTCAAGATCTAATCTTTAATTCAATGTACGCATGATCTAAGATTATACGACCCGACCATTCTCTAACCCACCCGAGGCCAACAAAATACTTTCCTTCATCAATGTCATCATCGTGATTTTTTTTAAATACACTACTACAAACACCACATCATAATTGGTTTAAATACCCTCATTGCACATGGCATATGGGCATGTTGCTGCCAGCCGATTGCTAATGTTTTTGAAAAAGGGATACAAATTAAACTCAATGTTTTTGAAATATTGTAGCTAAAACTAAATATATATTTGACTAGCATATATTCCAAAATGATGTATGTTGTGACTCAGGATGTTGGGAGTAGGTTTGAGCTTATTGAGAGTTTATTGAGGCCTGACATGCTGAGGAGGGAACTTAAGTTTTTGCACCAAAGTAACTTAATTGCACAATTAATTCGGCAGCCAAAAGGGTGATTTAATTCTCTCCGCATAATTTTTGGTTTCATCAAGCCCACGACGAGGGTGAGCACGAGAGCTTTCATGTCGTAACCGGTCCCAAACAAATGATTCGGCAAAACCTTGACGAACGAATTATAGGATACATGCATGCTATCGTACTAGGTGGCATGAACCCAACCGGGGCCATATTTTCAGACTGGCACAGAACGATTATGGATGGAGAGAGAGAGAGAGAGAACTAGGTTGAGCGGAGGTAGGCAGGGTTTTGTCCTTGACGTCCCCATGTATTAGAGGAGTTCGCACAAGAAAATGTATTAGAGGGAGGGACCATGTGCGTGTGAGTCATGGTAGAGAGAGAGAGCTCGTGCGTAGGTCGATCAAGCTGCCCCCCGTCAGTGGTTTTGTTGAGTTCTAAGGCCAACTCCACCGCGCGACCCTATCCTGTCCGTCCCCGTCCGTTTGGGATAAAAGAGACAAACCGGGCGGCCCAGCGCGCTGGAGCAAACGGACTTTTGTCCGTTTCGTGTCCGCTTTTGACCTATCCCTGGCCCAAGTTTGCGCCGGTTTTGGGATGAAACGAACAGCGCGCGGACGGGCGGGACGCGCGTGCTTGTCCTCCCCTGGCCCGCCTGTCGGTGGCACAAAGTAAAACCCCCCGCCCGCCCATTTGGCGCCATTTCCAGCAAACCCTCCCACGTCCCTCCTGCCACCCCCTCCCTCCCCCGTCCATGGCCGACGCCCAGCCGAATTCCAGCGGCCTGGCCGTCGACCCGCCCGGAAAGGTGAAGAAGAAGGCGGCCAAGGCGCCAAGGAAGCCACGGTCGGAGTGCACGCCGGAGGAGATCGCCAGGTTGGACGCTGAAGCGGCGAAGAAGAGGAGCCGGAGAGCGGCCGTCAAGGGCAATGCCGCCGCGGCCAAGTTCGCCGCCGAGCGCGATGCTATTGAGGCCGCGCGGTGCAAGGCCGCGGCCGACGAGAAGGAGGACATCGTCAACAAAGCGCACGCCCTCCTCATGCTTAGCATGGGCCGTCCGTCCGGTTTCACTACAGTGGCCGTCGGCCCGGCGAGCACAGGCTCGTCGGTCGCCCGGCCTGCGCACTGCCAGTCGCCGACGTCGCGGACCACGCCCATGTCGCCCGGCTTTCTTCCGCCAAGGCACGACGGTCACACCCGTTTCTCGGGGTCGCCGGACGTTGGCTTGTTCGCGCCGTCCACACCGCGCCCCGCGGCCGTCATCGACCTCAACGTCATGCCTGGGTCCAGCGGCGGCGGCCGGCCGTCCGTCGAGATGCAAAGCAAGCAAGCACGGGTACCGTTCACGGGCACCATGCCGGCCCCCACGTATTGTTTGACGGAATGCCAACAGCAACGGCACCGGTCGAGGACCCCTTCTACAACCAGTACATGGAGAACGTGATCTTCGAGGTTGGGCACGGACGTGCCTACGACCCCGAGGAGACCCAAAGTCAGGATGGCCGCGCCCAGTACGTCCCGACGAAGAGGCCGACGACCGTGCAGACTACGACCATGGTGACTCGTGGCATGAAGACGATGACATCTATGTCGAAGGTGATGGTGATGAAGAAGAAGAAGAAGGCAATGACGTTGATATTAGTGGCGCGCCATTGTTCATCGACGAGCTAACCCAAAGAGCGGAAGCACAAAAGAAGAGGAAGAGCATTCGCACGGGTTCATACACACAAGATGAGGACAAGTTGATTTGCCAAGCTTGGATGGAGATTAGCCAAGATCCGAGGACCGGCGCGCAACAAAAGGGCATTGTTTTTTGGACGAGAGTCCACAAAACATTCCATGAAAGGAAGATGTTCGAGCCCTACCAAATTACAAGCAACCGTGGCATCGGCTCGATTCAAAAGAGATGGTTGTTCATCCAACAAGAGTGCAACAAGTATCAAGCTGCATTTGAGAGCGTTGAAGCACGGCCCGTGAGTGGTCTCGGCGTTGGGGACACGGTATGCTCTCCTCTTCCTAGCCCTTTCCTTGCTACATCCATGAGACTTCGGCCTTGTATATGTTTGCATGTTCACTTCTTGTTGATCATGTGTTGTAGGCATTTCAATCTTTGGAGGCATTCAAGGCCCGGCACAATGACAAGCCATTCACTCTTACGCATTGTTGGACGCTCATCAACAATTGCCCTGAGTTCAAGGACCAATACCGTGAATTACAAAGGAAGAGAGGACTGAAGACGGCCAAGTTCGCCGGAGGTAGAGATGGCGAGGCGTTGAAGAGGCCGAGGGGCAAGACCAACTCCAAGGTTGATGACATACGTGATGCCTCATCCATGGCATTGCATGACACTTTGTATGGCATGATGTCTCAAGAGGATGTGAGGGACGAGAAGAAGCGGCAAAGCAAGGACGAACAAATGAAGCAATACCTAGACCTTCAAAGAAAGAAGCTTGAGATGGAGGAGGCGGCCAAGAAGAGGAAGATCGACATGGAGGAGGCGGCCCGGCAAAGGCAGCTCGACATGGAAGAGGCCGCCCGGCAAAGGCAGCTCGACATCGAGGCCGACAACGTCAAGGCCAGGCAGAGGCAGCTCGACATCGAGGCCACCAATGCCGCCACCAAAGCGAAGGAGGTGGCCCTTGCGATCATGAGCGTGGACTTGTCGAAGCTGAGCGACAAGACGAGGGCCTGGTTCGAGGCCAGGCAGAAGGAGATGCTCGACGCCGATGGCCTGAACTAGGTCGTCCGATCGGCGTGGCCGTTCTTTTTGGAGGCTGGCATGGGTGCCGCCCGCCCGCCGGGCCGCTGGCAGTGTGCCGGCGAGAAAACATTCATTTTGGAGGCCGGCTGTGTTGCCGGCCGCTGGCTGTGTTGCCGGCGAGGACAACTATTCATTTTGGAGGCTGGCTGTGTTGCCAGCCGCTGGCCGATGCCGGCGATGGACGTGTAGGCCGCTGGCTTTGTTGCCGGCGTGATGAACTGGGCCGTGAACTAGGGCTTGGCATTTGAAACGTTGCTCTTTTTTTTAAATAGACGCGGACAGGATGGGGCAAACGGATGCGGCCGCGCGCTGGGCGCACGGCCATCACATCCTAGGACATGTCCGGACACGACCCCAAATCCCTACCCAAACAGACAGAATCCGGACAAAACAGACGTCCATTTGGGGTCGCGTGGTGGAGTTGGCCTAAGGATGACTACATTTGCATATGATGCAGTTAATGCTTCACTCCATATATATATTGGACCATCCATGCATGCGTTCCTCGTATTGGACTGGTAGGGCTGAGCTGGTGCTAATCTACCAGCCCTCTTGTCTTAACACATTTAAATCTTTTTCTGGCTGGAATTATTAATTAGCATGCCAATTTTTCTGTAGTAGAAAATACATGAATATAACATTGCATGCTTGAGAAAGTACGCATGTTAGGCAAGTAGGAAAATGGAGTTGCCACTAGGGCAGGAGCAAAGCCAGCTGCGGGCCTCACGCTCTTTCTGCGAATCCTATACGTCCGGATGGCCGGTCCGGTCAATGACTAGTTAAAAAATCATAACCCAGACAGCCTTCTCAAGCTGGCCCGATATATTTGAGCTGACTGGCACTCCTCATATGTAGCCCAATAATTTGAGCTGACTGGCACTTCTCTAATGCGTTGATTCGTATGTGGTCGCTACTCATTCCGACGGAGGTCAGGGAGCGTTTAGTTACTGGGACTACCCGATGGGAGATGGTAGCACGGGATATTTTCAACCGGTTTGGATGACGGTCATGTAATAGGATAGACATGTAGTGCTCCTACCTTTTGCCAGCCGGTTGTGGCCTTTCTACTACTACTTAGCTCTTTGTGAGCCTCTTTTGTATTTCTTTGTTCGAGACTTGGAGACTTTTGTTGGACCTTTTGCTTATTAATAATATTGGCCGTATGCATCGTTCAGATGCAGAGGCTGGGGCGAACCCCCCTTTTCGAAAAAAAGTCCACCGGCTGTCGAGGGAACGAACCTGACAATGAGTACTAGGGGTACGAACAAAGGGCGGAGCCTAGCTACGGCACAGATGTACACTCGGATTTAGCGAGTTCGGACCCTTCTAAGAAAGGTAACAACCCTACGTCTCGTGCCCGGGGGCTTGTGTTTTCTCTTGGGGTGTATGAATACAATGGATGCTCCACCCTTGCCATGGAGCAGAGGGGAGGCTTATATAGAGTGCACCTCGGCCCATTACTGCCACATTATAAGGGAGTTGAATGTGTATAACTACAATAGTTACTGGTAACGGCAGCCATAACTACACTTGAAGTCTAACATTAAGCTATTCGAGCATTGCAGTTCGCACGTCTCCCCTATGCCTTCTCTGTCTGAGTGATGTTGGCTGGGCCGACTGGAGGGAAGACGTCCGAGTGTTGTTGGTTGATCCGAGTGGATTTCCGGGGACACACATCCGAATGCGCCGGTGGTCCTGGGACCTTCCAATGATGGTGCGGGCCCTAGGTGGGCCCTTAGATGTTAGGCCAATGACCCTATAAGTAGTAGGTGGCCCCATCATTAGCCCCTGAAACGGTTGAGGTTTCGTAGGACGAATGAGTTGAGCCCTTGGTTTGGTCTGAGTGCTTTAGTGGCACCCAGAGTCCGCTGCCAAGTGATTACTCACCGTGACCTAAGCGAAACCACAATGAAATCTGGACTAAAGGTTTTCCGAGTGATCGGATAGTGTTGATTGCTAGGCAAAACTTGGTTGCATTCATATGTCTCTCTCGAGAGATAGACTAATGGTCCGAATGAGGACATGCCATAAAACTCGAGTAATGATGCCAGCGCGTGGTCTGACTCTCTGGAGATATGCCACTCATTATCCCAGGGGAACACCAGTGCGGGCCATCGCCTTGGAGCCTAGAAAAAGGGCCAAGTTAACCCGCGGAGGGGCGTCGAGCTCATCCCATTGCAATCTTGAAGGTGACTTCAGTCGGGCGTTTTACGTGTCCGAGTGCACGACGACCCTTGGAGGGCAGTCGGTCGGGCCGACGAGTGTCCCTTTGGAAAGGGGCAGAGGGCAATCAATCGGGTTGATTCGTTGCTGAAATTTTGGGATTTCAAATTGCGTGTGCACGCACGAAAGCGGTTACGTTGCGGTTAGTGGGGAAAGTGGGGCATGAGGCCTCGATCTCTACCCGGAAATCCGCCATGTGCCCCGTTTATCCTGTGTGCGCGACCGCCGCGGTCGCCGTTTGATCCACAGATATGTGGCTGTGAATCCGCGAGGTTATTTTAATAGCGGTATAAAATGTGGGCAATCTAGGGTAATTTCCTAGATCCCCCTTCTCCCTTGCCTGCTGCGCACTCCATCTCCTCCCGCTCCTTCAACCAGCGCGCCAGAGCACTCGAGCCAATGGGGAAAGACTCCACTGCGAAGCTGGAGAAGGCGAAGAAGGCGGGGAAGGGCGCGTCGTCGAGCTCTGGCCCGCCGGCGGGTCGTACTTTGGGGGATTGGATTCCCTCGCATGTCACGAGGAGGCGACTGGAGGAGCTCGCCGAGGAGGGGTTGATTCTGATGGACGGATGGAGGCGACCGGAAGCGGGCGAGATTGAGCCGGCGCCACAGGGGGATGAGTGCATCCTCCTCGTCACCCACATAGAGCGAGGTTTTTCGATGCCTCCCCACCCTTTCTTTCGTGTGTTCTTGGATTATTTTGAGGCACAGCTTCATCACCTTCCCCAATGCAATAGTCTACCTGTCGGCCTTTGATTCACTCTGTGAAAACTTCATCGGCTGCAATCTGCACTGGGTTTGTTCAAGCACATTTTTACTTGTCGATCAATGACCGTGAAGAAGGACTTACCGGATGGTGAAAAAACCCACGTGACCCAGCAGTGCGGTGGACTGGGCATACAGGTCAGGGGTAGGACCGCTTTCCCCAAGATGAGCTTCCCTGACTCCATAAAGGGGTGGAAGGACAGTTGTTTCTATTGCAAGGACGTCATGAGTGTGGGGTCTCCGAATGGACTCCCTCCATCTCGGGGGCGAGAGTCGCTGCCCCCTATCCATTGAGGTGACCAAGAAGGAGAAGGTGGATGTTGGGATTCTGACCAACGCTTTGGTTGGAGTTGTGAATGCTGGAGTCAATGGGATGGACCTATAGGAGACATTTCTCAGTCGGCGGTTCCAGCAATTGCAGGCGAGAGTGCATCCAATGTGGATGTATGAAGGCCCGAGTGATCCCACTTGGGTGCATCAAGAGGAACTGTCCGGGAAGGCCGTGGAGGGCAAGATCAAGGACATCACCTCAGCCCGTGATAGTCCACGCGGAGCCAGGAGAGTGCCCCCATACGGGAGGACACCCCGCTAGTCGAGGTGACTTCATGTTTGATCAGTCAGACTGACCCAATGTTTCTTTCTGGGTATCTAGGGCTTGAACTTGTGATCTTCTTCTTTTCTCTTTCAGAGATTCTAGTAGATGATCTCCTATGTGCCAGTGGTCAACCGGTCGCCTGAAGACGTGATGAGTGACACGGAGCTCCCGTGCTCTGAGGAGGAGGAGGAGGAAACTGATGATGAGGAGGAGAGCTCCGAAGAGGGCGAGGAGGCGGAGTCCTCGCCGTCCAAGAACATTCCCGGGGAGCACTGCACCAAGATGCATCATGTACCGAGTGGTCGCGCGGGAGGTGTTCGGTCACCGAGTGGGCTAAAGAAGGCTCTTCCGGCTCCCGTCGCTCACAGTATGAAGCACAGGTTGGCTGAGTCCACAGAGTTGGCTGAGAAGGAGCCCAAGCACATCGCCACCAAACCCAGAAAGGCTGCCTTGCCGAAGATTAAGGTGGTGGTGCCAGTGGCTTCGATGTAAGTGCCAAAGACCGAATCTCTTCTTTGGATAGCTTTGACTCGACCAATAGCCGAGTGACTTTGTGATTTTCAGCAATGAGACATCGATGACCTCGTTGGACCCGAATGCCCCCAAGCAAGGCCAGACTAAAGGCGACGCCGCAGACAGCGCCACTTCCAAAGGTATTGATGCAGCGACTGATTTATCCTTCGAGTACTGTCTGATTGGTTTTCAAACTGACACTTCATCATATGTGTCGATGCAGCGCCAACTGAGGTGATCCAGCTGGACAACGATAAGGCCGACCCGCCCAACCCGAAGGATGAACCGAGGGCGACGACTGGCGCCGGCGTGGCCATGCAGGACACTTTGCCGAGCCGAGTGGACCGCGCTTCTCCTGCCTAGGCTGCCATGAAGCCCGTAGGTCCATGTCCCCTCGCTCAGGTAGGCTCCGAGCTTGTGGCTACCGTCCCAGCATCTAGGCCCACGCCTGCGCTGAACCC
The DNA here is from genome assembly GCF_002575655.3 of Aegilops tauschii subsp. strangulata. Taxonomy (NCBI): domain Eukaryota; kingdom Viridiplantae; phylum Streptophyta; class Magnoliopsida; order Poales; family Poaceae; genus Aegilops; species Aegilops tauschii. The sequence continues at coordinate 404,743,642 of NC_053041.3, forward strand.
GTCCCCCCTCACCACCTTCACATTGCATAGGGTCCCGGAGGACCAGGTGGGGGCGAGCAAGGAGGACGTGATCCAAGTCAGGGCGATGAACGAATGGCTGAAGGAGGCGTATGATGCAAGCGAGGCACTGGAGAACAATGTCCGAGTAAGTACCATTGTAAGTACAATTTTCAGTCGATGTCTTTAGGTTTTTGAGTTTTGTTCCGTCTCCCGAATGGGTAGTTGTACTCCTGTCAGTGGGTTTGCGTGGGGCACACCCACTGTCGCAGCCCTAGAATATTTGTTGTAATTAGTTGCATCTGCGAGCATCCATGCATCATCTTTAAATTCCAAGGAACTTGAAATGGGGATGTTCAAATCCTAGCACCAAATTAACTCAACCAGGTTCAACTGAAAATATTTTTGATGAACCCAAAATGCCCTTTAGAAGTGTATGGTTTTTGTTAAAGGTGAAAACCTCTGCCAAAAACCATGCACCATTTTTGGGACATTTTTGGATTATGGATTAAATCATATCGTATTTGAGTTGGAGCAAGTAAATCCTATAAATAGTTTTATAGCTCCAATAATTCTGGAACTTTTGTGGGGCTCTGAAAGAATCCATGTTTCATGCACAAATAGTTTCAGAATTTATAAAATGGTTTGGTCTTTGAATCAAATCAAAACAGAATTAAAGAAATAGAAAACAAAAACAAAATAGAAAAAGACACACAGAGAGAAAGAATACATGTGCAGCCCACCTGGCGGCCTAGATGCGCGGCCCAACCCACCAGGGACACCTCCGTCTTCTTCCTCTAGACAGAAGGACACGAGGGCGCGTGCCCAACGCGTGCGGCCACACGCCGGCCACTTCCACCCTACCTGCGTGCCCCCTCGACTGACTGGACGTCCCTCGAGTCGCCAGGCATCCCCTGTATCCTCTTCCTCTCCCCGATGCTTTCCACCTCCTTTGCTCTCTCTCTCACCCAGACTTGAACGCATCCGAGAGCGCCACCGAGAACCGCCGCATCCACAGGCCACCTCCAGCCCTGCCACCGTGTCCACCAGCACGGCTGTCGAGCGCCGCTTCTCCAGGCCGAAAGAACCGAGCCCGGACGACCTGCATCACCGTCACCCTCGTTGTCTTCCACCTCGGATCCGCCAGCACCGTCACCGATTCGCCACTGTAGAAGCCTTCCCGAGTCCACTGACCTTCTCTACGTGTTCGCTGTGAGCCCCCGCGTCATTTCCCCCTTCTTCCCTAGTCGCTCTTGTCCTCTAACCCGCTGAACCGCCATGGCTGAGAGCTTTGCTCTGCCGGCCATGTCGCCGTCGTAGCCATGCTCTCCGCAACTAGCGTCCGAGCACACGGTTGTGCTCCTGATGGCCCTTAGCTGCTGTTGCACCTCTAGCTTAGCTTGCCCGTGCACTCTAACACAGTCGCCGCGCACATCCGAGCCCCTGTCGCCGCCTCCGTCGTTGCCGTGCTCCGTTCCGGCGACCCCATGACCAGCCGTTTGCTTTGCAAGATGTGACACTTTGCCAGCTCCCGAACGCAACCACCCGCGCGTCAAATAGCCGTCAGAGTAGCAATTCCAGCGAACCTTCGCTGTCTGTGGTGGTCACCGGCGTCGATCAGCTAGCCTGGGTCACTGCCATGTGGGCCCAAGTCGTCAGGTGATTAGCTTAGGGCTAACCACCGTATCTAATTAACCACTGACCCGCTGACAAGTGGGCCCGACCCAGCTAACAATGTTTAGTTTAGGTCAATTAACCGTGTTTGTTTTCTGAGTCAATGACAGGTAGGCCCCACATATCAGGTTTGACCTGGACCGGACCTTTGACTTGCTGACGTAGTACTGATATCACTCTGACGTCATAAAGCTTTTCTGATATTTAAAATAAATCTAAAAAGGATTTATGAATTTCAGAAAATGTCCTAAACTTCTAAAATTCATAGAAATTCAACCGTAACTCCAAATGAAATAATTTATAGATGGAAAATTATCATAAAAATATGAAGGATCTGTTTATGGCATTTTCATGCATGTTGGAACAAATTAAAGTTGATGTATATGAAAATTTGAATAAACGGCATTTGAAATGTCTCATATGGAGTTTGAATTTGAATCTTGTGTTCAAACCAACTCCATTTAAATTGTTGATAGCTGCATTAGCCCAAATCACAGCATATTGCCATGTCATGATCATGGATCATATTTTTGCATTGCATTGATTGTGTTCCTTCTCTGTTTGCCGATGTTGTTACTTCTCGGTAGAAGACGATTCCGATGTCATGATCGTGGACACCGATGAAGAGCTACTATCTTCAGAAGTGCTAGGCAAGCAACCCTCCTTGATCACTCCAATACAATCCCACTGTCTCGCTCTTGCTCCCTTTTACTGCATTAGGACAACAACGATTCAACTATTACATGTTGCGGTAGTTGAACCCATTCCTCTGCATGACCTGTCTCTGCCACAGTAATTAGTAAAACCCACTAGCATGAGTAGGAGTTGTTTGAGCCATGATGTGCCTACCCACTAGCTTGCTTGGTATGCCTGCTATGCTTAGAGTTGTGTCTGGTCTGATTCATCTGGGATGGATTGGAATGGTGGTGAACACGTCCTACTGTTGAGAACTTGGTAAAGGTAGCGATGAGAGGCCATGTAGGAGTACATGGTGGGTTGTCTCATTGAAATTGTCCTCATGAAATGAGTTCCGTGTTTGTGATAGAACAACTACTACCACACATTGGGCCCCCAAATATGACCCTGATGACCCACAAGTATAGGGGATCTATCGTAGTCCTTTCGATAAGTAAGAGTGTCGAACCCAACGAGGAGCAGAAGGAAATGATAAGCGGTTTTCAGCAAGGTATTCTCTGCAAGCACTGAAATTATAGGTAACAGATAGTTTTGTGATAGGATAATTTGTAACGAGTAACAAGTAACAAAAGTAAATAAAGTGCAGCAAGGTGGCCCAATCCCTTTTGTAGCAAAGGACAAGCCTGGACAAACTCTTATATAGAGAAAAGCGCTCCCAAGGACACATGGGAATTATCGTCAAGCTAGTTTTCATCACGTTCATATGATCCGCGTTCGGTACTTTGATAATTTGATATGTGGGTGGACCGGTGCTTGGGTGTTGTTCTTGAACAAGCATCCCACTTATGATTAACCTCTATTGCAAGCATTCACAACTACAACAAAAGTATTAAAGTAAACCTAACCATAGCATGAAACATATGGATCCAAATCAGCCCCTTACGAAGCAACGCATAAACTAGGGTTAAGCTTCTGTCACTCTAGCAACCCATCATCTACTTATTACTTCCCAATGCCTTCCTCTAGGCCCAAATAATGGTGTAGTGTTATGTAGTCTACGTTCACATAACACCACTAGAGGAGAGACAACATACATCTCATCAAAATATCGAACGAATACCAAATTCACATGACTACTAATAGCAAGACTTCTCCCATGTTCTCAGGAACAAACGTAACTACTCACAAAGCATATTCATGTTCATAATCAGAGGGGGTATTAATATGCATATAGGATCTGAGCATATGATCTTCCACCAAATAAACCAACTAGCATCAACTACAAGGAGTAATCAACACTACTAGCAACCTACAGGTACCAATCCCAGACTTGTCACAGAGGTGATGCCTATATTCATGATCATTGCTTTAGATATCATCATAACTTTGCGCTTTTCTATCAATTGCTCAACATTAATTTGTTTACCCACCGTATGTTATCTTCAAGAGAGAAGACTCTAGTGAAACCTATGCCCCCCCGGTCTATTTTCCATCTTATATTTTCATATCTATAAACCAAAAAACACAAAAAATACCTTGCTGCACTTTATTTATATTTACTTTAGTTTTCTCTTTTGTTTATCTTTTAGACCTATCTCTATTAGATCTCACTCTTGTTCGTGACCGTGAAGGGATTGACAACCCCTTTTTCGCATTGTGTGCAAGTGTTTGTTAGTTTGTGCAGGTGCATAGATTGGTGACTTACTTGTGCCTCATACTGGATTGATACCTTGGTTCTTAACTAAGGGAAATACTTACATCTACTTTGCTGCATCACCCTTTCCTCTTCAAGGGAAAAATCAATGCAAGCTCAAGAAGTAGCAGGAAGAATTTCTGGCGCCGTTGCCAAGGAGGTTCTACATCAAGCCTACCAAGTACCCATCATAAACTCTCATCTCTTGCACATATATTATTTGCCATTTGCCTCTCATTTTCCTCTCCCCCACTTCTAAAACATTTTCAGAAAAAACACAAAAAGATTTGCTTTTTTATTCGCCCTTCTTTCGTTTGTCTTTTTGTTTGCTTCCCGTTTGCTTATGTGCTAGATCGCTAGTTTTGCTATCATGGCTAGTCCTCCTACCATTGTAAGTACCCCTGAAAGTGAGGTTCTCAATTTCAAACAAAGGGAGGGAGAAAATTTAAAGAGATGCTTTGTATAGAATTTGCAATGCTCAAAATAGATCTACCCGTACGCAATCTACTACCATTCTCTTTCGCAATTTTTCTGTGGGTGTTACTACTTGGTATAGATGAAGGAAATATGCCCTAGAGGCAATAATAAAGTTGTTATTTTATATTTCCTTATATCATGATAATTTTTTATTTTTCATGCTAGAATTGTATTAACCGAAAACTTGATACATGTGTGGACACATAGACAAAATACAATCCCTAGTAAGCCTCTACTAGACTAGCTCGTTAATCAAAGATGGTTAAGTTTCCTAAGCATAAACATGTGTTGTCATTTGATGAATGGGATCACATCATTAGGAGAATAATGTGATGGACAAGACCCATCCGTTAGCTTAGCATAATGATCGTTCAGTCTTATTGCTATAGCTTTCTTCATGTCATATACATATTCCTTTGACTATGAGATTATGCAACTCCCAGATACCGGAGGAATGCCTTGTGTGCTATTAAACGTCACAACGTAATTGGGTGATTATAAAGATGTTCTACAGGTATCTCCGAAGGTGTTTGTTGGGTTGGCATAGGTCAAGATTTGGATTTGTCACTCCGAGTATGGGAGAGGTATCTCTGGGCCCTCTCGGTAAAGGACATCATAATAAGCCTTGCAAGCAATGTGACTAATGAGTTAGTTGCGGAATGATGCATTACGGAATGAGTAAAGAGACTTTTCGGTAACGAGATTGAACTAGGTATGAAGATACCAACGATCGAATCTCGGGAAAATAACATACCGATGACAAAGGGATTACGTATGTTGTCATTACGGTATGACCGATAAAGATCTCGTAGAATATGTAGGAACGAATATGAGCATCCAGGTTCCGCTGTTGGTTACTGACCGAAGAGGTGTCTCGGTCATGTCTACATAGTTCTCGAACCCGTAGGGTCCGCTAGAACACACACCAACAATTGTTAGCCATGTGTGGCGCCCCCCTCCACAGTTTACGCCTTCAGTCATATCTTCGTAGTGCTTAGGCGAAGCCCTGCGTGGATCACTTCACCATCGACGGTAGAACTCTCCCTCGACACTTTGCTGGATCAAGAGTTTGAGGGACGTCATCGAGCTGAACGTGTGCAGAACTCGACGGTGCCATACGTTCGGTACTTGATCGGTTGGAACGAGAAGAAGTTCGACTACATCAACCGCGTTGTCAAATGCTTCCACTTTCGGTCTACGAGGGTACGTGGACACACTCTTCCCCTCTCGTTGCTATCCATCTCCTAGATAGATCTTGCGTGAGTGTAGGATTTTTTTTGAAATTGCATGCTACGTTTCCCAACAGGGGCATCCGAGCCAGGTTTATGCGTAGATGATATGCACGAGTAGAACACAAAGAGTTGTGGGCGGTGATAGTCATACTACTTACCACCAACGTCTTGTTTTGATTCGACGGTATTGTTGGATGAAGCGGCCCGGACCAACCTTACATGACCATGTTCATCAGACCGGTTCCACCGACACACATGCAACTAGTTTTGCATAAAGGTGGCTATCGGGTGTTTGTTTCTCCAACTTTAGTTGAATCGAATTTGACTACGGCCGGTCCTTGTTGAAGGTCAAAATAGCAAACTTGACGAAACACCGTTGTGGTTTTGATGCGTAGGTAAGAACGGTTCTTACTAGAAGCCCGTAGCAGCCACGTAAAACTTGCAACAACAAAGTAGAGGTCATCTAACTTGTCTTTGCAGGGCATGTTGTGATGTGATATGGTCAAGACATGATGTGATATACGTTATTGTATGAGATGATCAAGTTTTGTAAAAAATTATCGGCAACTGGCAGGAGCCTTATGGTTGTCGCTTTATTGTAAGAAATACAAACGCCATGTTATTGCTTTACTTTATCACTATGCGTTAGCGATCGTTGTAGAAGAAATAGTTGGCGGGACGACCACGACGCTACGATGGAGATCAAGGTGTCAAGCCGGTGACGATGGAGATCATGATGATGCTTTGGAGATGGAGATCAAAAGAACAAGATGAGATGATGGCCATATCATGTCACATATTTTGATTGCATGTGATGTTTATCTTTTATACATCTTATTTTGCTTAGTACGGCTGTAGCATTATAAGATGATCCCTTAACTAAATTTCAAGGTATAAGTGTTCTCCCTGAGTATGCACCATTGTTTAAGTTTTTCGTGCTGAGAAACCACGTGATGATCGGGTGTGATAGGCTCTACGTTCACATACATCGGGTGCAAGACAGTTTTGCATATGTGGAATACTTGGGTTAAACTTGACGAGCCTAGCATGTACAGACATGGCCTCGGAACACTGGAGACAGAAAGGTCAAACGTGAATCATATAGTAGATATGATCAACATAGAGATGTTCATCATTGAAGACTACTCCATCTCACGTGATGATCGGACATGGTTTAGTTGATATGAATCACGTGATCATTTAGATGACTCGAGGGATGTCTATCTAAGTGGGAGTTCTTAAGTAATATGATTAATTAAACTTATTTATCATGAACTTAGTCCTGATAGTATTTGCATATCTATGTTGTAGATCAATAGCTTGCGATGTAGCTCCCCGTTTATTTTTGATATGTTCCTAGAGAAAAATAAGTTGAAAGATGATAGTAGCAATGATGTGGACTGGGTCCGCGATCTGAGGATTATCCTCATTACTGCACAGAAGAATTATGTCCTTGATGCACCGCTAGGTGATGGACCTATTGCAGGAGCACATGCCAAGGTTATGAACGTTTGGCAAGCTCGGTATGATGACTAGTTGATATTTTAGTGCGCCATGCTTTACGGCTTATAACCGGGACTTCAAAAATGTTTTGAATGCCACAGAGCATATAAGATGTTCCAAGAGCTAAAATTGGTATTTCAGACTCATGCACGAGTCGAGAGGTATGAGACCTCTGACAAGTACTTTGCCTACAAGATGGAGGAGAATAGCTCAACTGGTGAGCATGTGCTCAGAATGTCTGAGTACTACAATCGCTTGAATCAAGTGGTAGTTAATCTTCCAGATAAGATAGTGATTGACAACCAAGTTACTGGAACTTCATGATGAACTATAATATGCAAGGGATGACGAAAATGATTCCCGAGCTCTTCGCGATGCTGAAATCAGCGAATGTAGAAATCAAGAAAGAGCATCAAGTGTTGATGGTTAACAAGACCATTAGTTTCAAGAAAAGGGGCAAAGGAAAATAAAGGGAACTTCAAAAAAGAATGGCAAGCAAGTTGCCAATCCCCTGAAGAAACCCAAAGCTAGACCCAAGCCTAAAACTAAGTGCTTCTACTTCAAAGGGAATGGCCACTGGAAGCGGAACTACCCCAAATACTTGGCGGATAAGAAGGATGGCAAAGTGAACAAAGATATATTTGATATACATGTTATTGATGTGTACTTTACTTGTGTTCATAGTAACCCAAGGGTATTTGATACCGGTTCAGTTGCTAAGATTAGTAACTCGTAACAGGAATTGCAAAATGAACTGAGACTAGTTAAGGGCAAGGTGACGATGTGTGCTGGAAGTGATTCCAAGGTTGATAACATCACCATCGCACACTCCCTCTACATTCGAGATTAGTGTTGGACCAAAATAAATGCTATTTGGTGTTTGCGTTGAGCATGAATATGATCGGATCATGTTTATTGCGATACGGCTATTCATTTAAGTTTGAGAATAATTGTTGTTCTGTTTACATGAATAAAACCTTCTATGGTCATACACCCAATGTAAATGGTTTATTGAATCTCGACCGTAGTGATACACATATTCATAATATTGATGCCAAAAGATGCAAAGTTGCTAATGATAGTGTAACATATTTGTGGCACTGCCGTTTAGGTAATATTGGTTGAAAGCGCATGGAAAAACTCATATGGATGGATTTTTGGAATCACTTGATTATGAATCATTTTATACTTGAGAACCATGCCTCATGGGCAAGATGACTAAAACTCCGTTCTCCAGAATAATGGAGCGAGCCATTGACTTATTGGAAATAATACATACCGATGTATGCGGTCCGATGAGTGTTGAGGCTCACGGCGGGTATCATTATTTTTGACCTTCACATATGATTTGAGCAGATATGGGTATATCTACTTGATGAAACACAAGTCTGAAACATTTGAAAAGTTCAAAGAATTTCAGAGTGAAGTGAAGAATCATCGTAACAAGAAAATAAAGTTTCTACGATCTGATCGCGGGGGCGAATATTTGAGTTATGAGTTTGGCCTTCATTTAAAACAATGTGGAATAGTTTCACAACTCACGCCACCTGGAACACCACAACATAATGGTGTGTCCAAATTTCGTAACCATACTTTATTAGATATGGTGCGATCTATGATGTCTCTTATGGATTTACCACTATCTATTTGGGGTTATGCATTCGAGACAGCTATATTCACGTTAAATAGGGCACCATCTAATCCATTGAGATGACACCGTATGAACTGTGGTTTAGCAAGAAACCTAAGCTGTCGTTTCTTAAAGTTTGGGGTTGCGATGCTTATGTGAAAAAGCTTCAGCCTGATAAGCTCGAACTCAAATCAGAGAAGTGCGTCTTCATAGGATACCAAAAAGAAACTGTTGGGTACACCTTCTATCACAGATCCGAAGGCAAGATCTTTGTCGCTAAGAATGGATCCTTTCTAGAGAAGGAGTTTCTCTCGAAAGAAGTGAGTGGGAGGAAAGTAGAACTTGATGAGGTAATTGTACCTTCTCTCGAATTGGAAAGTAGCTCATCACAGAAAACCATTCCCGTGATGCCTGCACCAACTAGTGAGGAAGCTAATGATAATGATCATGAAACTTCGGATCAAGTTACTACCGAACCTCGTAGGTCAACCAGAGCATGTTCCGCACCAGAGTGGTATGGTAATCCTGTTCTAGAAGTCATGTTACTAGACCATGATGAACCTACGAACTATGAGGAAGCGATGATGAGCCCAGATTCTGATAAATGGCTTGAGGCCATGAAATCTGAGATAGGATCCATGTATGAGAACAAAGTATGGACTTTGATTGACTTGCCCGATGATCAGCGAGCCATTGAGAATAAATGGATCTTCAAGAGGAAGACAGACGCTGGTAGTAGTATTACTATCTACTAAGCTCGAATTGTCGCAAAAAGATTTTCGACAAGTTCAAGGTGTTGACTACGATGAGATTTTCTCACTCGTATCAATGCTTAAATTCTGTCCGAATCATGTTAGCAATTGCCGCATTTTATGAAATCTGGAAAATGGATGTCAAAACTGCATTCCTTAATGGATTTATTAAAGAAGAGTTGTATATGATGCAACCAGAAGGTTTTCTCAATCCTAAAGGTTCTAACAAAGTGTGCAAGCTCCAGCGATCCATCTATGGACTGGTGCAAGAATCTCGGAGTTGGAATATACGCTTTGATGAGTTGATCAAAGCATATAGTTTTATACAGACTTGCGGTGAAGCCTGTATTTACAAGAAAGTGAGTGGGAGCACTACAACCTTTCAGATAAGTATATGTGAATGACATATTGTTGATGGGAAATGATGTAGAATTTTCTGGAAAGCATAAAGGAGTGTTTGAAAGGAGTTTTTCAAAGAAAGACCTCGGTGAAGCTACTTACATATTGGGTATCAAGATCTATAAATATAGATCAAGACGCTTGATAAGACTTTCGATGAGTACATACCTTGATAAGATTTTGAAGGAGTTGAAAATGGATCAGTCAAAGAAGGAGTTCTTGCCTGAGTTGTAAGGTATGAAGTTGAGTAAGACTCAAAACCCGACCACGACAGAAGATAGAGAGAGAATGAAAGTCATTCCCTATGCCTCAGCCATAGGTTCTATAAAGTATGCCATGCTGTATACTAGACCTATTGTGTGCCTTTCCATGAGTTTGGCAAAGGGGTACAATAGTGATCCAGGAGTAGATCACTGGACAACGGTCAAAATTATCCTTAGAGGGCTAACGAAATATTTCTTGGTTATGGAGGTGATAAAGAGTTCATCGTAAAGAGTTACGTTGATGCAAGCTTTAACACAGATCTGGATGACACCGAGTCTCAATCTGGATACATATTGGATGTGGGAGCAATTAGCTGGAGTAGCTCCATGCAGAGCATTGTAGACATAGAAATTTGCAAAATACATACGGATCTGAATGTGGCAGACCCGTTGACTAAACTTCTCTCACAAGCAAAACATGATCAAACCTTAGTACTCTTTAGGTGTTAATCACATGGTGATATGAACTAGATTATTGACTCTAGTAAACCCTTTGGGTGTTGGTCACATGGCAATGTGAACTATGGGTGTTAATGACATGGTGATGTGAACTATTGGTGTTAAATCACATGGCGATGTGAACTAGATTATTGACTCTAGTACAAGTGGGAGACTGAAGGAAATATGCCCTAGAGGCAATAATAAAGTTGTTATTTCATATTTCCTTATATCATGATAAATGTTTATTATTCATGCTAGAATTGTATTAACCGGAAACTTGATACATGTGTGGATAAATAGACAAAACACCGTGTCCCTAGTAAGCCTCTACTAGACTAGCTTGTTAATCAAAGATGGTTAAGTTTCCTTACCATAGACATGTGTTGTCATTTGATGAATGGGATCACATCATTAGGAGAATAATGTGATGGACAAGACCCATCCGTTAGCTTAGCATAATGATCGTTCAGTCTTATTGCTATAGCTTTCTTCATGTCATATACATATTCCTTTGACTATGAGATTATGCAACTCCCGGATACCGGAGGAATGCCTTGTGTGCTATCAAATGTCACCACGTAACTGGGTGATTATAAAGATGCTCTATAGGTATCTCTGAAGGTGTTTGTTGGGTTGGCATAGATCGAGATTATGATTTGTCACTCCGAGTATCGGAGAGGTATCTCTAGGCCCTCTCGGTAATGCACATCATAATAAGCCTTGCAAGCAATGTGACTAATGAGTTAGTTGCGGAATGATGCATTACGGAATGAGTAAAGAGACTTGCCGGTAACAAGATTGAACTAGGTATGAAGATACCCACGATCGAATCTCGGGCAAGTAACATACGGATCACAAAGGGAATTACGTATGTTGTCATTGCGGTGCGACCGATAAATATCTTCGTAGAATATGTAGGAACCAATATGAGCACCAAGTTCCGCTGTTGGTAATTGACCGGAGAGGTGTCTCGGTCATGTATATATAGTTTTCAAACCCGTTGGGTCCGCACGCTTAATGTTAGATGACTGATGGCGGCTAGAAGCTACGTCGGTATTTCCCCAAAGAGGAAGGGATGATGCAACACAAGAGCGGTAGGTATTTCCCTCAGTGATGAAACCAAGATTATCGAACCAGTAGGAGAACCAAGCAACACAACGTAAACAGCCCCTGCACACAAATAACAACTACTCACAACCCGATGTGTAGAAGGGGTTGTCAATCCCTTTCGGGTAGCGGCACCTCAAGATAGGAAAACAAACGTGAAATAAATTGTAGTAGATTGATAGATCGAACGCCAAATAAAATAAATAAGAATAAAATGTAGCAAGGTATTTTTGTATTTTTGGTTTAATAGATCTAAAAATAAATGCAAAGGAAAAGTAGATCGCAAAAGACAATAATATGAGAAAGAGACCCGGTGGCCGTAGGTTTCACTAGTGGCTTCTCTCGAGAAAAACAACAAACGGTGGGTAAACAAATTACTGTTGGGCAATTCATAGAACTTCAAATAATCATGATGATATCCAGGCAATGATCATTATAGGCATCACGTCCAAGATTAGTAGACCGACTCCTACCTGAATATACCACTATTACTCCACACCTCGACCCCTATCCAGCATGCATCTAGTGTATTATGTGTTGGGGAACGCAGTATTTCAAATTTTTTCCTACGATCACGCAAGATCTATCTAGGAGATGCATAGCAACGAGCGGGAGAGTGTGTCCACGTACCCTCGTAGACCGAAAGCGGAAGCGTTAAGTAACGCGGTTGATGTAGTTGAACGTCTTCGCGATCCAACCGATCAAGTACCAAACGCACGGCACCTCCGCGATCTGCACACGTTCAACTCGGTGACGTCCCTCGAACTCTTGATCCAGCTGAGGCCGAGGGAGAGTTTCATCAGCACGACGACGTGATGATGGTGATGATGAAGTTACCGACGCAGGGCTTCGCCTAAGCACTACAACGATATGACTAAGGTGGAAATCTGTGGAGGGGGGTACCGCACATGGCTAAACAATCAACTTGTGTGTCTATAGGGTGCCCCCTCCCCCGTATATAAAGGAGTGGAGGAGGGGGTGGCCGGCCTCCTATGGCGCGCCCCAAGGGGGGATTCCTACTCCTACTAGGAGTAGGTTCCCCCCTTTCCTAGCCCAACTAGGAGGGGGAAGGAAGGGAAGAGGGAGAGAAGGAAAGGGGGGCCGGCCCCCTCCCCAATTCGGATTGGGCTTGGGGGGGGCGCCTCCCACTTGGCCGCCTCCTCCTCTCTTCCACTAAAGCCCATTAAGGCCCATTAACTCCCCGGGGGGTTCTGGTAACCTCCCGGTACTCTGAAAAATTCCCGAACTCATCCGAAACCTTTCCGGTGTCCAAACATAGCCTTCCAATATATCGATCTTTATGTCTCGACCATTTCGAGACTCGTTGTCATGTCCTTGATCACATCCAGGACTCCGAACAACCTTCGGTACATCAAAATACATAAACTCATAATACCGATCGTCATCGAACGTTAAGCGTGCGGACCCAACGGGTTTGAGAACTATGTAGACATGACCGAGACTCATCTTTGGTCAATAACCAATAGCGGAACCTGGATGCTCATATTGTCTCCCACATATTCTACAAAGATCTTTATCAGTCAAACCGCATAACAACATACGTTGTTCCCTTTGTCATCGGTATGTTACTTGCCCGAGATTCGATCGTCGGTATCTCAATACGTAGTTCAATCTCGTTACCGGCAAGTCTCTTTACTCGTTCCATAATGCATCATCCCGCAACTAACTCATTAGTCACATTGCTTGCAAGGCTTATAGTGATGTGCATTACCGAGAGGGCCTAGAGATACCTCTCTGACAATCGGAGTGACAAATCCTAATCTCGATCTATGCCAACTCAACAAACACCATCGGAGACACCTGTAGAGCATCTTTATAATCACCCAGTTACGTTGTGACGTTTGATAGCACACTAAGTGTTCCTCCGGTATTCGGGAGTTGCATAATCTCATAGTCATAGGAACATGTATAAGTCCTGAAGAAAGCAATAGCAACAAACTAAACGATCATCGTGCTAAGCTAACAGATGGGTCTTGTCAATCACGTTATTCTCTAATGATGTGATCCCGTTAATCAAATGAAAACTCATGTCTATGGCTAGAAAACTTAACCATCTTTGATTAACGAGCTAGTCAAGTAGAGGCATACTAGTGACACTCTGTTTGTCTATGTATTCACACATATACTAAGTTTCCGGTTAATACAATTCTAGCATGAATAATAAACATTTATCATGATATAAGGAAATATGAATAACAACTTTATTATTGCCTCTAGGGCATATTTCCTCCAGTCTCCCACTTGCACTAGTGTCAATAATCTAGATTACACAGTAATGATTCTAACACCCATGGAGTCTTGGTGCTGATCATGTTTTGCTCGTGAGAGAGGCTTAGTCAACGGGTCTGCAACATTCAGATCAGTATGTATCTTGCAAATCTCTATGTCTCCCTCCTTGACTTGATCACGGATGGAATTGAAGCGTCTCTTGATGTGCTTGGTTCTCTTGTGAAATCTGGATTCTTTTGCCAAGGAAATTGCAGCAGTATTATCACAAAAGATTTTCATTGGACCTGATGCACTAGGTATGACACCTAGATCAGATATGAACTCCTTCATCCAGACTCCTTCATTTGCTGCTTCTGAAGTAGCTATGTACCCCGCTTCACAGGTAGATCCCGCCACGACGCTTTGCTTAGAACTGCACCAACTGACAGCTCCACCGTTCAATATAAATATGTATCCGGTTTGTGACTTAGAGTCATCCAGATTAGTGTCAAAGCTTGCATCGACGTAACCATTTATGACGAGCTCTTTGTCACCTCCATAAACGAGAAGCATATCCTTAGTCCTTTTCAGGTATTTCAGGATGTTCTTGACCGCTGTCCAGTGATCCACTCCTGGATTACTTTGGTACCTCCCTGCTAAACTAATAGCAAGGCACACATCAGGTCTGGTACACAACATTGCATACATGATAGAACCTATGGCTGAAGCATAGGGAATGACTTTCATTTTCTCTCTATCTTCTGCAGTGGTCGGGCATTGAGTGTGACTCAACTTCACACATTGTAACACAGGCAAGAACCCTTTCTTTGCTTGATCCATTTTGAACTTCTTCAAAACTTTATCAAGGTATGTGCTTTGTGAAAGTCCAATTAAGCGTCTTGATCTATCTCTATAGATCTTGATGCCCAATATATAAGCAGCTTCACCAAGGTATTTCATGGAAAAACTCTTATTCAAGTATCCTTTTATGCTATCCAGAAATTCTATATCATTTCCAATCAACAATATGTCATCCACATATAATATTAGAAATGCTACAGAGCTCCCACCCACTTTCTTGTAAATACAGGCTTCTCCAAAAGTCTGTATAAAACCATATGCTTTGATCACACTATCAAAACGTCTATTCCAACTCTGAGATGCTTGCACCAGTCCATAAATGGATCGCTGGAGCTTGCACACTTTGGATCGATAAAACCTTCTGGTTGCATCATATAAAACTCTTCTTCCAGAAATCCATTCAGGAATGCAGTTTTTACATCCATTTGCCAAATTTCATAATCATAAAATGCGGCAATTGCTAACTTGATTCAGACAGACTTAAGCATCGCTACGGGTAAGAAGGTCTCATCGTAGTCAACTCCTTGAACTTGTCGAAAACATTTCGCAACAAGTCGAGCTTTGTAGACAGTAACATTACCGTCAGCGTCAGTCTTCTTCTTGAAGATCCATTTATTCTCTATGGCTTGCCGATCATCGGGCAAGTCAACCAAAGTCCACACTTTGTTCTCATACATGGATCCCATCTCAGATTTCATGGCCTCAAGCCATTTCGCAGAATCTGGGCTCATCATCGCTTCCTCATAGTTCGTAGGTTCGTCATGGTCAAGTAACATGACCTCCAGAACATGATTACCGTACCACTCTGGTGCGGATCTTACTCTGGTTGACCTATGAGGTTCGGTAGTAACTTGATCTGAAGTTACATGATCATCATCATTAGCTTCCTCACTAATTGGTGTAGGAGTCACAGGAACTGATTTCTGTGATAAACTACTTTCCGATAAGGGAGCAGGTACAGTTAACTCATCAAGTACTACTTTCCTCCCACTCACTTCTTTCAGGAGAAACTCCTTCTCTAGAAAGGATCCATTCTTAGCAACGAACATCTTGCCTTCGGATCTGTGATAGAAGGTGTGCCCAAAAGTCTCTTTTGGGTATCCTATGAAGACACATTTCTCCGATTTGGGTTCGAGCTTATCAGGTTGAAGCTTTTTCACATAAGCATCGCAGCCCCAAACTTTAAGAAACGGCAACTTGGGTTTCTTGCCAAACCACAGTTCATAAGGTGTCGTGTCAACGGATTTAGATGGTGCCCTATTTAACGTGAATGCAACCGTCTCTAAAGCATAACCCCAAAATGATAGTGGTAAATCAGTAAGAGACATCATAGATCGCACCATATCCAATAAAGTGCGTTTACGACGTTCGGACACACCATTACGCTATGGTGTTCCGGGTGGCGTGAGTTGCGAAACTATTCCGCATTGTTTCAAATGAAGACCAAACTCGTAACTCAAATATTCTCCTCCACAATCAGATCGCAGAAACTTTATTTTCTTGTTACGATGATTTTCCACTTCACTCTGAAATTCTTTGAACTTTTCAAATGCTTCAGACTTATATTTCATCAAGTAGATATACCCATATCTTCTCAAATCATCTGTGAAGGTCAGAAAATAATGATACCCGCCGCGAGCCTCAACATTCATTGGACCGCATACGTCAGTATGTATTATTTCCAATAAATCTGTTGCTCGCTCCATTGTTCCGAAGAACGGAGTTTTAGTCATCTTGCCCATGAGGCATGGTTCGGAAGTACCAAGTGATTCATAATCAAGTGATTCCGAAAGTCCATCAATATGGAGTTTCTTCATGCGCTTTACACCAATATGACCCAAACGACAGTACCACAAATAATTTGCACTATCATTATCAACTCTGCATCTTTTGGCTTCAATATTATGAATATGTGTATCACTACTATTGAGATTCAACAAAAATAGACAACTCTTCAAGGGTGCATGACCATAAAAGATATTACTCATATAAATAGCACAACCATTATTTTCAGATTTAAATGAATAACCGTCTTGCATCAAACAAGATCCAGATATAATGTTCATGCTTAACGCTGGCACCAAATAACAATTATTCAGGTCTAAAACTAATCCCGAAGGTAGATGTAGAGGTAGTGTGCCGACGACGATCACATCGACTTTGGAACCATTTCCCACGTGCATCGTCACCTTGTCCTTAGCCAATCTTCGCTTAATCCTTAGTCCCTGTTTCGAGTTGCAAATATTAGCAACAGAACCAATATCAAATACTCAGGTACTACTGCGAGTATTAGTAAGGTACACATCAATAACATGTATATCACATATACCTTTGCTCACTTTGCCATCCTTCTTATCCGCCAAATACTTGGGGCAGTTCCGCTTCCATTGACCAGTCCCTTTGCAGTAGAAGCACTCAGTCTCAGGCTTAGGTCCAGACTTGGGCTTCTTCACTTGAGCAGCAACTTGCTTGCCGTTCTTCTTGAAGTTCCCCTTCTTCCCTTTGCCCTTCTTCTTGAAACTGGTAGTCTTGTTGACCATCAACACTTGATGCTCCTTCTTGATTTCTACCTCCGCAGCCTTTAGCATCGCGAAGAGCTCGGGAATTGTCTTATCCATCCCTTGCATATTATAGTTCATCACGAAGGTTTTGTAGGTTGGTGGCAGTGATTGAAGAACTCTGTCAATGACACTATCAACCGGAAGATGAACACCCAGCTGAGTCAAGTGATTATGATACCCAGACATTTTGAGTATATGTTCACTGACAGAACTATTCTCCTCCATTTTGCAGCCGTAGAACTTATTGGAGACTTCATATCTCTCAATCTGGGCATTTGCTTGAAATAGTAATTTCAACTCCTGGAACATCTCATATGCTCCATGACGTTCAAAACGTCGTTGAAGTCCCGGTTCTAAGCCGTAAAGCATGGCACACTGAACTATCGAGTAGTCATCAGCTTTGCTCTGCCAGGCGTTCACAATGTCCGGCGTTGCTCCTGCAGTGGGTCTTGCACCTAGCGGTGCTTCCTGGACGTAATTCTTTTGTGCAGCAATGAGGATAATCCTCAAGTTACGGATCCAACCTGTGTAGTTGCTACCATCATCTTTCAACTTAGCTTTCTCTAGGAACGCTTTAAAATTCGAAGGAACAGTAGCACGGGCCATTGATATACAACAACATAGACATGCAAAATACTATCAGGTACTAAGTTCATGATAAATTAAAGTTCAATTAATCATATTACTTAAGAACTCCCACTTAGATAGACATCCCTCTAAGCATCTAAGTGATCACGTGATCCAAATCAACTAAACCATGTCCGATTATCACGTGAGATGGAGTAGTTTTCAATGGTGAACATCACTATGTTGATCATATCTACTATATGATTCACGCTCGACCTTTCGGTCTCAGTGTTCTGAGGTCATATCTGCATATGCTAGGCCCGTCAAGTTTAACCCGAGTATTCTGCGTGTGCAAAACTGGTTTGCACCCGTTGTATGTGAACGTAGAGCTTATCACACCCGATCATCACGTGGTGTCTCGGCACGATGAACTATCGCAACGGTGCATACTCAGGGAGAACACTTGTACCTTGAAATTTAGTGAGCGATCATCTTATAATGCTACCGCGGAACTAAGCAAAATAAGATGCATAAAGGATAAACATCACATGCAATCAATATAAGTGATATGATATGGCCATCATAATCTTGTGCCTTTGATCTCCATCTCCAAAGCACCGTCATGATCACCATCATCACCGGCTTGACACCTTGATCTCCATCGAAGCATCGTTGTCGTCTCGCCAACTATTGCTATCATGACTATCGCTACCGCTTAGTGATAAAGTAAAGCAATTACATGGCGATTGCATTGCATACAATAAAGCGACAACCATATGGCTCCTGCCAGTTGCCGATGACTCTGTTAGAAAACATGATCATCTCATACAAAAATTTATATCATCACGTCTTGACCATATCACATCACAACATGCCATGCAAAAACAAGTTATACGTCCTCTACTTTGTTGTTGCAAGTTTTACGTGGCTGCTACGAGCTTAGCAAGAGCCATTCTTACCTACGCATCAAAACCACAATGATATTTTGTCAAGTGTGCTGTTTTAACCTTCAATAAGGACCGGGCGTAGTCACACTCGATTCAACTAAAGTTGGAGAAACAGACACCCACTAGCCACCTGTGTGTGAGACGTCAGTAGAACCAGTCTC
This sequence comes from Aegilops tauschii subsp. strangulata, assembly GCF_002575655.3. Lineage (NCBI taxonomy): Eukaryota > Viridiplantae > Streptophyta > Magnoliopsida > Poales > Poaceae > Aegilops > Aegilops tauschii. Next base: position 404,762,772 of record NC_053041.3, read on the forward strand.
GCGTAAGCGTACGCGTAATGTCGGTCTGAGCCGCTTCATCCAACAATACCGCCGTATCAAAGTATGACATGCTGGTAAGCAGTATGACTATTATCGCCCACAGCTCTTTGTGTTCTACTCATGCATATAACATCTACGCATAGACCTGACTCTGATACCACTATTGGGGAACGCAGTATTTCAAAAAATTTCCTACGATCACGCAAGATCTATCTAGGAGATGCATAGCAACGAGCGGGAGAGTGTGTCCACATACCATCATGGACCGAAAGCGGAAGCATTAAGTAACGCGGTTGATGTAGTCAAACGTCTTCGCGATCCAACCAATCAAGTACCGAACGCACGGCACCTCCGCGATCTGCACACGTTCACCTCGGTGACGTCCCTCGAACTCTTGATCCAGCTGAGGCCGAGGGAGAGTTTCGTCAGCACGACGGCGTGATGACGGTGATGATGAAGTTACCAACGCAGGGCTTTGCCTAAGCACTACAACGATATGACTGAGGTGGAAATTTGTGGAGGGGGGCACCGCACACGGCTAAACAATCAACTTCTGTGTCTATGTGGTGCCCCCTCCCCCCGTATATAAAGGAGTGGAGGAGGGGGAGCCCGGCCTCCTATGGCGCGCCCCAAGGGGGGATTCCTACTCCTACTAGGAGTAGGTTTCCCCCATTTCCTAGTCCAACTAGGAGGGGGAAGGAAGGGAAGAGGGAGAGAAGGAATGGGGGGCCGGCCCCTCCCCAATTCGGATTGGGCTTGGGGGGGGGGCGCCTCCCACTTGGCCGCCTCCTCCTCTCTTCCACTAAAGCCCATTGAGGCCCATTAACTCCCCGGGGGGTTCCGGTAACCTCCTAGTACTCCAGAAAATGCCCGAACTCATCCGAAACCTTTCCGGTTGAGGGAGTCCTGGATTAAGGGGTCCTCGGACGTCCGGATTATGGTACATGGGCCGGACTGATGGGCTGTGAAGATACAAGACCGAAGACTCTCTGCCGTGTCCGGATGGGACTCTCCTTGGCGTGGAAGGCAAGCTTGGCGCCCTGATATGAAGATTCCTTTCTCTCTAACCGACTTTGTACAACCCTAGTCCCCTCCAGTGTCTATATAAACTGGAGGGCTTAGTCCGAAGAGGTAATCATAATCATAGTCAGACAGGCTAGAATTTTTGGGTTTTAGCCATTACGATCTCGTGGTAGATCAACTCTTGTAATACTCAGATTCATCAAGATCAATCAAGCAGGAACTAGGGTATTACCTCCATAGAGAGGGCCCGAACCTGGGTAAACATCGTGTCCCCCGTCTCCTGTTACCATCATTCTTAGACGCACAGTTCGGGACCCCCTACCCGAGATCCGCTGGTTTTGACACCGACATTGGTGCTTTCATTGAGAGTTCCGCTGCGTCGTCTTCAAGAGGTTCGATGGCCCGTCAATCATCTACAACAATGCAGTCCAGGGGGAAGTATTCCTCCCTGGAAAGATCTTCGTATTCGGCGGCTTCGCACTGCGGGCCAACTCGCTTGGCCATCTAGAGCAGATCGACAGCTACGCCCCTGGCCATCAGGTCAGATTTGGACGCTTGAACTACGTCGCTGATATCCGCGGAGACTTGATCTTCGATGGATTCGAGCCCAAGGCTGCCGCTCCCTGCCACTGCGATGAACATGACTTAAATCTGTCATCGGACCACACCATGGAGATAGCGCCTGTAATTGCTCTGGCCCTAGATCCGGAGCAGATCGCGCCATCTGAGGACGAGAAGCTCAACCCCGCCATGGAAGCCGCAGACTCAGCGGCGTTGGAGCTGCACACTGATACGTCTCCAACGTATCTATAATTTATGAAGTATTCATGCCATGTTTACAGTAGTTTTATATGATTTTGGTACGACTTGATTAGAACTAACCCGGACTGACGTTGTTTTCAGCAGAACTACCGTGGTGTTGTTTTTGTGCAGATATAAAAGTTCTCGGAATGCGATGAAAATCAACGAAGAATTTTTTTGGAAAATATAAAAAATACTGGAACAAAAATCTACCGGAGGGGAGTCCCGTGGGCCCCACGAGGGTGGGGGGCGCGCCCCCTATCTCGTGGCCGCCTCGGGGACCCCCCTGACTTGTTCTCGATGCCACCCTCTCCTATAAATACTGAAACCTTCAGAAAATAACCTAGATCAGAAGTTCCGCCACCGCAAGCCTCTGTAGCCATGAGAAATCAATCTAGGCCCTCTCTGGCACCTTGTCGAAGAGGGCCATCATCACCGGAGGCCATGGAGGAGGATCCCGGAGGGGCGATCATTGCCATGAAGGCCTAGGACCAGAGGGAGAACCTCTCCCCATCTAGGGGGGAGGCTAGGGAGGAGGAAGCACAAGGGGGAGAACCTCTCCTCCTCTCTCTCGGTGGCGCCGGAGTGCCATCGGGATGGGAACCATCGCTGCGGTGATCGTCTTCATCAACATCACCATCATCATCATCACCATCCTCATCTCTTTTACGCGGTCCACTCTCCCGCACCCCGCTGTAATCCCTACTTGAACATGGTGCTTTATGCCACATATTATGATCCAATGATGTGTTGCCATCTTATGATGTTTTGAGTAGATATCTTTTGTCCTTGGGTTGATTGATGATCTAGATTGGTACGAGTTGTATGTTTTATTTTGGTGCTGTCCTATTGTGCCCTCTGTGTCGCGCAAGCATGAGGGATTCCCACTATTGGGTGTTGCAATATGTTCATGATTCGCTTATAGTGGGTTTCTTGAGTGACAGAAGCATAAACCCGAGTAAGGGGGTTGTTGCGTGTGGGATAAAGGGGACTTGATATGTTAATGATATGGTTGGATTTTACCTTAATGATCTTTAGTAGTTGCGGATGCTTGCTAGAGTTCCAATCATAAGTGCATATGATCCAAGAAGAGAAAGTATGTTAGCTTATGCCTCTCCCTCATATGAAATTGCAATGACGACTACCGGTTTTGTTAACAATTGCCTAGGACAATTCCGCACACCGATCCATCATTATTCACACTCGCTATTTATAATATTTAGTAATATATTCTAACTTTATGATAACAACACCTAGTTTTATGTTTTAGCTCTCTGATATCATGCAAAGTTATCCTCTTCATACCCACAACGTAGTTTTATTTCTCGTTTCTAGTTGGAAGCAAACGTTCGGTGTACGTAGAGTCGTATCAGTGGCAGATAGGACTTGAGAGAATATTGATCTTACCTTTAGCTCCTTGTGGGTTCGACACTCCATACTTATCACTTCCACCATTGGGAATTGCTACGATGATTCCCTGCACTTGGGGATTATCAAGCTCTTCTCTGGCGCCGTTGCCGGGGAGCAATAGCGTGGAGTTGATATTCTCGTGTGTGCTTGTTTTCTTTCTTCACTAAGTAGATTTTGTTTTTAACTTTTTGTTTCTGTTTAGTTGTGGGTGAAACATACAAAAAAATTAAAGAATGAAAATACAAAAAATTTACTTGCCTCTAATGCCTAAAAAGTTTTTTCAATAAGAGAAGTGATTGGAAGGTTATGCATTGAAGAAGTGAGGGTCGACCTTGAGCACTTGTGTTCATGCTCATGGAAACAATGTAAATTTTTTCATGGAAGCTTCTCTGAAAATAATTATCTCATTGTATATATCCCTTGTATTATAAAAATAATGTGCCAAGCTTTGGTTTTAGGATGATTAGATTGCTTGTTTACTTTGTGCAGTACAAAAACAGAAACTTTGGCTGTAGTGCGTGAATTTACATTTTTTACTGGGAAGTCAAATGGGTATGAAACTTTTTGCACATTACTTCTGTTCAAAGTTTTTAAATTTTCATATATTTTTAGAATTTTTTGGAGTTACAGAAGTTTGCTAAACTTCCAGATTACTACAGACTGTCCTGTTTTTGACAGATTCTGTTTTCTATGTGTTGATCGCTTATTTTGTTGAATCTATGGGTAGTATCGGGGGGTATGAACCATGGTGAAGTTGGAATACAGTAGATAAAGTGCTAATATGAAATTGGAATGAGTTTTCAATAGTACCTAAAGGTAGTGATTTGCTTTAGTATACTAACGGATCTCACAAAGTTTTTGTTAAGTTTTTGTGGATGAAGTGTTCGAAGAATGAGGAGTTACCGATGTGAGAAGAATAAAGAGAGGCAAGAGTTCAAGCTTGGGGATTCCCAAGGCACACCAAGTAAATATTCCAAGGATACTCAAGCATCTAAGCTTGGGGATGCCCCGGTTGGTATCCCATCTTTCTTCTTGAACAATTATCGGTATACCTCGGTTTTTGTTTTGTTCACATGATTTGTATCCTTTGTGTTTTTCTTTTTTTAAGAACCATGATAGTATGAGATGTCCCTTCATAAATTTATAGAATGATTCATGTGCTTCACTTATATCTTTTGAGTATGATCTTATAGAATGCTCTTTGTGCTTCACTTAAATCTTTTGAGTATGATTTTATAGAATGCTTCGTGTGCTTCACTTATATATTTTGAGCTTGGATATTGGTTTATATTAGTTGTAGAATGCTCCATGAACTTCACTTATATCTTTTGGAGTATGAATAATACTATCATCTAAAGCGTGTTTGGAAGCGTGTCAACTTTAGGAATTAGTGATCCCACTATTCCGAATGAGAAGAATTTTGCTTATGTGGAGAGTAGAAAAATTTATATGCTTGTAGATCATGAAAATAATGCTTTATGTGATGTTTATATTGTTGAATTCATTCATGATGCTACTGAAAGTTATTATGAGGGAGGAATATATGCTTGTAGGAGTTGCAATAATATCAAGTTTCCTCTCTATGTGCTTAATTAAAGTTTTGAAGTTATACTTGTTTTGCCTTCCTATGCTAGTTGATTCTTGTTCCTATAAATTATGTGTTCACAAAATCCCTAGGCATAGGAAGTGGGCTAGATTCAAATGTGCTAGTCATATTGTTCATGATGCTCTCTTTATGTTTCAGTTCTTTTCTTTTATGTGAGCATGATTGAAATCATCATGCCTAGCTAAAAGGCATCAAAGAAAAGCGCTTGTTGGGAGAGAACCCAATATTTACCCTAACTGTTTTTGTGTGTTTACATGATTAGGCTACTCTAGTAATCATGTTTTATAGATTTTGTTTCAATAAAGTGCCAAGTAAGACCTTTGGGAAGACTTGGGTGAAAGTTAATGTGATCTTTCTGTAAAAAACAGAAACTTTGCGCTCACGGGATTAGTTGCCATTTTTTTACAGAAGAGTGATTTTGAGTTGATTCTTTTTGCAGAGGATTAATAGACAAATTCCTCACGTACACCAATTTATTTCATAATTTTTGGAGTAGCATAAGTATGGTTGCTGTTCATATCATTACAGACTGTTCTGTTTCTGACAGATTCTGTTTTCATTGCGTAGTTTGCTTGTTTTCTAGTTTCTATGGCTTATATTTCTCAAATATAAATTGTAGAAATTATATGGTACAGTAGGCATTGTGTGGGAACAATTATGAACCTTGTCTTTGACAGTACCAAAGTGAATGGTTTACTCTTTATCATACTAACCTATCCCACGAAGTTCCGCTAAGTTTTGTGTGATTGAAGTTTTCAAGTTTTGGGTGAGATATCGATATGAGGAGAATAAGGAGTGGAAAGACCCAAAGCTTGGGGATGCCCAAGGCACCCAGGGTCAAGGAAGTCTCAAGCGCCTAAGCTTGGGGATGCCCCGGAAGGCATCCCCTCTTTCGTCTTCAAAAGTATCGGTATATCTTACACGGAGCTATATTTTTATTCGTCACATGATATGTGTTTTGCTTGGAGCGTATTTTCAATTTTACTTGCTGTTTGAATAAAATCATTGGATCTGAAATCTTGAATGAAAAAAGAATCCTCCCATGGCTAGTTAATTATTTGACTACTCATTGTTCTTCACTTATATCTTTTGGAGTAGTTTGTCATTTACTCACGTGCTTCACGTATATCCTATGAGTAAATGGTTGAATGAATTGAATATCATAAATCTGAATTTATATACATTTCATATGCTTATAACATGGGGAGTAATGACCTCACACATAATAAGTATAGGTAGTAAACTTATTGAAAGTTAGCAAGCGCAGAATTGGTTACTTGAACAATTTATGAAAGAATATTGAAGGATACACCTAAATAGAACAATGGTGATAACGAGAAGTATCCAGTCGAGGATAAACCTCCTGAGATACAGCCAAAACACCGACGTCAGCGGCGACATTCTAAATCACGCCGTGGAAAAGATAGCGATACCGACACGAGAGAAAACAATACTTCGGACGATGCCGAAGACAAGGAATACCCCGTTGAGCCAACCTCCGAACAGGACGAACGGGAGGACGGGCGAGTCAGCCCTGATGAACAGGCCGTAAAAGAAGACTCGGAGGATAGTAATTATCTTCCACTCTCCGAAGATGAGGTGAGCCTCTGCAACGAGGATTTCATCGTGCCTGTTGAACCTCTCGAGCAGGAGCACTTTAAACGCCGGCTAATAGCCACTGCGAAGAAGCAGCAACAGCTTCAAGCTGATCAAGACCTGCTCAATGACAGATGGACTAATGTAATGGTAGCCGAGGAATATGGCCTCAATCGCCCAACCAAATGTTACCCGAAGCGCAAATTGTTACCCCAATTCGACGACGAGGCACCTGAGCCCGTACCATCAGCGCGTAACGCGGCTGACCGACCACCGCATGGCCGGGTCTAAGCGGCAACTCAAGCCGAACACCAGCCCGTCCTACCAAGGCAGAGATAAAACAGCTCGGGGTTATACATATGACCTACGGCAGGACCTAAAGAACAGAATAGGTCAGACCAGATCGATCTACGGATCGCGGGGGCATGCCCTGACGCGCGACGATGGCCATTGGGCTGGACGTGACAAACATAACCACGCCCGGGCCGAAAATCACAAACAGACTACATCCAAACTACGTCACGACTTGGCCCGATACAGAGGCGCCGCACACCCCCTCTGCTTCACTGACGAAGTAATGGAGCATGAATTCCCAGAAGGGTTTAAACCTGTAAATATCGAATCATATGATGGAACAACAGATCCCGCGGTATGGATTAAGGATTTTCTTCTCCATATTCATATGGCCCGTGGTGATGACCTTCACGCCATCAAATACCTCCCGCTAAAACTCAAAGGGCCAGCTCGGCACTGGTTGAACAGTCTGCCTGAAAACTCTATTGGCAGCTGGGAGGACTTGGAAGACGCCTTCCGCGACAACTTCCAAGGTACATATGTACGACCTCCAGATGCTGATGACTTAAGTCACATAGTTCAATAGCCCGGAGAGTCAGCTAGGAAATTCTGGACTAGGTTCCTAACTAAAAAGAACCAGATCGTCGACTGTCCGGATGCCGAAGCCCTAGCGGCCTTTAAGCATAGCATCCGCGATGAATGGCTCGCCCGTCACCTTGGCTTAGAAAAGCCGAAGTCCATGGCAGCCCTCACGGCACTCATGACCAAAAACAGCAATGGCAAGCCCCGACGCAACAGGCACAAGCGTTGAAGCAACGGTGACAATACCGACGACACGGCGGTCAACGCCGGATTCAGTGGCTCCAAGTCCAGCCAGCGGAAGAAGCCATATAAAGGAAACAATCCGGGCCCATCCAGCTTGGACCACATACTTGATCGTCCATGCTAGACCCATGGCACACCAGACAAACCAGGAAATCATACCAACAAGACTGTTGGGTTTTTAAACAGGCCGGCAAATTAAATGCCGAGAACAAGCAGAAGGGGTCGCAAAGTGAGGACGATGACGAGGAGTCCCGTTCGCCGAACACAGGGGGACAGAAGAAGTCCCCCCAAGTTAAAACAGTGAACATGATATACGCGATGGAGCCAGTCGCCCCAAAGAGAGAGCGCAAACGTGCGCTTAGGGATGTCTACGCGATGGAGCCTGTCGCCCCAAAGTTCAACCCATGGTCTTCCTGCCCGATCACTTTCGATCGCAGGGACCATCCGACCAGTATCCGTGATGGCGGTTCAGCCGCACTGGTCCTCGACCCAATCCTTGATGGATTCCATCTCACGCGAGTCCTCATGGATGGTGGCAGTAGCCTGAACCTACTCTATCAGGATACAGTGCGCACAATGGGCATTAATCTCTCAAGGATCAAGCCCACAAAGACTACCTTTAAAGGAGTCATACCAGGTGTAGAGGCCCGCTGTACGGGCTCAATCACACTAGATGTTGTCTTCGGATGCCCAGACAAATTCCGAAGTGAAGAGTTGATCTTCGATATCGTCCCCTTCCATAGTGGCTATCACGCACTGCTAGGATGAACCACATTTGCTCGATTCAACGCGGTGCCACACTATGCTTATCTCAAGCTCAAGATGCCCGGACCACGCGGCGTCATAACAGTCAATGGAAACACGGAACGCTCCCTCCGTACCGAGGAGCACACCGCTGCTTTAGCAGCAGAAGTATAGAGCGGCGTTTTCAAGTAGAACCTTAATTCGGCGGCCGAGCTCTCGGACACTGTCAAACGAGTCCGGACTACTCTGCAGCAGGACAGCCCAGATCGTCAAGAGCTCGACTAGCAATTTGGCCTCCGTCCTAGTCCCGACCAAGTGGCGGCGTTCGTACCGCGCGTACATAACTACGCACTCAAAATACCATGGGCATAGACGGAGGCATAGCTATATTGTGATCCATAATACGGCTTGACCTCCCCTGGACACACATACTTTCACTTTTTCTTTTTTATCCTTTTCAGGTTTCTTTTCCACAGGCCTTTCCTGACGGCCCGATCACCGGTCCTTTCGAAAGGATAGATACACCAAGACGGCAAGAAACACTGACGTATAAGGGAATTTCTAGGTGGTCTCTTTAATGATCACTCTACCTATTTTTAGGACCCGCACGCAGGTGTCCCTTGGTTGTGGCATATTAAATAGCCCTGTTGCTTATTGCACTACTTGTACAAATATGCTTTGACGTATTAATCAAACTATAATGGAAACAAATTGCGGCCCAACTTCTGCGGCACTAGCTTGCTACCCTTTTTTTATAATCTTATCAAATCGCACCCGTACACTTTGGTACGCTTTAATCCGCCAGGGGCTTCATTGCGCCCCATAATACGGCAACAAAGTCCGAACACTTTTTATAGTATAGTTCGGCACCCCGAATTTAGCATTATATGCAATTGCTCCGAATCATGTCTTTGGTCAATAGTTGGGTTGCCCGGCTCCTGTGCTTACTACCTTACGTTCCGCTATATCGGCTAGGGTAGTAAAGGGAGAACTACTGCGATTGTGTCCTGGTTTATCCGGATGAGCACCTCAATAGAGAAAGCCGAAAACTGACTGTCATGATGCGGCGTGAGCCGGTCAGCTCTTCGGAGGTTTCAAATCTTTAGCGATTTTTGCCGCATTATGGGATGAATCGGTTCTTACCCGACCAGGTGTTTACAGCACCCTAGTTCGGATACTAGGGGCTGCGCCCATATTTTTATTGTCAGAACCCTATGGCTAAGTGAGGGTGATAAAGTCACATAGTCCGATTGCCTAGTTCTTTGAGCTAAACACCTCCTTCAAGGACCAAACAATTGGATCAAGAGTGTTTAGATTCCATCCCGAACACCCCCGTACTACCTACGTGGGGGCTGAAGCCGATGACTGGCCAACTCTCAGATTTCATAAAAACGGCCGCACAGGAGGTAAAATTTTAACAAGCATTACATTACATAATCGACTTTGTCATAATACAGGGCGAGATAATATGAATGTATTCATTCAAAGATCACATCTTTCGCACACTGCTCCGCCACAATGCGGGATCCCTCCAGGACATTGTCAAAATATAGCTCGGGCGTGCGGTGCTCCGTGCCCTCGGGCGGTCCCTTGGTCGCGAGCTTGACGGCGTTCATCTTCGCCCACTGCACCTTGACACGGGCGAAGGCCATCCGCACACCCTTGATGCATACCGATTGCTTGACAACGTCAATACGGGGGCAGGCATTGACCAGCCGCTTCACGAGCCCGAAGTAGCTGCTGGGTATAGATTCTGTAGGGCACAGCCAGATTATTAAATCCTTCATGGCTAGTTTGGCCACCCTATGCAGTTCGACCAGCGGTTTTAGCTGGTCGCTAAAGGGCACCGGATGTTCTGGCGCAAGGTATTGAGACCAAAACAGCTTCTCCGTTGAGCTCCCCTCTTTGGCTCGGAAGAATTCCGCAGCGTCAGAAACACTGCGGGACAAATCTACAAACGCTCCAGGAGAACTCCAAATCCGGGTTAGTAAGAGGTACCTCTTCTTCACATATTTGCTCTGCATAATGAAGGCCTTACCCGCCGCAATCTTCTTGGCCTCTTGAATCTCCTGGAGAGCGCCCTGGGCTTCAACCCGGGCATCTTGTGTGCTTTGGCGAGCCTTGGCGATTTCGGTCTCTTGAGCCGCAATTTCGCGCTCCAAGGACTCGCATTTCTTCACGACATCCTGGAGCTCTTGCTGGACCTCACCGACCTTGGCCTCGTGCTTTTCGCGGGCGGCTTGTTCCTTGGCAGCTCTCTCCTCAGCCTCCGCCATCGCCTTTTTAAGGGCCTCGACCTCGGTCGCCGCTCCTCCAAATATCATGGCACTATGGTCAATACAAATCATTTATTCTTTCTGATACAGAAGGTCATTGCATACCTTGTTCGTCTTCTAGCTGTTTTCTCACGCGGTCGAGCTCTTCCTCGGCCCGCTCCAGACTCTGCTTCAGTCCGGAAACCTCAGCAGTATGAGAGCTCGCAGCCAGTAACGACGCCTGCTTATTTACATTGACTGATCTGGTTAATCTCCTGTGAAACTTGTGTGATCCTCTGTCCGGCTTTTCTTTTCGAAAACCGGACAGTGTCTCAGGGGCTACTGTCTATACGGTGACATTCTTTTTACATAATTGTGTTGCTTAACTCATAGCCTGTTAGAAGGTTTGTGCAGGCTTCAGTCAGTCCGCTCTTCGCGGACTGAATCCTCTGAACCACCGTACCCATAAGGGTACGGTGTTCCTCAACAATGGAAGCACTTCGCAGCGCTTCCATTAGAGTGTCCGGCGCCTCTGGCTGGACAGAGGTCACCGGTGGAATAGGCACACCTCCTCCTTTCGAAGGAGGCTGCTTGCCGGGTTCCGGAGCCGCATAGGCCTCCGAGACCGTATTCGGCTGGGGTCCGAACTGAATATGGCCCCCATCGCCAGTCTCCGTGGGGATTTGCTCCCCCATGTGTTCGGCGGCCGAGGCTTCACCCTCGGGCGCCGCCCTGGCGGCCTCCCACGTCTCCCCCTGGCCTGGGATCCTTTGGGACAACACCTTGGTGTCATCCATGGCCCTGGGAGAGGAGGCCGCCGGAAGGGAGCCGTTGTCCATCACCTGCGGGTCCAGCGAATTCCCCGAAGATGAGGATCGCTCGAGGTCGGAACGGGCCGGACTGCAAGTGCATGATTCAACACGTTAAAACTATGAACTAAAGAGGCTGAGTACATGAATGTGTCAGGGTCTTTGAGTACTCACGATTCGGCCCGGGGCTTATCTCGGGGGCGCAGCTCTGGGCTGCTATCGATGTCCCACGCGGAGTTATCCATGCGAGAGAGCTTCCCTTTCTTGGACGCCTCTGCCTCCAGATTTGTGGAGGCCGCCCTCTTCTTCCTTCCCCTCTCAGGGGGGAGTTGCTTTCTTCCTCCTCCTCGTCATTGTCTTCGGCGACGGAGGAGTGAGTCTCGGTGTCTTCGGACATCACGTCCGAAGCGCCCTTGCGGCGGAGGCCACTTCTGGCCCCCTTGGCCTTCTTCTTGGCCTTCTTCTTCGGCGCCTGGTAAGGTGCTGGGACCTGCATCTTCGTCAGGTGCGGGATGGCTGGTTCCTCGGGCAACGGAGCCGGACACCGAATCCGTTCCGCCTTCTTTGTCCAGCCCTGAAAAAATAAATAGTGAGGTTTAGGTATCTTCCCTGAATAAGCAAGTAAAGGATACACCTTGAAGCGCGAAAGATTTACCGCACTAGCGGGATGGGCCAGGGCATGCCTACGGTCCTCGGTCGTCTCCGGCCGCATCTCGTTGCCCTTAAAGAGCACCTTCCAGATGTCTTCGTGCGTAGTTCCGAAGAACCGTTGCAAGGTCTGGTGTTCGGCCGGATTGAACTCCCATAAATGGCAAGTCCGGCTCTGGCATGGAAGGATCCGGTGAACTAGCATCACCTGGATCACATTGACGAGCTTGATGTTCTTGTCCACCATGCTCTAGATGCGCGTTTGCAGCGCTGTCAGCTCATCCGATGAAGACCAACTCAGGCCCTTCTCTAGCCAGGAGGTGAGCCGCATTGGGGCTCCGGACTTGAATTCGGGAGCCGCGGCCCAGGTGGCGTAGCGGGGCTCTGTGACATAGAACCACAATTGCTACCACCCTTTGACGGTCTCCACAAAGGTACCTTTGGGCTATGTGACGTTGGGCATCTTGCTCACTATGGCAGCTCCGCACTCTGCGTGTTGGCCATCCACCACCTTCGGCTTCACGTTGAAGATCTTAAGCCACAGTCCAAAGTGGGGTGGAATGCGGAGGAAGCCCTCGCACACGACAATAAATGCCGAGATGTTGAGGAAAGAGTTTGGGGCTAGATCATGGAAATCTAGCCCGTAATAGAACATGAGTCCGTGGACGAAAGGGTGGAGAGGAAATCCTAGCCCGCGGACGAAGTGGGGGATGAACACCACCCTCTCATTGGGCTTCGGGGTAGGGATGATCTGCCCCTTGGCCGGAAGCCGGTGGGCGATTTCTTTGGCCAGGTACCCAGCCTCCCGAAGCATGGTGATGTCCTTCTCCTTGACGGAGGAGGCCATCCACTTGCCTTGTGCTCCAGATCCGGACATGGTCGAGTGCTTTCTTGAGGCGGAAAGGATGAGGACTTGGGCGCTGGAGCTCGAGAATGGGAGGGCAGAGAGAGATGGCGTGGGTGAAAGAAAGGAATCCTTATCTCCTTATAAAGGCAGTGAATATCAAGCGCCTCCCCACTCGCCTTAAAACTCGCCTGTTCCCAAGGGCTGTGCAGACGACACGGTTGGATTACCCACGCCCGTATTGATGAGAATCCCGTAATGAGGGGACACGATCTCTGCCGCGACAAGACGTGCCAATGAAATCCACATTAGTCACATTGCTTGCAAGGCTTATAGTGATGTGCATTACCGAGAGGGCCCATAGATACCTCTCCGACAATCGGAGTGACAAATCCTAATCTCGATCTATGCCAACTCAAAAAACACCATCGGAGACACCTGTAGAGCATCTTTATAATCACCCAGTTACGTTGTGATGTTTGATAGCACACTAAGTGTTCCTCCGGTATTCGGGAGTTGCATAATCTCATAGTCATAGGAACATGTATAAGTCATGAACAAAGCAATAGCAACAAACTAACCGATCATCGTGCTAAGCTAACAGATGGGTCTTGTCAATCACATCATTCTCTAATGATATGATCCCATTAATCAAATGACAACTCATGTCTATGGCTAGGAAACTTAACCATCTTTGATTAACGAGCTAGTCAAGTAGAGGCATACAAGTGACATTCTATTTGTCTATGTATTCACACATGTACTAAGATTTCGGTTAATAAAATTCTAGCATGAATAATAAACATCTATCATGATATAAGGAAATATAAATAACAACTTTATTATTGCCTCTAGGGCATATTTCCTTCATTAAGTTCATGGAAAAACTGAGTAATGCAATAAGAACGATTGCATGATGTAGAAAAGATCTATCTATGTAGAGATAGACCACATCGTTTTATCCTTAGTAGCAACGATACATACGGTCGGTTCCCCTTCTGTCACTGGGATCAAGCACCGTAAGATCGCACCCACTACAAAGCACCTCTTCCCATTGCAAGATAAATAGATCAAGTTGGCAAAAAAACCAAATATTGGAGAAGAAATACGAGGCTATAAGCAATCATGCATATAAGAGACCAAAGAAACTCAAATAACTTTCATGGATAAAAAGATAGATCTGATCATAAACTCAAAGTTCATCGGATCCCAACAAAGACACCACAAAAAGTGTTACATCATATAGATCTCCAAGAGACCATTGTATTGAGAATTCAGCGAGAGAGAGAAAGCCATCTAGCTACTAACTACGAAACCGAAGGTCTACAAAGAACTACTCACGCATCATCGGAGAGGCACCAATGGAAGTGGTGAATCCCTCCGTGATGGTGTCTAGATTGGATCTGGTGGTTCTGGACTCTGCGGCGGCTGGAATTGATTTTCGTCGACTCCCCTAGGGTTTCTGGAATATTTGGGTATTTATAGAGCAAAGAGGTGGTTCAGGGGGCACCCAAGGTGGGCACAACCCACCAGGGCACGCTTGGACCTCCTGGCGCGTCCTGGTGGGTTGTGCTCTCCTCGGAGCACCCCCAGGCACAGTCTTGGCCCATTAGGTGTCTTCTGGTCCAAAAAAATTCTCCGTGAAGTTTCGTTGCATTTGGACTCCGTTTGGTATTGATTTCCTGCAATGTAAAAAAGATGTAGAAAACAACAACTGGCACTTGGCTCTATGTCAATAGGTTAGTACCAAAAAATGATATAAAATGACTATAAAATGATTATAAAACATCCAAGATAGATAATATAACAGTATGGAACAATAAAAAATTATAGATATGTTGGAGACGTATCAATGACGAATTTGTATTGTATGAGTTATGTGATTTGGTGACCGAATGTTGTTCGGAATCCCGGATGAGATCACGGACATGACGAGGAGTCTCGAAATGGTCGATAGGTAAAGATTGATATATAGGACGATGGTATTCGGACACCGGATGTGTTTCGGGATGCACCGGGTACTTATCGGGTCACCGGAAGGGGTTCCGGGCACCCCGGCAAAAGATATGGGCCTTATGGGCTAAGAGGGGAAACACAACAGCCACAACGGGGCTGGTGTGCCCCCATATGGGCTGGCCAAATTGGAGTAGAAAAGGGGAAGGAGGAAAGGAAAAAGGGAATAGGATTCCCCCTTCCCCCTCTTCCCTTCCTACTCCGAATAGGAATAGGAAAGGGGGGAGGCCGAATTGGGAGGACCCCAAGTAGGATTCCTCCTACTTGGGGCGCCCCCTTGGCTGCCTCTCCTCCCCTCCAACCTATATATATGTGGGGGGGGAGGGGCACCGCTAGAACACACATGAACAATTGTTAGCCGTGTGCAGCGCCCCCCTCCACAGTTTACGCCTCCGGTCATATCTTCGTAGTGCTTAGGCGAAGCCCTGCGTGGATCACCTCACCATCACCGTCCTCACACCATCGTGCTGATAGAACTCTCCCTCGACACTTTGCTGGATCAAGTGTTCGAGGGACGTCATCGAGCTCAACGTGTGCAGAACTCGGAGGTGCCGTATGTTCGGTACTTGATCGCTCGGAATGAGAAGAAGTTCGACTACATCAACCACGTTGTCAAACGCTTCCGCTTTCGGTCTACGAGGGTACGTGGACACACTCTTCCCCTCTCGTTGCTATGCATCTCCTAGATACATCTTGCGTGAGCGTAGGAATTTTTTTTGAAATTGCATGCTACGTTTTCCAACAATAGATATCTGCTAGATATCATTACTGGAGGTAATTTCCTGGGTAGCCATACTTTGGATGCTTATAATGCTATGATAGATTTCGTAGGCTCACCACCACTTATGGTTAATGAAACAGTTTAAACTTTGGAACATGTGATGCAAAGGCTTGATATTATTGAGAATAAAATTTCTACTGTAGAGCTTATTGAAAATTTGGATAAGAAGATCCATAATCACATTACGCAAATTGGATCAAAGGTAGGAATCACTTTGAAGAATCTAAAGGAAAAGGAACCTATAGTTAATGAGAAGATAGATCAAGATTCTACTAGAATTGATAAATTACAAGACATTATTACCAACTTGGATTCCCCTTTTGCCGCTGCTAAAACTAGTCCAAAATTTCCTTCTACTAAATCTACTAAATTTATTTATGTTCCTAAAAATAAGGGTGAATCATCTAGTAAAGGAAATGAAGATCTTAAGATGATAAGTATTTACCCTAGCTTTGTCAATGCCATTAAGGAACTAATTTCTACAAGTGAATTTCTTGATTTCCTACCTAGGAGTGTGATTATCAATAAAACCAAAGAATTTCCTAGTGGTCATAAATGTGCAATTGAAGAATTGGATACCAAAGATGATCTATGTTTTATGCCTATCTAGGGGCGTTAAATAATAGCGCTTGTTGGGAGGCAACCCAATTTTATTTTTGTGTTTTCTGTTTTTGCTACTGTTATTCTATGAATACACATTATTTCCTCTGTAGTAATTGTGTTTTAGTGTTTTCGTTAGTGTTTGAGCCAAGTAAGACCTTTGGGATGGTCTATGGTGATAGTTGATTTGATCTTGCTGAAAAACAGAAACTTTTGCGTTCAGTGGCTGAATTTCTAAAATTCACAGAAGCGTGATAAAATTCTGATTATTCAACACAAGATTGATATACAAATTTCCTAGGTTTTCCTAATTTTTCAGAATTTTTTGAGGTACATAAGTATACGAAGTTTCCAAATTACTACAGACTGTTCTATTTTTGACATATTCTGTTTTCTATGTGTTTGCTTATTTTGATGAATCTATGGGTAGCATCGGGGGCTATGAACCATGGAGAAGTTGTAATACATTAGATATTACACAAATATAAATTTAGAATGAGTTCACAACAGTACCTAAAGTGGAGATTTCTTTATTATACTAACAGATCTTATGAGTTTTCTGTTGAGTTTTGTGTTGTGAAGTTTTCAAGTTTTGGGTAAAGATTTGATGGACTATGGAATAAGGAGTGGCAAGAGCCTAAGCTTGGGGATTCCCAAGGCACCCCAAGGTAATATTCAAGGACAACCAAGCATCTAAGCTTGGGGTTGCCCCAGATGGTATCCCCTCTTTCGCCTTCAAGCCATCGGTAAATTTACTTGAGGCTATATTTTTATTCACCACATGATATGTCCTTTGCTTTGAGCGTCTTGCATGATATGAGTCTTTGATTTTTAGTTGTCCACAATATCCTTGCTGTACACACCTTTTGAGAGGGACATGCATTAATCATGAATTTATTAGAATACTATATGTGCTTCACTTATATCTTTTGAGCTAGGCATTTTGCTCTAGTGCTTCACTTATATATTTTTAGAGCACGGCGGTGGCTTTATTTTATTGAAATTGTTGAACTCTCATGATTCACTTATATTATTTTGAGAGTCTTAAATAGCATGGTAATTTTCTTAGGTTATGATGAGCATCCAAGAAGGATATAATTAAAACTTTCATATGAAGAGCGTTGAATATATGCGAAGTTTAATTCCTTGCTTTTGTTTTGAGATATAAAGATGGTGATATTAGAGTCATGATAGTGAGTAATTGTGGATTAGTAGAAATACTTGTGTTAAAGTTTGTGATTCCCGTAGCAGGCACGTATGGTGAACCGTTATGTGCTGATGTCGAAGCATGATTTATTTTTTGATTGTCTTCATTATGAGTGGCGGTCAGGGACGAGCAATGGTATTTTCCTACCAATCTATCCCCCAAGTAGCATGCATGTAGTACTTTGTTTCGATGGCTAATAAATTTTTGTAATAAGTATGTGAGTTATTTATGACTAATGTTGAGTCCATGGATTATACGCACTCTCACCCTTCCACCATTGCTAGCCTCTCTAGTACCGCGCAACTTCCGCCGGTGCATTAAACCCACCATATACCCTTCCTCAAAACAGCCACCATACCTACCTATTATGGCATTTCCATAGCCATTCTGAGATATATTGCCATGCAACTTCCACCGTTCCGTTTGTTATGACACATACCATCATTGTCATATTGCTTTGCATGATCATGTAGTTGGCATAGTATTTGTGGCAAGGCCACCGTTCATATTTTTTATACATGTCACTCTTGATCATCGCACATCCCGGTAAACTGCTGGAGGCATTCATATAGAGTCATATTTTGTTATAGTATCAAGTTGTAATTCTTGAGTTGTAAGTAAATAAAAGTGTGATGATCATCATTTTTAGAGCATTGTCCCATGTGAGGAAAGGATGATGGAAGCTATGATTCCCTCACAAGTTGTGATGAGTCTCCGTACTTTATAAAACATAAAAGAGGCCAAACAAGCCCAAATAAAAAAAGAGGCCAAGAAGCCCAAACAAAAAATGAGAGAAATGAGAGAAGGGACAATGTTACTATCCTTTCTGCACAATTGTGCTTCAAAGCAGCACCATGATCTTCATGATAGAGAGAGTCTCCTGTGTTGTCACTTTCATATACTAGTGGGAATTTTTCACTATAGAACTTGGCTTGTATATTCCAATGATGGGCTTCCTCAATTGCCCTAGGTTTTTGTGAGCAAGCAAGTTGGATGCACACCCACTTAGTTTCTTTTTTGAGCTTTCATACACTTATAGCTCTAGTGCATCCGTTGCATGGCAATCCCTACTCACTTGCATCGATATCGATTGATGGGCATCTCCATAGCTCATTAATTTGCCTAGTTGATGTGAGACTTTCTCCTTCTTCTTTGTCTTCTCGACAACCACCATATTCTATTCCACCTATAGTGCTATATCCATGGCTCACGCTCATTTAGTGCGTGAAAGTTGAAAAAGTTTGAGAACACCAAAAGTATGAAACAATTGTTTGGTTTGTCATCGGGGTTGTACATGATGAAATACTTTGTGTGATGAAGATGGAGCATAGCCAGACTATATGATTTTGTAGGGATAACTTTCTTTGGCCATGTTATTTTGAGAAGACATGATTGCTTTATTAGTATACTTGAAGTATTATTGTTTTTATGTCAATATTAAACTTTTGTTTTGAATCTTATGGATCTGAATAAATAAAGAAAATTGCATTGAGAAATATGTTAGGTAGCATTCCACATCAATAATTCTGTTTTTATCGTTTACCTACTCGAGGACGAGCAGGAATTAAGCTTGGGGATGCTTGATATGTCTCCAATGTATCTATAATTTTTTTATTGTTCCATGCTATTATATTATCAGTTTTGGATGTTTTATATGCATCAATATGCTATTTTATATTATTTTTGGGAGTAACCTATTAACCTAGAGCACAGCGCCAGTTTCTATTTTTTTTCCTTGTTTTTGAGTTTTACAGAAAAGGAATATCAAACGGAGTAAACGGAATAAAACTTTATGATAATTTTTCTTGGACCAGAGGACACCTATGTGACTTGGAGAGAGGGCTAGAAGAGTCCCGAGGAGGCCACAAGCCTCCAGGGCGCGCCCTGGGGGCGCCCTGAGGGCTTGTGGGCCCCTCGGATGTCCTCCAACCCTAATTCCACCTCTATAAATTCCCAAATATTCCCCAAACATCAGAAGCGTCCACCAAAATACTTTTCCACCGCTGCAAGCCTCTGTTCCTATGAGATCCCATCTTGGGGCCTTTTCCGGCGATCTGCCGGAGGGGGATTCGATAACGGAGGGCCTCTACATCAACCTTGCTGCCCTTCCGATGAAGCGTGAGTAGTTTACCACAAACCTACGGTACCATAGCTAGTAGCTAGATGGCTTCTTCTCTCTCTCTTTGATCTTCAATACAATGTTCTCCACCATGTTCTTTGAGATCTATTCGATGTAATATTCTTTTGTGGTGCGTTTTTGAGATCCGATGAATTGTGGATTTATGATCAGATTATCTATAAATATTATTTGAGTCTTCTCTGAACTATTTTATGCATGATTAAGATATCTTTGTATTTATCTTCGAACTATCAGTTTGGTTTGGCCAACTAGATTGGTTTTTATTGCAATGAGAGAGGTGCTTAGTTTTGGGTTCAATCTTGCGGTGTCCTCACCCAGTGACAGAAGGGTTAGCGAGGCACATATTGTATTGTTGCCATCAAGGATAAAAAGATGGGGTTTATATCATATTGCTTGAGGTTATCCCTCTACATGATGTCATCTTACTTAAGGCGTTACTCCGCTCTTATGAACTTAATACTCTAGATGCATGCTGGATAGCGGTCGATGTGTGCAGTAATAGTAGTAGACGCAAAATCTTTTTAGTCTACTTGTCACAGACGTTATGCCTATATTCATGATCATTGCTTTAGATATCGTCATAACTCTGCGCTTTTCTATCAATTGCTGAACAGTAATTTGTTTACCCACCGTATGCTATCTTCAAGAGAGAAGCCTCTAGTGAAACCTATGGCCCCCGGGTCTATTTTCCATCTTATATTTTCAGATCTATAAACCAAAAAAACCAAAAAATACCTTGCTGCATTTTATTTATATTTACTTTAGTTTGCTCTTTTATTTATCTTTTATACCTATCTCTATTAGATCTCACTCTTGTTTGTGACCGAGAAGGGTTTGACAACCCCTTTTTCACATTGTGTGCAAGTGTTTGTTAATTGTGCAGGTGCATAGATTGGAGACTTGCTTGTGCCTCCTACTGGATTGATACCTTGGTTCTTAACTGAGGGAAATACTTATCTCTACTTTGCTGCATCACCCTTTCCTGTTCAAGGGAAAAATCAACGTAAGCTCAACAAATAGCAGCGTCCTCGAATATGGACCACTTGGAAGCTTACATTGTTTATAGACAAGTTGAAATGGATACTCTAAAATGGGCACGATAAGCGTGAGTGCTATGGATGACCTTCTCATAGGGAGACATAAGAGGATCCATAGTGGTGTGTTGATATGGTGAACATGTGGACTTGTGTGCACTCTCTCAACCCAAAGAAATTGCTGGTAGTCGTAGTTTAGGATAGCCACCGAGTCAAAGCTGGCTTGTTGCAGTCAAACTCCACGACCCCTTGTTGATACTAATGCATATGTAGCTAGTGCTGTTGTAAGTCTTGCTAAGTACTTTTTTACTCATGTTTTCTTAATTATTGTTTTTGCAGAGGAGACGTTGGTCTCACTAGTGGTTTCATCGATGAGTTTTACGTTGACCGGTTAGCTTGGGAATCCCAGACAGAGGTCTGGTTCATTTAGAGGGTCCTGTAGATAGACAGGCTTTCTAGCCTTCTTTCTTTTCAGCTGTCTGTACTAAAATAGGTTATGCTTTCTCTTTTTGCTTGTATGACTTTGTATGCTGGGTCATGAGACTCACGTTTGTAATATCATGCTATGTATGGCTCTTCGAGGCCTCTTTAATAAATACTTTGAGTCGTAGAGTTACGTTGTGATGCCATGTTGTACCAACACATACTTGCATGTTCTGCATTCGTATGATGTGTATTGCTATGTGTTGGGTGACGACACCCACTGGGTGTTTTTTATTTTTAGTGGGGGCACACTGAGTGCACCCAATAGGTGTAGTCCCCGAGACTGCCGTTGACGGGAGTCTTAGAACTTAGACTGTTTTTCTTTGCCGTCTTTCACTCGGATTAGCCGGAGCTTTTTCCAAGTTTGTCAGTTCCAGTGGGGGCACGCTGAGTGCACCCATTGGGTGTAGTTCCCAAGACAGCCGTCGACTGGAAGCAGTCGGCGGTTCTTAGAACTTCTGGCATTTTTGCACTAAGCATGATTGCCAATCATTTTTTTGTGTGGATCGTCCGAGTGGATGTCCTTTGGTGGGGGCACGCTGAGTTCACCCATTAGGTGTAGTCCCCGAGACTGCCGTTGATTGCGGGCAATCGGCGGGAGTCTTTAGAACTGCCTTTGTTTGGCACTTGGTGTGTGACCCTTCACTCGGCTAGCCTGGTATTTTGAAGGTGTGTTTGAAGGCCTCGGACTGATCGAGCTTGTTCCTTCCTTGAAAGGATTTTATTTAGTATTTGGTATTGGTCAAGCTTGTTCCTTTCTTAGGAGGGTTGAGTATCTGGTACTAGTCAAGCTTGTTCCTTCCTTAGGAGGGATTCCATTTTCCAGCTGACTGATTATCTTGTTATCTTGTGAAAGAGGGCTTGTGAGATTGGGACCCACTATGCCACCCTAGAGAAGGAGGTGCTGCAGATTCTCGTAGACTTGGAAACTGAGAAGCACAAGAGCAAACATCTTGCCAAGGAGAAGAACGCCTTAGGAGGTTGGTTTCACAATCTGACCATTCTCCGAAATTTGCTTTGTTTTGATCCGAATGAACCCGCTTTAGCAGATGTTCATAGCGAGAATGCTCAACTTGTAAAGAGTCTCAAAATACTATTTCTTTAGAAACCATGAAGTAGGCCCTCGAGGACAAGGACAAGTAGCTGGCGCAGGCACAGAAGGAGGCTCAGGCCAAAACCAAGACCGTCGAGGACAAGCTGGCATTAGTCGGGAAGCTCCAGGAGGAGTACAAGACTCTGAAGGCTGCTGCTGCAGTGGCCAAAAATGAAATTTCCGAGCTCAAGAAACACTATGCCGAGGGGGAGACTAAGTGAAACACTTAGGCTAGTGCCTTCGAGAAGGCGAAGAAGACTCTGGACGAGAAGGTCGCCCAGCCCTCGAGTACATTAAAGACTTTGGCGAGGAGATGAGCGCGAAGCTTGAAGGTACGACATTTGGCCGAGTGAATCTCGCTTGCCTTTGAATTCCTACGAGTGCTAACTCTTTTTTTTGCAGACAGAGTTCTGTCCCAACGCTGAGCTAGAGACTGAGAGGATCGAGAGGGATCTAGAACCCGCAAGATAGCTCGTCAGGGACCAGGCTGCCTTGTCCATCCTCCGCCTGGACGATCGTCTCGACAATGTCATGGGGTACATCACTCGCCTAAGGTCCGCGATGGTGAAGATTGACAAGGAGCTACGGCTAGACGAGGCCCTCTAGAGGGATCTGGAGTCTTTGATGGCCTGACTAAACGAGATCCCTCGATGAGTGCAGTCCTGGAAGAAGTCAGCGGCTCGCTGCGGAGCCGATGTGGCGCTCTCACTTGTCTGCGTCCACTGCAAGGACATGAATGAAGATAAGTTGAAGTCCCTCAAGGTCGCCAACACGAAGAAACTCTAGTTTGAGTCCTTCATGGAGACATTCATTGAGGCGGCCTGTCGGATCATGGACGACAAATACCTGGATACCTTCATCGACCCTACCAGTCCTCAGCCTGATGCGTGATCAAAAACTCTTAGTCTTGTATGAATTTGCCTTGGTATGCCGAGTGGTTAATGTAACTGTTAAACTTTGATGAGCTTGGTGCTCATTGACTTTGCGTTTTTCTTCAAGTACTCAAACGAATCGAGGTTTTAGTCGGATGGCCGGATCCTTGTTTTATTTGTTGAGGTGTTTTTAACTTAGGCGAAGTCTGATCCACAGCTAAGCCCCCGAGTGTGGAGCGTGTCCACACTCGGAGAATTTTTAACTTAGGTAAAGTTTGCTTCATAGCTAAGCCCCCGAGTGTGGAGCGTGTCCGCACTAATTTTTATCTTAGAAAAAATC